>NC_042615.1:568168268-568481198 GCF_901001135.1 Rhinatrema bivittatum
AATCTACCTATAAGTTTGCCTGTACTGCTCTCTTCCCTATAAGAAATTGACTCTATTAGAACAAAAAAGAAAGGAGTCTTAGCAAGGAAAGCAATAAAGAATAGAAATAAGTAGTTCAGTATTTTTGTCATCCATCATCCAGTTGATGTTTACGGTAGTCCTTCGTCAGCTTCACATTTCTCTTCTTTTTGGAGGTTTACATTTTTTCATGACCCTTAACCTGCCATGTTGAATATTATAAAATCAGAAAACTCCCTGCTCCACCATTAGCTGTCAAAGATTCTACCCCATGCCAACATGCCTGCATGATGGTTTGGGTTAAATTCAAATACATTAAAATGAATTTTAAAATAATGCTTTAAATCATTTTTATAGGACCTGGCATACAGCTGCATTATAGCTATGTAAATATATTGTTACTCCCTAGGGCTGAGCCACTATTACTCTAACAACAATCTGGCAACAATGGATTGAGTGTGACACATGCATTACACTGTTATAGCATGGAAGTCATTTTAAGACTGCCTGCATTGCTGTAGAATTTACACCACTTTTCAAAGCAAACTTATGTGTGTAAGTTCGCTTTGAAAATTGCCCCAGGAAAATTACCCGTGCACATTTATTCTTTCTAATTTGTGTGGTTAGATTTTTCAAGGAAAAATGCTTCAGTTTTCAAATGAGTATAAGGGCAAACCACTCCTCAACTCCACTCACTGTGAGCAAACGTATGGGCGCATTTAAGGTGGGCAATTTTCAAAAAGCTATCAAGTAGATGGCACCATAATTTTGCACTAGTTATTACATAAAATTTATTATAAACATTTATTTATACATAACAAATTATAAATAATACCAAAATACAATACACCCTAATCCCATAAAACCAATCACCCCAATATACCACAACTAGGACCTTAGTTTCAATGATACCAGGATGTCTTCTTCAGGGGATACCATAAAAACAATATAGCCCAATAGTTTAATGCATAATACATATACAATATATGTTGACAGACATTTTTACAAAATTAAATTTAAATCTATACAGAATATATCTGAAAAACAAAAAATGATTTTCAAATTTCCTATGTAATTTCACATAAGGTTATTAGAAAAAGATCTTATTTATATTTACTGTCAAACATATGCGCTGCTCCTCCTAACACTTCCAAGAGTTCTAAGAACAATTTCAAAGCCATTTTCAAAATAGATGTCACGACATATTCAATTTCATTTCCAATAGTACCTTCAAACAATAATAAAATTAATACATACCAAAACATTTAAAGATTACAATCCAACTTCCACGATAATCCTATTTGAAACACTTACCTGTGTCATTTAATCGGAAATCTCATGCTATCAACATCCTTAATTCTATATATATCTTCTCCTCAATTTTGACTTGACCTACAGGCAAGTAACAAAACCCATTATTATATATATCTTAACATGAAATAACTCAAAAAATCACATCAATACCAAATGTACTCTCATATTATCGCAACTCCATATACCAAGACTATAATTGTCAAAATGGCGAACACTGTCCAAAAACACCTCGCATGCAGTTCTAGTCCTTTTAAACTCACCAACTAGCACAGCCCATAATTTTCAAAAAGACCATTTTCACAGGTAAAGCACTATTTTACCTGTAGATATGATGTTTAAAATTACACTCTGTATTCTTTAGGATATTAGTACTATTAGATGCAAAATTGTGCAAGCAGTATCTAACTAGATAAATGAAGCTTGACCGACGTGCCCACAAATGCGCAGTAGAGAGCAGCTCTACTGCGCATGTGCGGGCGAGCACGTCAGTCTTAGGCAGCGTCAAAAAAAACCAAAAAACATGGCGGCAGCGGTGGTAGCAGCGGCAGCGGGCAGCGGTAGCGGGCGGTAGCGGCGGCGGTAGCGGGCGGCGGCGGCGGCGGTAGCGGTGGTGGGCGGTGGCGGTAGCGGTGGCGGTAGCGGGCGGCAGCGGAGGCGGTAGCGGCGGGCGGCGGGCGGCAGCGGTAGCGGCAGTGGCCAGTAGCGAGGGAGGGAGGAGAGAGAGAGAGGGAGGGAGGGACGGACTAAGTGGGAGGGACGAAGAGAGAGAGTGGGAGGGAGTGATTGAGTGAGGGGGAGGGAGTGAGGGGGAGGGACTGAGTGAGGGGGAGGGAGTGGGGACTGAGGGGGAGTGAGTGGGGACTGAGGGAGAGGGAGGGAGGGAGTGGGACTGAGGGAGAGTGAGGGGGACTGAGTGTGAGTGAGAGGGAGAGAGGGGGAGGGAGTGAGTGAGACTGAGTGGGAGGGAGGGACTGAGTGAGAGGAGAGGGAGGCTGGGGAGGAGTGAGTGGGTGGGAGGGAGGTAGGGGAGAGAGAATGAGGGAGGTAGGGGAGAGAGAATGAGGGGGAGGTGAGAGACAGAGGGATGTAGCCCGTTTTAACGGGCTTAACGGCTTGTAAGAACATAAGATATGCCATATGGGTCAGACCAAGGGTCCATCAAGCCCAGTATCCTGTTTCCAACAGTGGCCAATCCAAGTCACAAGTACCTGGCAAATACCCAAACATTAAATAGATCTCATGATACTAATGCCGGCAAAAAACAGTGGCTAGTCCCTGTTGAATAATAGCAGTTTATGGACTTCTCCAGGAACTTATCCTAACCTTTTTAAAACCCAGCTACACTAACTGCCTTAGCTACATCCTCTGGCAATGAATTCCAGAGCTTAATTGTGGACTGAATGAAAAAATATTCTCCGGTTTGTTTTAAATGTGCTACTTGATATCTTCATGGAGTGCCTCGTAGTTTTTGTATTATCTGAAAGAGTAAATAACTGATTCACATTTACCCATTCAAGTCCTTTCATGATTTTGTAGACCTCTTTCATATCCCCCTCAGTCATCTCTGCTGCAAGCTGAACAGCCCTAACCTCTTTAGCCTTTCCTCATAGTTGAGCCATTCCATGTCCTTTATCATTTTGGTCACCCTTCTCTGTACTTTCTCCAGTACAACTATATCTTTTTTGAGATGCGGCAACCAGAATTGTACACAGTACTTAAGGTGCGGTCTCGCCATGGAGCAATACAAAGGTATTATGACATCCTCAGTTTTATTTGCCATTCCCTTCCTAATAATTCCTAACATTCTGTTTGCTTTTTTGACTACCACAGCACATGGAGCTGACAATTTCAATGTAATACCAACTGTGATGCCCAGATCTTTTTCCTGGGTGGTAACTCCTAAAATGGAACTTAACATAATGTAACTAAAGATTGGATTATTTTTCCTTATATGCATCACCTTGCACTTGTCTACATAGAAACATAGAAATGATGGCAGAAAAGGACCATTGTCCATCCAGTCTGCCCAGCAAGTTTATGATTATTTCTGTTGAGCCATACAAGTTCCCCATTCTTATCAGTTTCCACGCCATCAAAGTCAGGGCCCTTGTTGGTTGCTGTTAGAATCCAGTTCCCTGTTGCCTTCTGCCCTAGAAGCAGAAGGCAACAGACAATGTTGGGGTTGAGAGTAATACTGGAGTTGCGTCAAGAGTTTCAGGCTTATTGGTTAAGGGAATTAACAGCCGCATCAACAAGTTACCCCTATGTTTATTTTTCCGAGACCGCAAAATTCAATGTCCTAGTTATTTGCTGTCTATATTTAATTCCCTTTTTGTCATTTCTCCCTGCCGTTGAAGCAGAGTGAAATGATGAAATTGTGACTTATTTGTTAAGGGTAGTAGCCGCCACACTGGCAAGTTACCCTCATGCACTCATTTTATCATTTCTATCCTCTGGCCTTTAGGGATCCATAGTATTTATCCCATGCCCCTTTGAAATCTTTCACCGTTTTTGTCTTCACCACCTCCTCCAGAAGGACATTCCAGGCATCCACCACCCTCTCTGTGAAGAAATAGTTCCTGACATTGGTTCTGAATCATCCTCCCTGGAGTTTCATTTCGTGACCCCTAGTTCTACTGATTCTTTCCAGTGGAAAAGGTTTGTCAATTGTGCATCATTAAAACCTTTCAGCTATTTGAAAGTCTGTATCATATCTCCCCTGCACCTTCTTTCCTCCAGGATATACATATTTGGGTCCTTCAACCTCTCAAAATTATTTGATGGAGACCCCATACCATTTTGGTTACCTTTCTCTGGACCACTTCCATCCTGTCCTTGCCCCTTTTGAGATACAGTCTCCAGAACTGAACACAGTACTCCAGTTGAGGCCTCACCAAAGACGTGTAATAGGAGATTATCAGCTCCTTTTTTAACTAGTTATTCCTCTCTCTATGCAGCCCAGCATTCTTCTGGCTTTAGGTATCGCCTTGTCAGATTGTTTCACCATCTTCAGATTGCAAGACACTATCACTCCAAGGTCCATCGTATGCTCCGTGCACAACAGCTCTTCATCCCCCATCACATACAGCTCTTTTGGATTAATGTCCTCCAGAATCATGATTCTGCACTTCTTGGCATTGAATCCCAGCTGCCATATCTTCATCCATTCTTCAAGTTTCCTTAAATCACTTCTCATTCTCTCTACACCTTCTGGTGTGTCCCCTCTGTTGCAGATCTTAGTATCACCCACAAATTGACAAAATGTACCTTCTATCCCTTTCGCAATGTCTGTCATAAAGATGTTGAACAGAACCAGTCCCAACACCGATCCTTGTGGCACTCCACTTAACACCGGTCTCTTCTCAGAGTAGGTTTCATTCACTATCACACACTGTCTTCTGTCTGATAACCAGTTTGTAATCCAGGCTACCACCTTGGTGCTCATTTCCAAGCTTCTCATTTTATTCACAGGCCTCCTATGCAGGACCTTATCAAAAGCTTTGCTGAAATCCAAGTAGATCACACAGCGCGCTCTTCCTTAATCAAATTCTTTAGTCACCAATCAAAAACATCAATCAGATTTGTCTGACAGGACCTTCCTCTATGAATCCATGCTGCCTGGGGTCCAGCAATCCTCCTGACTGTAGATAGTTCACTATCCTTTCCTTCAGCAGAGTCTCCATTAATTTAACCACCACCGAGGTGAGGCTAACCGGCCTGTAGTTTCCTGCCTCCTCTCTGCTCCCACTCTTGTGGAGCGGGACCACCACCGTTCTCCAGTCACTCGGTACCACTCCCATTTCCAGGGATCTATTGAACAGGTCGTGCAGCAGACCCGCCAGCACATCTCTGAGCTCCCTTAGTATCCTGGGATGTACCTCATCTGGCCACATGGCCTTGTCCCCTTTCAGTTTTCCTAGCTCTTCCCATACATTCTCTTCTGTAATCAGTGTTTCCTCTATCCCATCTCCACCAATGGTTTTGTCAACCAGCAAAGGTCCTTCTCCAGGGTCTTCTTTAGTGAACACTGAACTGAAGTATTTGTTTAATATTTCTGCCTTTTCTTCATCTCTCTCCACAGATTGATCATTGTCACCTTTCAATTTCAATATACCACTTTGGACCTTTTTCTTTTCTCTGATATATCTGAAAAATGTTTTGTCTCCTCTCTTTACCTCTTTGTCAATCATTTCTTCCGCCTGACTTTTAGCTTTCTTGATTTCCTTCTTCGTCTCCCTCAGTTTCAAGTGATATTCTTCCTTGTATTCCTCATTTTGGATTGGCCACTGTTGGAAACAGGATGCTGGGCTTGATGGACCCTTGGTCTGACCCAGTATGGCATGTTCTTATGTTCTAACGTGGGCACTACCCCGAGGAGTGGGGAAGCGCTGACAGTCAATAGAATGTGGGCACTTCCCTGAGGAGTGGGGAAGCCCTGACAGTCACAGTAGAAAATGTTGGCATTGCCCAGAGAAGCAGGGAAGCACAGAGGTAGAACTCCCAAGTGGTGAAGGTGTTCCCAGAGGCAGTCCCGGGGAGCGGAGAGCCAGCAGGATAGGACTTACTGGAAGGCGCAGGGCCAGCCCGGGGAGTGGGGGAGGCCAGGAGACCAAGTCCCCGTAGAGTGCACACGCTGGCCCTCAAGGAGCAGGTACCAGGCAGGGTCCAGGGTGCAAGGTCCAATAGCATCACCACAGGAATGGCAGTCACAGGAGTTCGTAGAGAAGTAATGGAACTCGTTACCAAGTTGGCTAGCTGAGGGCAAAGGTGGAGCTTAAGTACTCTGATGTAATGACATCATCAATCCGGGATGCCCCCGAGATTCCCGCCGAAGAGGCTTTAAAAGAGGCTCCGGTGGCGTGCGCGCCTAGGAAGGCCTGGAGTTGGCACGGAGAGAGGTGGCGTCTTGACCGTCATGAGGAGCCATGGGGAATGCGGCGGCAGAGACTAGCCCACACCGTGAGCAGGCCTGGAGAGGGAAGCAGGACAGTGCAGGATATAAGTAAACACGGTCACAGCCGTCTGCGACAGACGGGCATAACACTCTAAATAATTTTGTTTCACCTGCAAATCTGATCATCTCACTCATCGTACCCCTTTCTAGATCATCTTAAAAGCACCGGTCCAAGTACAGATCCCTGAGGCACTCCACGTTTTCCACTGTGAAAACAGACCATTTAATCCTACTCTCTGTTTCCTGTCTTTTAACCAGTTTGCAATCCACAAAAGGACATCACCTCCTATCCCATGACCTTTACATTTTTCTAGAAGCATCTCATGAGGTACTTTGTCAGACTCCTTCTGAAAATCCAAATACACCATATCTACTGGTTCACCTTTATCACACGTTATTCACCCCTTCAAAAAATGTAGCAGATTCATATCTATCTATATGTTCTGTGATTTTTATTCTTTATAATTGTTTCCATGATTTTCCCTGCACTGAAATCGGGTTCACAGGTCTATGGTTTCCCAGATCACCTCTGGTGCCTTTTAAATATCAGGGTTAGATTGGCCATCTTCCAGTCTTCAGGTACAATGGATAATTTTAATGATAGGTTACAAATTACTTGTTATAGGTCCGAAATTCCATTTTTTAGTTCTTTCAGAATCCTGGGATGTATACCATCCAGTCCAGGTGGTTTACTACACTTCAGTTTGTCAATCTGGCCTACTATATCTTCCAGGTTCATCATGATTTGGGCCAGTTCATCTGAAACATCACCTTTGAAAACTGTCTTCAGAATGGGTATCTCCCCAACATCTTCATCACTAAACACCAAAGCAAAGAATTAATTTAGTCTTTCTGCAATGGCCTCATCTTCCTTAAGAGCCCCTTTAACCCCGTCATCATCTATCGGTCTAACCGACTCCCTTGCAGGTTTCCTGCTTCAGATATATTTTTTTAAAGTGTTTTTTTTTAATGAGTTTTTACCTCTATGGCCAACTTCTTTTCAAATTTTACAGAAAGGTGTCCAACAGATTGGAGCCCCTCAGTGAAGAGATATAATGTTTTAGTTACAGATATGCAAGAAGAACTTAGGTTAAGATCAAATCGGTTACTTAATTCCTGATATGATAGCACCTTGCTACATGAATCCACCACTTGAGATAAAGAATGCACCCCTCTAGCTGACCAGTGTGTAAAGGCCTTTGACTGATTGCCTGGCATAAAGTCCAAATTACCCCTAATCAGCAAATAAGCAGATTCTCGTGAGTCATATCCCATCTTAACACAGACATACGCCCAAGCCTTCTGCAGTGAAAATATTAAACAATAATGCCTCTCCATCTGTGGCAATTGACTTAGTTTGGCATGGAGAATGTAACCCAAATGCAGAGGAGCCATCAGTTCCCATTCTAAATCAATAGGAATAAAATATGCTGTGTTAAATATCCAATCCTTGACATGCCTTAAGAGGCATGCATATTGTATGCCTCAATATTTGGAATATCCGACTCCCCTTATCGCCAGATTCCCAGCATATTAGCCACCGAAATCCTCGCTCTCCTACCCCACCAAAGAAAATGAGAAAGCATGGCATATATTAATTTAATATCCCGTTTTTGTAACAGCAAAGGTATTGTTTGTAAAACATTTAACCACTGTGGCCACACAATCATCTGAAACAAGTTAATTCTTCCGGTTACCGACAGAGGGAGATCTTTCCAGGCTTGGAGTTTATTCTTCAAGGTTCTTAGTAGGGGCAATATATTAAGATCATATAGACCTGCAAGGTTCATTGACACTTGAGCCCCAAGATAATGGAAAATGTTCTCAGCCCATTTAAGAGGAAATTCATTCCCCCTCAGTGCCTTCACCTGGGCATGAGAGGACATAGCATTGGATTTATCTAAATTAAGTTGCAGACCTGAAAAAGCCAAATTCCAAGAATCCCTCCATCAGCACAGACAGGGAGCCCACTGGGTTACTGAGGTGTACTATCATATCATCCACGAAAGCTGCAATTTTAAACATCTGACTGCCCAGTGGAATGCCAGTAATATTTTTATTCAATTGAATATATCTTAAAAGTGGCTCCAATGACGGTGAATAAGACGAGAAAGAGGGCATCCCTGACGTGTCTCCCGATGCAATAAGAACTCAGCTGTGAGCAAGCCATTAATCAAAATCTGAGCTTTCAGGTCAGAATATAAAAGCTGGATCACTTTCAACCAGTTACCACAAAAACCAAAAGGATCTAATACATGGTTGAATGCCTTTTCAGCATTGAAGTAACCAATAAAGAGGGAATTGCATGTGAGGCTAGGACCCTTCGGACATTAAGGACAGAGTGCTGTCCACGAACAAAACCTAAATGATGATTCTCCAACAAATTGGTAATGACTGTGGCCAAATGGTCTGCAAAAATCTTACACTGTCAAAAAGGACCGTAAGTACACTGTCTCCTATCAAAGCAATAGAATATATAAAGACAGGCTACCAATTACTGCTCACTCTTTTATAAATATTTCAACACTTAAAGTCAAGATATAATCTTTATTATCTACTCCATGTTTTTCATTTTGAATATTCCAAAATTTAAACATCATACAATATTTTAAAACATCCCACACAATGGGCCAGATTTTCAAAGGGTTATGCGCGCCGAGCCTATTTTGCATAGACCCCGCGATGCACGCAAGCCCCAGGACGCGCATATGTCCCGGGGCTTTGTGAAAGGGGCGGGGCGGGACCAAGGCCTCCAGCACAGCGGCTGTGCTGGGGGATTGCGTGCTGGCACTTGGCCGGGGCGCGCAACCGATGCCTGCCCAGAGGCAGGCGCAACTTATTAAACAAAGGTGAGTGGTAGTTTTAGATAGGGCTGGGGGGCGGGTTAAGTAGGGGAAAGGAGGGGAAAGTGGGGGGGGGGGGGGGCGCGGAGGGAATGGGGAAAGCCATTGGGGTTCCCCAAGGGCTCGGCACGCGCAAGGTGCATAAGTGTGCACCCCATTGTGCGCGCCAACCCTGGATTTTATAACATGCGCGCGGCTGCATATATATATATCCCTATATCATCTTGGTGAGACGGGTTCCTTCTGCTGAGGGTTCCTGGACTGCTACCTCTGCATCATCTCACTACTGCCACCTCTGAGTCTAGCCCAGTACTATGGCTCCCCACGGGGCTCCTCCCTGTGGGGGTGGTCATCTGCCACAGTACCCAAGAATCCACTCAAACACCTCAAAACCATAACAGTTCATTGATGAAATATACCCGATGCCATGGCGTTTTTGTGGCTATCCTGCCGCCTGTATCAGGGGAACTTTTAAACTAACTTTGGAATCCAACCGGCTTGAAGATTTGTGCGGCTTGAATCATTCTTTGGTTGTAGCAGAGATTTGAGAAACATTGATACAGCTTTGATTTGAGAAACAACATTGAAAGACATTGCCGGTGTTGGGAGAGAAACGGGGTTGATGTAACTTTTAAGGTGAAGAGGGTGACCCATCTTCAGTGATGTTCTATAATAATTGAGTTCTTAGGTTTAAAGTGGGTCAGGCTTGTGAAAAAGATTGAGTTAAGTTGTACACATAGTAATTAACAAAGTATAACTAGAGCAATTTAGTATTCAGAGAGGGTTGCAGCTCCCGAGGGGATTAATAGGAACATTGAATATTTTTAGGGTTATGGGTGTGAGAGTTGATATACATGTGGATTGAATGTGAGGAAGCAAACATTGTGTGGGGTGTTTTTAAATATTATATAATGTTTAAATTTTGGAATATTCAAAAATGAAAAACATGGAGTAGATAATAAAGATTATATCTTGACTTTAAGTATCGAAATATTTATAAAAGAGTGAGCAGTAATTGGTAGCCTGTCTTTATATATTCTACTGCAAAAATCTTAGCCAATAGCTTTAAGTCAAAATTCAGCAAAGAGATAGGTCTATACGATGCAGGTGAAAGAGGGTCCTTATCCTTTTTAGGGTTAAGAGTGATTAACGCTTTGTTTATTTATTTATTTATTTGTTTGTTTATTTGTTGAGTTTTATATACCATTATTCGGTTGAGCCATCATAACGGTTTACAAAAGTATACATTTATCTTGTAACAGAAAAGCAATATGAATGTTAAACATATTCTTCACAGTTGAGCAACAGTAAAAACCATTTAAACAATATCAGAAATAAGCATATCAAGTTCAGAGAGCATTATTAGGTTAGATGGGGAGTGAATTAAGAGGTATACAATTGAGAGTTCAGTTGAGAGTTGGGATGATTAGATGTCTGAAAGTCAGTGAGGAATTTGTGGAACATTAGTGTTTTTAGGTCCTTTTTGAATGTTTTTAGGTCATGTTGAGTTCTCAGGAATTTAGGTAGGGTGTTCCACAGTTTGTTGATATTATAAGGGAAATGCTGCTGTTCGATAAGGTGTTCATACATAAGAAACAGGGGTGGGGTTATTTTATCAAGCAAAATTTTGTAAAATTCAGCTCCATAACTGTCAGGTCCGGGTGTCTTGTAAGGAGGGGCGCCCAATATTCCATATCATAATTCTTCTAACTGAATAGGGGAAATCAGCTGCGCTAGTTGCAATTCAGAGAGCTGAGGGAGAGCAACTCCGTGAAAAAATCGGTCCCTCATCACAACATCCCCAGATTGTTTAGTATAGAGCTGATGGAAATAATCCAGGAAAATCTTCCTCAACCCCTCTTGAGAATTAACTATATTATGCTGTTTATCTCATGCAGAAGCTATATATTTGGTCCCCAGTTTACACTTAGCCAAAGAGGCTAATAATTTCCCCATCTTTTTCCCATGTTGAAAGAACTAAAATTTATAATAAAATATGGATAATTTGGCATCAAGGGCCCTTCGTCTGTGAACTACAAAGGCAACAATCTCACCCCAAAGCACCACTTTTCCTGTTTCCCAAAAAAGAACGGGATCACCAACATGCTCTTTATTTTCTTGATAATTAAGCTATTTTTTATGTTAAAAATCCTGTAGCTAAATAAGATGGAAAATGCCATGGACGAAAGGCCTGCCCAGTATCCCTTCATCATAGATCCACCCAAATTAAAGCGTGGTCCAAGACCAAGAGAGGCCCAATTACAGTGGCAACCACCTTGGAAAAAAGAGGGGTAGACACTAAAAGATAATCGATACAAGACTGAGATGCATGAGCACGTGATACATATGGGTAATCACATTCTGTGGGGTGAAAATATGCGATGCATCTACCAAATCCAGCTCTGTACATAGAAGTGGAACCCCTTTTTGCAACAACAGCCTCTCCGTAGGCCTGGGATGAGATTTATCCAACACTGGGTCACATACCATATTAAGATCCCCTCCAAAAACTAAAGGCCCCTGAGAAAAGCCTTGAAGCGTTTGTGTAAGCGACTTAAGGAACCCGTGATCATATAAATTAGGGGCTTACACATTATACAGAGTAAGGGATTTCCCCAACAAGAGCCCTGAATAATCAGATATCAACCCCCATGGATCTATAATCATACCCATGTACTGAAAAGATACGGTTTTGCTTACCAGAATTGCCACACCTGCTTTGTTAGTACCAGATGTTGCCCAAAAAAATTACCCACCCACCATCTACTCAATTTACTGTGTTATACATCATTCAAGTGGGTTTCTTGCAGCATAGCAATATCGGTGTGCTGGTTCTTCAAGATCTTCAAGATTTTTTGCCACTTGATGGGAGACCCCAATCCACAGACATTTCCCGAGACAATTCTAAGGTCTCTGAGACTCATGGCTGCGTGGTCATTTCATAAGAAATTCATGCAGATTTTCTTTGGTTTTTGTATACTCCCCCCAGCCTAGGGCAACCCTATATCCATATTGTTCAATCTCCATAAATATACCAATACACTGCAAGCATCTACTCAAACATGCAATCCCAAACATCTAGAAAAATTAAAAATATGTCTCTAGGGCCCATAGCAGAATCAACCAACCCTCCCACTGCCCCTTAGCCCTACTTTCCAACTCATACCCACTGATACATCCAGTCCCAAACCCTGACCCAGACTCTTCTCCTTCGATCCAGAGTCCATCCCCTTACCAGGATTCTCCCACTCCCACCCAACTCTACACCATCGGAACATACTGAACAGGCAGGGTATTAGCCACTGCAGTATAGCAAAAGAAAAACCGATCATGTGAAAAAGGCGATTAATTAATTAATTAATTTATTTATTTAAATTCTTTTAATATACCGATGCTCAAGACCAGGTCTTATCGTACCGGTTTACAATAAACTAGGGGGTAAACCAGTTAACACTGAAAGCGAAAGTTACATTACAACAGGGAATGTGGAATAAGGCTGTTAGAAAAAAAGGGATAGATTAACAATTTCTAACTGGAGAGCAGTGCATGTAAGCAGAGAGTAATTGCTTACATGGTAAGAATTATATACAATTTACACAGTGGAGTCGATTAGGCAAGTTATATGAGAGCGCTGTTAGCAGAAAACAGTTCCTTTGTGCGGCGGAAAGAGGACGCAACTGTGGGGGTGTTGGTCCGTGTGGGTTACCATAAGGCTTCTTCAAGGATATGCTTGGGCAAACAGCCATGTTTTTAATTTTTTTCTGAATGTGATATGACAATGTTCCTGGCGGAGATCTGGCGGGAGAGAATTCCAGTGATGCGGACCGGCAGTTGATAGCCCTCTTTTCTCAATGGCGTTGTGTATAGCGGATTTGTTCGGGGGAACCTGGAGGGAGTTTCTGAATGCAGATCTGGTAGGTCTTGCTGAGGAGTGTGGTTTGAGGAGTATGGTGAGTTGGAGAGAGGATTGCTGAAATATGGTTTTGTGAATGATGGTCAGTGTCTTGAAGAGAATTCTGTAGCGGATGGGTAGCCAGTGAAGTATTTTTAGAATCGGTGTGATGTGGTCCATACGGCGAGAGTTTGTGAGGATCCTGGCTGCAGCATTTGAAGAGGTTTGGTAGAAGAGGCCGAGAGACCAAGCAGCAGCTCATTACAATAATCAATCTTTGAGAATAGTATGGCTTGAAGGACCGAGCGGTAGTCATGGAAGTGTAAGAGAGGTCTTAACTGTTTTAGGACCTGTAGTTTGTAAAAGCCTTCTTTAGTGGTGGTGTTAATGAATTTTTTAAGGTTCATTCTGGAGTCTAGGATGGCTCCAAGGTCTCTCACTTGATTTACTAATGGTGTATTAGTAGTGTTGGCTAGTGGGTTATTATCATTGGGGGAAATGACCAGCAGTTCAGTCTTGGACGTATTGAGAACAAGGCTGAGGCTTGTGAGAAGGAGGTTGATGGCGTGAAGGCAGCTATTCCAATAGTTTAGAGTGTCGGAAACAGGATCCTTGATGGGGATTAGGATCTGCATGTTGTCCGCATAAATGATTTAAACTAATACTCCTGAATCCAAAGAATATTAGCTGTAAAACTATCCAATGAGGATAAATTGTGAACAATGGTTCCCAGCCACAGAAACCCATGGCCTCTCATCGCAATACATAGCTCCTGTAGCTTATGTAATCTCCCAAGAGGCTAGTTCCATACCAAAATCAAAAAGGAAAAGTCAGGTACAAAATAAAAAAACACTGGATTGCTGAATCAATCGAAAATGCACTGCTTATCTCCTGTGCCAAAATCATCTGGCAGACTAACATTCTGGCTCACAAAGTCCCATCCAGGCCACACAGCGATTGATGAACTGAAGACCAATCCAAGGAGAATGTCTAAGCAGAGTCCTCTCTCTATGTGAACCTTCACAATGTGCAACGTCGGGTGTCCCAGCAATAAAGAGAATATGGAGCCTAGATCAAACCTGAACAGACACCCACTCTAAAAAGATAAATAAATAAAATTCAGTCACTGTTCAGCGACCGCAGAAAATGTTGTGCTTCCTCAGGATTATTGTACACTGTAAGGTCCCAGCAGTTGTTTTGCACAATTTAGCAGGATATTGTAAAGTAAATCAAATCTGCTTTTGAAAAAGTGTGCTGCAGACAGGGGAAAAGGCTCTGCAAAACCCAGCCAATTTTGCCAAATAATCTTGGAATATCAAAATTTTTTGTTCTCCCATAGAAGGTTGTATTCCTTTGTGAACAGCCTGCAGTATTGCCACCTTATGCGTAAAATTTAGGAAACAAGCTGATCCTGGCCTGACTCGATGCACTCTCTCAATTTGGATGGGGCCCTAATGGATCCAGTATCTGTAGGGAGGTAGGCAGCCTTGATTCTAAAAGCCACCAAAGCTAGGTGTCTAGGAGGAACTCAGGTAGCCCTACAAACCACAAGTTGTTGCGTCTCGAGCAGTTCTCGAGATCTTCGCATTTGCTTTCCATGACTATGAGTCACTCCTTGGTCTTACAGATTTGACAGTATCCCATGTGCCATCTTTGAGATCTGACACACGCTACTCAATCTCCAAGACTCGTTTGGTGCCTGAATCCAAAGCTCCTGAGAGATCGTCAAATTTTGTGAAGATCTCTGCAAATTTACCATCTAATTTTGTATCGATGGCCTTCTCTACTGCTCCCGTCACAGCTACTATCAACGCAGTCATGCTGGATGCATCCGTTGCTGCCTTCGTAGGGCTGTCGGCCATTTTAGGATCCACCATTTTGACTTGCTCTTTTTCTTTGCCCTTTTTAGTGAGCCTACTTGTCATGACCCAGCTCAAAATAAACACGGATCTGTTCAGCGGCCATTTCTCAGGAGTAATACACTGTTATTGGTTGCCTTCAGATTCAGATTAAAGGTATTTGGGGTGGATGGTAGGAGGCCCAAAAGGAGCCTCCTACCATCCACCCCAAAACATATCCGGTTTCCTACACAGCATCACATGATCACCCTAAGATGCTTTTTTTTTTTTTTTTTTTAAACAATGCCCACTCCTGTTATACACTTTTAACCTCTGTAGCTCCACCTTTCTGTTTTTTCTATTTTTTCCATTTTATCAAAGTTTTCCTTTGGACAGTTTAGTGCTAGAGCCGTGGATTTACTTATGGTCTTCCTTCCAGTCATTAATTCAAATTTGATCATGTTGTGTTCACTACTGCCAAGCGCCCCACCACCCTTACCTCTCTCTCCAAATTCTGTGCTCCACTAAGAATTAGATCTAAAATAGCTCCCTCTCTTGTCGGATCCCGAGCCAATTGCTCCATAAAGTTGTCATTTATTCCATTCAGGAACTTTATCTCTCTAGCATGGCCTGATGTTACATTTACCCAGTTAATATTGCGGTAATTGAAATCTCCCATTATTACTGCACTACCAGTTTGGTTAACTTCCCTAATGTCTCTTAGCATTTCATTGCCCATCTCTTCATTTTGGCTAGGTGGATGGTAGTATGCTCCTATTGCTATACTCCAACACACATGGGATTTCTACCCATAAAGATTCTATTGTACATTTAGTCTCAAGTAAATTTTAAATAGCTGGCGCTCATAAAAAACGTGAGATACGCGCGTGGCCGGGCTGCGCTTGCGCCGTGGACATTTTAGAATATGCGCGGCCATGCGCATATTTTGTGGTAGGCACAGAAGAGTCAGCTGTGCAAAAAGGGGTGGGCCAGGGAAGGGCTGGGGCAGGGGCCAGCCGGGACAGTGCGCTCGCTGAACCTAGAGCAGGTAAGTTCACAAACAAAAAGTTTAGCGGAGTTAGGGTGGGTTTAGGGTTCAGGGAGGAGAGGAGAAAAGGGAGGAAGGATAGGTAGGGGGTTAGGGAACTAGGCAAAGGCCCAATCTTGTTGCCGCATTATTTATTTATTTACTTATTTTACAAAATCCTCCCCCTATAAAATCGGGCGTGCATGTGCATGCACCAGGAACCACACATAAATAGAAGCCTGTATACCGCATTGAACATTTATCCCTTAGTCTCTTGCAGGATCCATATCCTGTTGGACTCTATGCCATCCTGGACTTAAAGCGCCACCCCGCCACCAAGATGCTCTTCTCTGTCATTGCGATATAATTTGTACCCTGGTATAGCAGTATCCCTTCGGTTATTCTCCTTCCACCATGTCTTTGAGATGGCAAGTTAAGTTTATCTCATTAATCACTGCTATACACTCTAATTCTCCCATCTTCTTAGACTTCTGGCATTGGCAAGCATACATTACAAAGTGTGTTTTTTGTTTTTATTAAATAGCCTGCTTTTCAGCTAACAGGGGTAATGTAGAATCTTTTAGCTCAGGTAATTCTTTATCACATGGGCTACTTCTGCTTTAATTGGAACTTCTTTGTTGGGATGACCTAACTCTCCTGCTTCATTAATATCCTCCGAACCTTGTGCTGCTGAGTGACTGTCTGCTTTCCACTTTGTTCTGGAAAGAAATACGATGAGTGAGGTAATCAAATTTGCAGATGATACAAAATTGTTCAGAGTAGTTAAATCACAAGCAGATTGTGATAAATTGCAGGAAGACCTTGTGAGACTGGAAAATTGGGCATCGAAATGGCAGATGAAATGTAATGTGGATAAGTGCAAGGTGATGCATATAGTTACTCCTGGGGGAATTCTGCGCTACTGCGGAATGCAGAATTTGCGCAGAATTCCTCCTTCATGCAGAATTCCTCCCTCACCTCGCGGATTTCTTCACCCTGCAGATTTCATTGCCGCCGCGCAGATTTCCTCCCTCGCTGCCCTCGCGATTTCTTCCCACGCCGGAAAAGGATAAAAAAAACCCCCCGGAAGCATGCCGTGCATGGACAGCGGCCAATCCAGGACAGCAACGTCAGGTGGTGCACAGAGAGTGGAGGCGTCGCATTGCAGCATGGCACCAGCGGCTCGAGGAGCAAGCAGCAAGGAGGAGAAGAGGGAGAGGGAGAAGAGAGGGGAACAGAGGGGAGGGGGAAAGAGAAAGAAGGCGGAAAAAGAGAGGAGGTGAAGAGAGAGAGAGAGGGAAGGGAGGGGAACAGAGGAGAGGGGGAAGGGGGAAAGAGAAAGAAGAAGGAAAGAGAAAAGGGGGAAAAGAAGAGGGGGAAAGAGGAGGAGAAGAGGGAGGAAGAGAGAAGGGAGGGGAAGTCAGGTGGCGCACGGAGAGTGGGGGCATCGCAGCACTGCACCGGCGGCTTGAGGTAAGCAAGGAGGAGAAGAGGGAGAGAGAGAAGGGAGAGGAATGAAGGGGAAGGGGGACAGAGAAAGAGAGAAGGGAGAAAGAGAGAAAGGGGAGGGGAAAGAGAAGGGCTAAAGAAGAGGCCCTGGCCCAGAGAGGGTATGTTTGAGCCCTTGTGTTTGTTGTGAGCCAGTGGGTAGGTGTCTACCTGGGAGTGTGTGCGTGAAAGAGTTGTATGTGGGGAGACAGAACATGTGTGTGACAGATGGCATGTGAGAGAAAGCATATGTCTGATATCATGTAAGAGAGACAGTGAGCAGGGATACTCAGGTGGAGAGGTTAACAACAACTGCAGCAGTCCCTGCCAGCTTGGCTTATCTGCCAGCAGCAGCAGCAATTGACCCTGCTGGCAGACGAGCCAAGATGCCAGGGACACTCATTGCACTGAAATGCAGAATAATTTGCAAAAAATATTGTGTTATTTTGAAAAATAAATGTGCAGAATTTTGCAGTATTTAGAAAATGTGTGCGCAGTATTTTCAATTTTTTGTTGCATAATTTTTAATTTTTTTCCGCAAAACTCCCCCAGGAATAATATAGGGAAAAATAACCCATGCTATAGTTACACAATGTTAGGTTCCATATTAGGTGCTACCACCCAAGAAAGAGATCTAGGCGTCAGGGTGGATAACACATTGAAATCGTCGGTTCAGTGTGCTGCGGCAATCAAAAAAGCAAACAGAATATTGGGAATTATTAGAAAGGGAATGGTGAATAAAATGGAAATGTCATAATGCCTCTGTATCGCTCCATGGTGAGACTGCACCTTGAATACTGTGTACAATACTGGGCGCCGCATCTCAAAAAAGATATAGTTGCGATGGAAAAGGTACAGAGAAGGGTGACCAAAATGATAAAGGACATGGAATGGCTCAACTATGAGGAAAGGCTAAAGAGGTTAGGGCTGTTCAGCTTGCAGCTGAGATGACTGAGCGGGATATGAAAGAGGTCTACAAAATCATGAAAGGACTTGAATGTGTAAATGTGAATCAATTATTTACTCTTTCAAATAACAGACTAGGGGGCACTCCATGAAGTTAGCATGTGGCACATTTAAAACTAACCGGAGAAAGTTCTTTTTCACTCAACGCACAATTAAACTCTAGAATTTGTTGCCAGAGGATGTGGTTAGTGCACTTATGGCCTTATTTTCTAAACTGATCGCATGCGATACCAAAATGGGGGCGGAGTCGGCCCCGGAAGAGGAGGAGTCGGGGCATCACCGGGGCCGACTCCGCGAAAACGCCGCGGATGACGAAAAGGTAAGGTCCTTTTCGCGTCCGAGTTCGCGCCCAATAGCTTCACCTTCTATGGTGGTGCTATTGGGTGCGAAACCTGCAGCGATGACACCGCGACGGTGCGATTGCTGCCGGCTAGCGCAGACCCGCCCCCCGTTTCGGCCCCCCGCCCCTCATTCCCTAAAGTATCGCAGGCCTGCGATACTTTAGAAAATGAGGCCCTTAGTGTAGCTGTGTTTAAAAAAGGATTGGATAATGGATAAGTTCTTGGATGAGAAGTCCATTACCTGCTATTAATTAAGTTGACTAAGAAAATAGCCACTGCTATTACTAGCAACAGTAACATGGAATAGACTTAGTTTTTGGGTACTTGCCAGGTTCTTGTGGCCTGGTTTTGGCCTCTGTTGGAAACAGGTTGCTGGGCTTGATGGACCCTTGGTCTGACCCAGTATGGCATGTTCTTATGTTCTAGTTTAAAAGCTGCTCTATCTCCTTTTTAAAGGTTAGTAGCAATAGCCTGGTTCCTCCCTGGTTAAGGTGCGGCCCGTCCCCTTTCTCCAAAAGGTTCCCCAGTTCCTTACAAAACTAAATCCCTCTTCTTTGTACCATTATCGCATCCATAGAAGGAAAAACAAAGCCTGATGTATTGTTTTCCTTTGACCCAGCAGCAGCTTTCTATTCCTGTGAACTTCCAGTTCAACTGGAACCTGCCATAAATGATCTGCCTTATGCACCTCTGGTAGTTTTCACATTCCCCTTTCCATTTAGCTCAGTCTGGCCGAGCAGTACAGACTGCAGTTCCCTCTGGGGCTCAACACAAGTGTATTGTTTCGTCAGCCAGATGGAACTGTTGCATGGTATCTAGACCTCCTTCCTTCTCATGGACAGTAAGCACTGCCTCTGTCTCCAGATGGCCCATTGAAAGAAAGGGAGCTAGATATGGGCTCTCGTGTATAATAGTACTTAATACTACCATTGGGCCATTGGTCAACCCCAAGTGCTCGTTCTATGAGGTTTTCATTCCCCTGCAGTAACTTGACTCATGAATGATTGGGGCTGTTCTATTTCAGTCCCTCTGTACAGGGGCTTTGCAGACAAACATTTAGAACTAACATTTCTTAAAAAAATGGTCAGTCCTTGTTCTATAACATTGGCATCATGACAGCAGTACCTTTAGAGTAATACTGCCGTGGTTTATCTGTTAACTCTCACTCCAAAAAAAAAAAAAAAAGATGTGGTCCATTCAGACCTTCATAGAATAGCAAGCAACAATTAACTAAATAGAATGTGAGTCCACTTCTCTGCAGTTTCATGCGCATAAACAAATGAGGCCACAGCACACTTTTGACCAAACTGGGGTTTGTGACCTTTAGTTCATGTTATCCCTTGTGTTCCTTTTCAAACCTTTAATGAGTCCTTATGCTTATCTTCATTTCCTCCCTAATTCGGCATTCTAAAGTCTTGGACCATAAGGGAAGAAAATTTAAGAAGTTGGACAGTTTCAATTATATTTTTACACAATATTTTGAGCTGCTAAGCAATCCCCTTAAGGACAGCTTGTTGTTCAGCCTCTAGACATAATGCATGTCTGTTTAATATTGCATGATCCGTGGGCTGTTGTAAACTTGCTACAAATTGAAGGGCTGGTATAACATGAAATGAGACGCCTACACTGAATGTTGCTTTTGTTCTGTATTTAACAAATTAGTATGTTGACATTTGTCACTGGTGGATTTCATTATTTGCTGAAAGGGTACTGGGGGATTTGACAGCATGAATGGTTTGTCCCACAGACTTTGAGAACTGATAAAGGCATCTTTGTTCTGTGAGCAGAAGCACAACAGATATCTTATTGAGTGGCACACACACAGAAAGGGAAGGCTTGCATTGATACTGCACAAAAATTTCTTAAGAAAATAATTTTTTGGTCCTTGCTTATTTTACAGTTTTATTATTTTTTTTCTTAAATGCTTTCCAGTACATTTCATTCATCAAAATCTCTTTCATGAAGTTGAAAGTAATTTATAACTCAATTTATGAACTGCAATATTTGTGACTTACAAAAATTTATAATAGGAAGATATTTGGGGGACTTCAAATAAAAGAGTTATATTCTATGTTTAAAAAAAATGCATCTTGGAGGTCCTGCATATCTTAGGGGGGGAGGGAGGGGAAGAAACAAATATTCCTTTTATCAGGTTTTTAGGTCAGCTCCTGCTCTGAAATACACAATACATTAGCAGCGTCAGTACAAAAGGCATGAATCTCATTATCTTTTTTGAATATGTAGAATCACTTTCATGATACCACCAAACAACTAGAACTGGGTGGAGGAAAGCCACTGGGCATGCTAGCACTGCGATAGCTCAAATTAAAGGCAAGAAGTGAAAAACACTTGCCCACAATGTTTCATTTAAATATGCAATCCAACAAAAAAATGTAA
The DNA here is from genome assembly GCF_901001135.1 of Rhinatrema bivittatum. Classification (NCBI taxonomy): domain Eukaryota; kingdom Metazoa; phylum Chordata; class Amphibia; order Gymnophiona; family Rhinatrematidae; genus Rhinatrema; species Rhinatrema bivittatum. The sequence goes on from NC_042615.1 coordinate 568,189,347, forward strand.
ACCACCAATAGGCCCACAATATCAGATTAAAGCAAGACCACGTACTAAGGATCACCAATGCACATGTGGCAAATGCAAACAAATATTTTTTATAGTTATCAAGAGACTTCAAACAACAGTGTGTGTGCTGCAGGGAAACACTATCATCATAGGTCTCTTGCCTTTGTCATTTTTCTTTGCATATAAAAATCTTTTAGAAGTCTATTTTTTTATGTAATTCAAAATCGCACTATACAAAAAGACAAAAACAAGAGACCTATAATGCAATGTTTCCTAGCAGCTAGCACGCTGTTGAGGTGTAAGAGTTTGAAGTGTCTTGCTAAATATATATAAAAAAAAATATTTGTTTGCATTTGCCACATGTTGCTTTAATTATAATTTAAATCTGATCCGTTGCACTTGTCTAGCTCAATAAGAATCTATAGGGACAAAAGAACAATAATCTAAAAATAGACATTTTTCATCCCTGGTGGAGAAAACGCTCCCATAATTAGAAGTTCAAGAGAACATTACACAGGAATTAGAGAAAGCTCATATAGATGCAAAAATCCAATAACTGAAAAATAAAATATCTCATCCACTTTAAACATTTTGGCTTGTGTGGAGACCTCTTGGGATCTCCACTAGAACTGTGCCCTAATATAGGAGCTATGAAAGAAGTAGTGGAAGATACCACTCTCCAACAGCACCCCCTGAGGGCCTGTGGCAGTGATTGGCTCCTGCGTGCGTGCTTAAGTTCAGTGTGGCTTTTTCTGTTAGCTTTTAAAGGAGAAGGATCTCTTTTCTTTGCTCCCCCTATTCCTGTTAGACTGGGCCTCACCCATCTGGATGTACAGAGCTGGAAATGAGAGAGCATTTTCCTGGTCCACATCCCGAAGAGTAAATGTGTCTCAATGATTTGGACTGTTTTAAGAATTGGGGGATTTTATTTTTCCTGGTCCCCTGTAGTTCTGCTTGGGAAGGGAAGCAACTCCTGTACTGGAAAAGGCTAAGAAGAAAGAAACCCAATTTTTGCCAAGTCACATCCGGTGGTTGGAATGTGGTAATTCTGCCTTTTAGTGAAATTTTTGGAGATTCTTTTTTAGTAATCTTTCTTTTGTTTTGGGAGAAAATTTTGCCCACTTTTCCTGCCCAAATGTAGGGAAGAAGAGAGGAGGTTTTTTTTTTCCCTGCTGTGTTGATTGAGACTATCAGCTAGAAAGATCCAGTTAACATCTGAGAAAAGATTTGGCAAAGTGGGATTTTCAGAAAGGGATATATATATATATATATATATATATATATATATATAAAGATTTTTTTATGGGATATAATAAGAAATCATATATAAATATCTGTTTGGTGGGGGTCTCATGAGTATGGATGGTTGTGAGTGATACTGGGCATGGTTGTTTGTGGTTATTGCTGTTAATGAAAAATGTTTTGCATATTTTTGTATTTTTATAAAGATGTGTATATGTATTATTGATATGTGATTTTTTACATTTCTCCTGGATTTGTAAATCTTAATAATCTAGTTCATAGTATGAACTCCTATAAGTAGTTACTACTATGTATGTCATTAGGATTTATTTGTAAACTCCAATTTATGATTGTACCTAAAGTGAAAAGGAGTTCATCTGGAGACCCCACAGAAATTTCAACCTCTGAAGAAGAAAGAATTAAGGGGTAGATTTTCAAAAAACGCGAATAGGCGTACTTTTGCTGGCGCATCAGGCGCAAGCAAAAGTACGCTGGATTTTAGTAGATACGCGCGGAGCCGCGCGTATCCACTAAAATCCTGGATCGGCGCGCGCAAGGCTATGAATTCTGTATAGCCGGCGCGCGCCGAGCCGCGCAGCCTACCCCCGTTCCCTCCAAGGCCGCTCCGAAATCGGAGCGGCCTTGGAGGGAATCCTCTAATGCCCTCCCCTCACCTTCCCCTCCCTTCCTCTACCTAACCCACCCGCCCGGCCCTGTCTACACCCCCCCCTTACCTTTCTCCGGGGATTTACGCCTCCTGGAGGGAGAAGTAAATCCCCGCGCGCCAGTGGGTCTGTTGCGCGCCGGGACGCGACCTGGGGGCGGGTACGGAGGGCGCGGCCACGCCCCCGGACCGCCCCGGGCCATAGCCACGCCCCCGTACCCGCCCCCCAAACGCTGCCGACACGCCCCCTAAACGCCGCGACGACCGGGCCCTCCCCCGACACGCCCCCCTCGGAGAACCCCGGGACTTACACGAGTCCTGGGGCTCTGCGCGCGCCGGTAGGCCTATGTAAAATAGGCTCACCGGTGCGCAGGGCCCTGCTCGCCTAAATCTGCCCGGTTTTGGGCGGATTTAGGCGAGCAGGGCTCTGAAAATCCGCCCCTAAGATAATTGCAGAACTCTGGAGAATTATCTGTGACCCCAGATATTTTTACTTTTTTGAAAAGGGAGAATCATTTTCAGCTAGGAAACCCTAGCCAAATAGTGGGGACAAAATCTTTGCTGGTTAAAGTAAATAGACTGTGTGAGTTAGAGAAACTATTGATTTATAGGAACAGGCCACTACTAGATAGCTTGCAGCTATTGAAGATGACCCACTCTTGATCAGAAATTTCCTTAGATTTCTCAGAGTTACTGACCATGGGTGGCTTTAAAGTTCAGATAGACTGTGATTTGCAGAATGTATTGAGTACTTTGGACTGAGGCTGGAATTATTGTGCGTTTGTTTATTTTATTTTGTTCATTATTATATGCTGTATGCCACTTTAGATGATTTTTCAAAATTAGGAAGACAGTCTAAAATGTTTTAAAATAAATTTTAGAATTCTCCCAGATTGTGCAATCTTCTCTTCATTCAGGAAGGCATGTTTTGGACCTAGTGCTTTATCATTGGAATAGGGGTACAGATTTGTTTCTTAAGGAGTTAGCTGTTTTGCCCATAGGATGGTCAGATCACCCTTTCATGATATTTTGGTTATAGGGTAATCACATCTTCCAGGAGGAAAGGATTTTCAAAATTGACTGCGTTAAACCAAGATGTTTAATGGATACAATTTTTGTAGAAAAATAGCCAACGATACATTTTAAATTGAATATTTTTAATTATAATGGGAGAAGAATACTTCTTTGGGTGCAGAATGCTATTTTATAAAACATTGCATTTTTCTGTAATCTAGCTATGAGGAAGTTATGGATTACAAAACAATGAGGCGATTGGTTAACATAAATTTCATTGACAGAATTTAGGGACCAATGAGGAAAAAATTTAAAGAGCATGTGTTATTGCTTCCAGTTAGTGCAAAAATCAATGCTGCTAGCCTTTGTCAGTTCAAACCAATGCAGGCATTTTGCCACAGAAGAGAACAGATGAATATATTAGCAGTAACACATGTTGAATTGGTGAGTTTTAAGCTGTTTAACAATAGTATGTTTTCGACACAAAGATTCTTAAAAAAAATATCACTCATGATTTTGCCCTTGCTATCTAGACAGTGAGGTTTCACAGTCTTGGCATTTGAAGTATTTTCCTTCCTAAACAAAAAGGTTTTATTAAGCTGATGTGGTTTTGAAAAGGTTTTGGTACATAAATTGTTTACTATTTTGGATTTGCCCTGCTAGCCTCTTTATTTTTTCTGAGTTAACTTTTGAATTATCCGTCTAAATAGGTTTTGAATATTGACCTCTATATGTTTAAGCTTCTGAAGTGAGGGTGTACTGAGGTAAGCTTCTTGTCTAGACCTTAACTGATATGCTGGCAAATACCAGAAGACTAAATCTCTAAAATATTGGGATGCTTTACCTCTAAGAACTTTAAAAGTCATAGTAAACACCTTAAATATAATCCTGGCATCAACAAGGAGCCAATTAAGTTGTTTTGTTTTTTTTAGCAAAGATGTAGCGCTCACCTGGCAATGGTGATCTAACATAGAAATAACATCAGATAAAGACCAGATGGTCCATTCAATCTACCCAATAATTTGCTTATTTATTTATTTATTTCACATTTTTCTATACCAAGCTTCATGGTTGAATACCATATCAGATCGGTTTACATTGAACGAGGGATAGAGAAACTTGTAACAAAAAAACGGAACAGTACATTATAATCAGAAAGAGAGCAAAAAAGTTACATTGAACAAGGACTATAAACTTGGAGGCTTTACAGCTTGGAAGTAAATAGAGTAAAAGGCCCGAGCAGGGCAGTAACTTAAAACTCAAAAGTCATAATGAGCTCGGTTCGAGCAAGATAGTTAAATTGCGGAGGTATTGGATAAGAGGCATCTCACGGAGAGGCATGGTTCCATGGCTTGTGAGTAGGTTGATAGATTATTGTGTGTCTTATGGTAGTAACTGGCACTCTGTGCAGGTACCCCCCATGTGTTCTGATAAGGGATGTAACTGCCGCTCCATGCAGGATACAGCTATGTGTTTTGTTAAGGGTGATAACTGCCGTTCTGTGCATGTTACCCCTTGCAGAAATGTTACGCCATCCCTTTCTTTATCCCTTTAGGGATCCACACTGTATGTCCCATGCCCTTTTGAATTCATTAACTGTTCTTGTGTTCACCATCTCTTCTGGAAGAGCATTCCAGGCATCCACCACCCTCTTCATGAAGAAATATTTCCTGATATTGGTTCTGAGTCTTTCCCCCTGGAGTTTCATATTATAACCCCCTAGTTCTGTTTCCTTTCCAGCGGAAAAGGTTTGAAGTTTGGGCACTGTTAATACCTATCAGGTATCTCCCCTGCATCTCCTCCCCTCCTGGGTATACATATTTAGATCCTTCAGCCTCTCCTCAAAGGTGTTCTGAAACAGATCCCCCATAAGTTTGGTCGCCATCCTCTGGACCGTTTCCATCCTGTCTCTATCCAATTTGAGATACGGTCTCCAGAACTGAAGACAGTACTCTTGGTGAAGCCTCACCAAGGATCTGTACAAGGACATTTTCACTTCCCTTTTTCTGCTAGTCATACCTCTCTCTATATAGGCCAGCTTCTTTCTGGCTTTAGCTACTACCTCGTCACATAAAAAAAAATTGCACTTGATATAGTTGTTCTGTATCAACTGCAACTTTATTTAACAGTTCAGCTGGAAGTCCCACATTAAAGACATTATAGTGGTCTAAATGCAAGACCATGAGAGAGAGAGAGAGAGAAACTTTTCTCAGTGCCCCAAGTTTAAGATTCTGTCTCACCATTCTTAACATTATAAATGCCTTTCTTGCTACTTCTAAAACATTAGGTATGTAGTCTAAAATTGGCATCAAGGGTTAGGTTGTCCTTTCATCCATGTAGCAGATGGTGCTTCTTTAGGTATTAAATAAAATTAGTGGAAATTTAAATAGTCTCAGTTTTTGGAATTTATTGCACAACTATACACACGTTTACAGTTTGTTACATAATGCTTTTGTCCTGTATGTATGCAGTAGGTTCTTAGGGATAACCATCACAAGCTCATTCAAACTGGACTGAAATTAAATTTGGAAAACCTTTCATTGAAAAATCTCAGTATTGTCCTGCTGTAACATTCCAATACTGAATATTTTCTTCTTAGTTTCTACGTTTGCTTCTGCAAGGTCTCTCTGGCTCCTTTTAGGCAGCCATCATATGCAATCAATATTATTTTCTCTGTGCTCTACATTATCTAATCTCAGTTATACCATGTACTTCTGTGAACTTTTGTGATCAAGAAATCATGTGGAGATTTCTTTCCGAGTTACTTCTTGTGCTGTCCTTCTGAGTAACCTCCAGGCATTGCTGTCGCCTCCTTTCATATCAGGTGTGAGTTCTATTTCAGTAGCTCTTCCAGCTAAAATAAGAAACTGATCTGAGAATGAATCATGGCTGCCCTACTGGCCCCTGAAATGTTAATGCAAGTGGTATGCTAAATTAACTTATACACAAGAAGTCAGTCTAAGTATACATTTTAGAGGGTAGATTTTATAAATGTATGTGCAGGCGTACTTTTGTTCGTGCACCAGGCGCGAACAAAAGTACGCTGGATTTTATAAGATACGCGCGTATCTTATAAAATCCGGGGTTGGCGTGCGCAAGGGGGTGCACATTTGTGCAACCTGCGCGCGCCGAGTCCGGCGCGCGCTGCCTGTTTCCTCCAAGGCTGCTCCGAAATCGGAGCAGCCTCGGAGGGAACTTTCCTTCCGCCTCCCCTCACCCCCCCTACCTTTGTTGGCAGATTTATGCCTGCGGAAAGCAGGCGTAAATCTGCGCACGCCAGCGGGCTGCTGGCGTGCCATCACTCGACCCGGGGGCTGGTCTGGAGGCCTTGACCTCGCCCCCGGGCTGGCGCCACGCCCCCGGGCCCACCCCTGAAAAGCTGGCGCAGCACGCCCCCCCCCGACACGCCCCTCCATGCAAGCCCCGGGACTTACGCACGTCCTGGGGCTTGCGCGCGCCGCTGAGCCTATGCAAAATAGGCTCGGCGCGCGCAGGGGGGGTTTGGGGTAGGTTTTCGGGGAGTACGCGCGTATCCCTTTGAAAATCTACCCCTAGGAGTTTAAAAAAATTATTCTCATGTTTTTGGAAGTCAGAATAAAGGAGTGAATTTTCAAAGCACTTGGGTGTAAAATTAACATATACACGTGTAAGTAGCTTGTGTATTTGTGTAATCACTATTTTATAAACATCTAAAGTACATGCATTCTTTTTGTTTGGCTCATTCATATACATGTGGTAAAAAAGGGGATGTTCTAGGGTGGAGTCATGCAAGTTATTTTATAAGACACTTATGCATGTAGATTTGTCAATTTGTGTAATTTGACTACTACTAATTATCTTGTGTAATATTGATTTCAGACTTGTTTATTGAGTACTGTTAGCTGGGTAGGAGATCTGGGTGAATTGGGAGAGTTCAGGCTGAAGAATCAGGAGGGTCTCCATCTGGGGAAACTGGTGGAGGAATCGGAAAACTGGTATCTTCAATGATGCGCACATGTTTTAAAATATACCAACTTCCACTTGTAAATCGGGTTTTACACAGGCAAGTCCTACTTCATTTTTGCACATAAAATATGTGCGCATATATTTTTAAAATTGGTAGGAAAAGTACATGTATTCGATGTATTGAAATGCTCGCTTTCAATGCATTGCATCTATTCACACATAAGAATGCATATGTGCATATGTTGCAGGGTAGTTATATGCTTATTTTATAATATGCACGTATTATAAAATAGTATTGTAGATCTCCACACAACCATATACTTGCGTATGAGTGGCCAAAGGTGTTTGAAAGTTATCCTCACTGAGTTCTCTCTTAATAACAAACCCAAGTCACTTGGTTAATAAATATTTATGGACTTTTCTGCTATAAACTTGTCCAAGCCCTTTTTAAACCCAGCTATACTAGTTCCCTTGACCATATCCTCTGTCAACAATATCCACAGCTTGATTCTACACCGAGTGAAAAATACTTTCTTCAATTTATTTTAAATCTGTTAGCTGTTAGCGTAAAGGAGTATCCCTTAGCCCTAGTGTTATTGTCATGGTCTGACAAGCTGGAGTCAGGGATCACCCCTGAGAAGCGGCACAGGGCTGCAGGGCAGGACTGGACTGCTCTTCTGCCTAATCAGCTCCCTCACCTGCAGGTTGAGTCCTTAGGTTCTGGGAGCCAATAGGATTTGCCTTCTCGCGAACATCATGGCTGGTGCTGGATTCAGACACAGGCTGAGAGCTGGATTCAGGCAGAGCTAGAAGATGGACTGGTACTGAGGGCAGAAGAAGCTGGTTACAGGAAGGGCTGGAGGCTGGATTGGTACTGAGTGTAGGCAGGAACTGGATATAGGCTGGACTGGAAGCAAGGCTGGTACTTCTGGCAGGCAGGAGATGGATATAGGCAGGGCTTGAACACTGTATAAGCTGGGACCAGAGGCAAAGGCAATGCCTGGTAAAGCAGACAAGAGACTGGACTGGGCAGGGCAAGATTAGGACAGGATCTGACAAGGACTGAACAGAATATGCAACAATAAACAGGAAAGCCCAACAGGGCACTAGGCTAACTAGGTGAGCCTAGAAGGCCTGAAAGCCACAGGGTAGGACAGGAAATCCCACAAAGGCACTGAGCATGGCAGGTAGGCCTGGGAGGCTGCAAAGGAAGGCCAGAAGACCTGGAAGGGCCCCGAGCAAGGCAGGTAGACCTGGAATGCCACAGAGTAAGGCAGGAGGCCAAAGTAGGCTGCAAGGCAGGGCAGAAGGCCTGAGTAGGCCACATGGCAAGAGGGAATAGCAAGTCAAGGATGGCCAGGACAAGGAGCTGAGGTGACTCAATGAAGAGGCACCGAGGGAATGGACAGGCTGGGATAACTAGGTCTGGAACTGAAGCATCATGTGATCAGCAAAGGAGAGGTAACTTGTGAGTGAGGCTCACTGAGGACCCCTGGTGGAGGGGAGGCTGCGCAGTAGATGGAACCGTAACAGTTATTTGAAAGGGTAACTAGCTGTTACCTATTTACCTGTTCTACTCCACTTATGATTTTGTCTACTTCAGTCATAACCCCCCTTCAGCCATCTTTTCTCCAAGCTGAACAGCCGTATCCTGTTTAGCCTTTCAGCAGAAAGGAGCTGCTCCAATCCCTTAACTATTTTGTTGCACTTTGAAAATGATCCCAAGAAAAATACCAGTACACATTTACACATGATAATTTCTGCAGGTAGTTTTTCTGATAATGCTTCTGAAAATTCAAAGTATACACACAGGTGCCGCTGCCAAGATCACCTCTTCATCCTGAGGGCAATATTACACATCTAGGTTTACTCATGCACATGGAGGGCAATTTTCTAAAAACCCATTTCCATGGATAAAACACTTTTTAGCTGCAGAAATGCATTTGAAAATTACTCTCTGAATATAAATTGCCCATCTAAGCAGATGATATTGCTCTCTGCTTCAATGGCAGGGGAAAAGGGGAATTGAATTCGTACAGCAACCAACAAGGGCCCTGACTTTTACGGTCTGGGGAAACAAGTGTGGGGGTAACTTGCTGATGGGGCAGTTACTACCCTTTGATGCAACTCAAATATTGCTCTCTGCTTCAGCAGCAAGACTGAACAGGGAATTGGATTCAAACAGCAACCAACGAGGGTCCTTTTACGGTGGGGGAAACAGATGAGCATGGGGTAACCTACCCAGTGCAGCAGATACTACCATAAGCTTACTGGGCAGACTGGATGGACCATTTGGTCCTTTTCTGCTGTCATTTCTATGTTTCTGTTTTTCTATATATAATCTGAGTTAAATATTTCCAATTCCTAAACTATTAAACCCAATGGGGCAGATTTTAAAAGACTTATGCGCGCCTATTTTCAAAAGGCCCAGTGGCGCCAGTAAAGCCCCAGGACGCATGTAAGTCCCGGGGCTTAAAAATGGGCGGTCTGGGGGCGGGGGCAGGGCCACTGTGCCAGGGGATCGCTCGCGTAACTTCCACGACAAATGTACGGGGGGGGGGGGGGGGGGGTTGGGACAGGTAGGGGAAGGGAGGGGAAGGTGGGGAGAAAGGAAGGTTTCCTCCGAGGCTGCTACGATTTCAGAGCGGCCTCGGAGGGAACGGGGAAAGCCAGCTGGTCTCCCTGAGGGCTCAGTGCGCACAAGGTGCATTAGTGTGCACCCCCTTGTGCGCACCAACCTCTGATTTTATAACATGTCTCCTAACCTTTAGGAAAAGACTCAAGACATGGCTCTTCAGGCAAGCCTTCCCAAACTCTATCTAATATGCACCACAAATAAATTCTCTACTCAGAGACTGTATATATGAGACGCCATATTTATATTGTACTTTTGTAAATAATTAACCTCCTCTATCTCTTTCTATTTCTTACATTCCCAGTTCATTAGCCCTTGTTAATTGTAACTGCTTCTCTTCATCACGTTATTTATGTTTGGTTGTATTATCCGCACCCCTGTTTTCTGTAAACCGACATGATGTGAACGAGTTCATGAATGCCGGTATAAAAAAACCTTAAATAAAATAAATAAATAAATAAATAAACATGTGCGCAGCTGCGCACACATATTATAAAATCGTGCATACATTTTAAAATCTGCCCCAATGCTTTATATTTTAATCTATCAATTTACAAAATTAATTGGTCCAAATCAGCAGCTAATCACCTTAAAATTCATTATGTGAAGGCTCTTTTAGATTCTTACTCATTTCACTGGAAAAAGGAAGGTTAAAAATACCTGGGTGTGGTATACAGTAATGAAGGACAGATTTTTAATTAGGCAAACGTTCAAGGCTTTTATCCAGAAGTTACTTTAAAGTGGTCACCTATACTTATTGTGGTAAGGAAGACTTGAGGCTATTAATATAATTACATCATAGATAAATTATATACTAAGGGGCAATTCACTAAGCTGCAGTATTTTATTGCAGGGAAAAAATATTACAGGATTTAAAAAACTGTGGTACTAATATAAATTTTTCATGCATTCCTGGCTATAATGATCCAAAGACAACGACAAACCTTTTCCGTCAGAAAAAAATCAGCAGAACCAGAAGTCCCGAGCTGAGGCTCCGGGGAGGAAGACTAAGAACCAATGTCAGGAAGTATTTCTTCACGGAAAGGGTGGTGGATGCCTGGAATGCCCTTCCGGAGGAGGTGGTGAAGTCTAAAACTGTGAACGACTTCAAAGGGGCATGGGATAAACACTGTGGATCCATCAAGTCTAGAGGGCGTGAATAAAATGGAGGCATTCAAACACTGCACGGAGCGGCAGTAGCCACAGCGGCATTCAAACACCGCACGGAGCGGCAGTAGCCACAGCGGCATTCACGGAGCGGGATGCCAGTGGCCAGTAGTTGGTGTTCCACCTTCACGGAGCGGAAGGATGGAGGGCTGCTATTTCCAAAAAAAATAAATAAATAAAAACAGGGGTGGGTAAGAGTATGGGGCAAGGGGGTGGCCTGCTTGTTACAGCAGTTGCTACCCCCAATTGAGCTGGATGTCACTTGGATGCAGATTCAAAGCTGCTCTCTAAATTGGGTGGAGGGGAATTAGGGCTGGAGGGTACTGGAAGCCAATAGTAACAGGTGGGAGAGAGAAAAAGGGGGGAAAAAATGGATAAAGTGCGTAGCTTGCTGGGCAGACGATGGGCCATTTGGTCTTTTTCTGCCGTCATTTCTATGTTTCTATGTAATGGCAGCCCCATATCCCAGGGCCTTCATTTTTTAAAGGGCCAGGATGGATCCTGAACCTCCACAACCCCAAGTGACACCCACCCTCTTCGCATTGATCCTTGTGGCCAAGCAAAAAGTGAACGGTTCTGGGCTCTGTTGGCCCTGCCTCCAGAGCAGAAGCCCCATCCCTTTAAACAGGATCCCTGCTGATTGTCTCCTTCCCTCCCTCCAGAACTCCCCCCAAAATTACTTCACATCCCTGAGGTCTCATGGGGGCAGGAGAGACATCCATTACTCCTGCCCTGTCAGTGCCATTTTCTAAAATGATGCCAGTTGACCACTGATATTCCTTTGCCTTTTCATTTGGAGGGAGGGGCAAGGAGCATCGGGGGGTCAATCAGTGCCAGTTTTGAAAATGATTTGCAAAGTGCAAACTTTAACCCAAGCTGCATTATTTGCTTTGATTTGTTTTCCAATATGGTATTAGTATCTTCTCTGTGTTTTATATACATTGAAAAATGTATAGAAAAATTCTTGTGAATTCAGTAAAAATATATGAACATACGGAATTATATGTATAGCCTAGCTGCCAGCCAAAGCAAGAAAAATTCACTCGTCACTCTAGAACTTAACATCAATCAGGAAAAAACCAAATCCAAATAGCTAAGCTCTGGAGATCTAAAACGCAGTATCTCCTTACCACAGCCAATGTGCCTCATCCTCTTATTCTTGAAAGTTATTATATACTTGGAAGGAAAGACTTTTAAATTGAGGTTAACTGATGTCCTGTTTATATGTGCAGCTACTTAGAATGGACTGCAAACTTAAGAAAATGTCTTAGGCTATGGTGTACGGTGGCACAGGAAACTCAAATTACCATCTGGTGACTGATGGGGCTGCAGGATTTGTGTATGCTGCAGAGGAGAAAATGCTCTCAGTCCTGAGCAGGGAGGGAAGATGGCCACCATAGCAACCCCTGCCAGTCAAAGAAGTGGCACTGATGGTAATTTTTGAGAGATTTCTTTTCATCCCTCAAGGCCAGTAAGAGCACAAGTGTTACCTAGGTATGCCATGTGGGGGTGGGGATTTCTATAAAATGAGAAAATAGGAAGAGGGGGAAATAAAGAGAGAAAAATTAGTTTTACTCATCTTAAATCTATTTATTTGCTAGCAATATGTTGGTAAAATTCCATAAATCATATGTTTTACTCCTGCTACCATGTATAATATTTTCTTACATGTTTTATGTAAAGCCTGTTGCTGCATTATGTTTTATTGTAAACCGAGGTGATGTTCCAAACGTGCCTCGGTATATAAAAACCCTTAAATAAATAAATAAATAAAATTACTGATTTATAAATAATTTTTTTTGGCAGAAAAGTTTGTTTACCCTTCAGTACCTTTTGCAGTCGCTTCAACCCTCACTCTTCCCTAGAGAATAGTGGCCAGGAAATCCTTGCCAGCCTCAGCACTGGAGGGGGCGCCTCGTCTGAGTTGCATACTCAGTGCTGTTCATTGGCCAGTATGGACTGCCAGTAGCAACCACCATCTTCCCTCCCTTCCTGGGCCTTATTGCAATACCCCTATGACATGCCCTGATCTAACTGGAAATCTGAACCTGGATACCCTAGGCCACAGCACAGAGGCTTTATCTCATTTTTAATGACAGTAGTTCTGTTCTGAATATAATGATGTGATTGATTCAGGGGAACAAAGGCAGTGGCAAGCCAACAGTTCTTTTGCTCCATATATGTTGTCATGCTTCCCTTGACATAAGCCATATGGGGGGGTTTTTTTCCCCCATTGTTTTTGACTGGGAAAAACAAGGCATTCATGGGCGCCTGCAGATTATCAAAAGGAACTTCCTTCCCTCTATGGGCCTTATACATGAACCATTTTCCCCATGAACACAAAGTACAGTAGGAGAAACCCCTTAGTTTGTGTGGCTTTCTTTTGCATGCTAGAATTTATCGGTTCTGATGGTTTGAAACATTTTTTTTGTTATCTTTATTGTATGACTTTGTGCTTTCACGGTACAGTTTCATTTCTGTATCAACAAATTATTTTGTTAAACTTTTCTAAGTAGCGGTGGACTGTTAATGGCAAAAAAATTAAATTCAATCTGAACTTAAAAAATTTTTAGGGCCTCATTCAAAAAGGGCTTTTCCCCCATGTTATGCTTTTGGAAAATCTTTATTTTAGTTTAAGGTGTGACCTTATTTTTGTTTTATCAGGTTTATTTATAATCATTTAAGATGAAATTCTGTGCTTCCATTCAGGTGCCGCATAAGATAAAATTGATTTCAGAACCCTTCTTTGGTGTCATTACTATTTTTGAACTATAGACCATGGAAGAGAAATAGGACAATCCATGCATTATACATTTTGGATAATTTTTTTTGTCTTCAGCTGCTATCAAGTGCCAGAATGAGAACTGAGTAGTTACACATGTCACTATAGACAGTCCAGTCTTATGAACATGTTCACCTACTAAGATATTTTAACGGTTATCTTCTTGGCTTTGCGATTTTAATTCTTCAGACTAAGTTCATGCCAAAATATACATGCACTACACTTATTGACTTTACAATTAACAGAAACCTAGTTTGAGCTGCATAAGATACGTTTCCATTTTCTCAAATAGTGTGTTTGTTTGCAGTAGACTAAATGTGGGCAGGATATATCAAAGACAGGTTTCAAAAAAAGCTGGAACTTAGCAGTATCAGCTAGAATTTTCATTATATCATTGTGATTCTGCTCAGTGTGGTTGGTAGAGATGAGGTTAACATTGTTTGTACCTTTTGTACCTTCACTGGTTTTATTTTAAACATGCCATATTTATTCATTTTGATTTGATTTCCTGCCTTTTCTGAAATAACTCAGTTACAGTTTACAAAAAAACCCAATCAAAATGACAAAAATCAATTTCTACCCCACAAAACAATAATATAACTGGATTCTGATTCTTCAAGAGAGTCTTACTATCAGCTCACCAAAGAAATGGTCCATGGGATTCAGTTCTGGAGGGTCCTCTTTAACACATGGGCTCAAAATAGATTTTAGTCTTATGTCAAGGTTTAAAGGGAAGTCTGTTGCCTTGATTTGTCAGAGGGGCCTTTTTATGATAGACCACATCAGTTTTAGAAGCAAGCAAACTTCTTTTAAGGTTTTTAAGAACATAGAGCTCCTATTTCCAACTCACAGTTGTTCTTGCTTACAGACTGTCCACCTCAAGCCTGGCTTCCCCTCCAGGGAATACAAGGCAGGAGTCCGTAAGAAGCCACTTGGTCTAAATAAGCAGTGGCTAAGATTGGAAACTAAACATTTGTAGCATCAGGTGGTGTCTTCAGCGGACAGCACAGCTGTTCCCCACGAGTTGAGCCTGCAGTTGCAGGCCATGTCTGGGACTTGATGTTTCAGGGAATACCTCAGGGTGCAGGCAGGTCAAGGCTAATCCTGTCAAAGGTCACCAGTTCAAGACCTGCCATTCCTTATACGTATCTTTCACTTCCTCTTTTTAAGAACCTGGCCTCGTTCAGCTGTTACCTATTGGTTGCAACTCATTCTAGGTATGGGAGGAGTGAAGATTCCATAATAAGGCACCTTTGGTTTCTGTACGTGTCTCCTTTAATTACACTGGCTGCAAACCAGAAACCCCTTAATTTCTTCTGTGATAAGTTTCCATTCTTTCAAATAAAAAAAACCTCAGGTCATCCATTCTGCTCTGTTGCCCCTGTGTACTTTATTGCCCCTATGTACTCGGATCCTACTTGATCTCTCTCATTTTCCTCCTTTATCCTTACCACTACCTTTTTATCTTTTTTTTTTCTTTTTCTTTTCGATGGCTAGGACAGAAAAAACAAAACGTAAATTATTATATGTTGATATTTAGAATGGCCACTGGCAATTCCCCAAAATGCAGGGCAACCCATTGGTAAAAGTAATTCCAAACATTACCACATTTAAAAGGACAATCTTCCTTCACTTTTACTTCTCCTTGGCAATCGGATCAATAGCAGAGATAGCAGTGATAGCGGGTCAGCAGCTTAGGGGCACAGAGAGCATACGCTCTATCTTTGCAGTAGCTCCTTCTCCCCCTACTACCGTATGCTTCCCGATTACAAAGGAAGCTTTATTCTCTGAGGACAAGCAGGATGACAGTCCTCAGATATGAGGGCGGGGGCTGTGACATCATCTGATGAAGCCTGGTACGGAAAACTTATGTCAAAGTTTCTAGCATGATACATCCACATGCGGTCCCCTCAATCTCTTCTTGTCCATGGAATCTCGTGTGTCATGGCAAATTGAGTCTCTCTGAACTTATTTAGGAAGTTAACCTTTTTCTTGCTGGTTTTTTGGTCTTTTTATTATGCATTTAGTAAGGATTTATCTGTGTTCTGCATGTGTGACTGAAATGAGGCATTCTGCCAATAAGCAGATTCTGTGTAGTGATCTCTAGCAGCCTGGCTTGTTCTGTTTTCCTATTAGGAGATATATTGCTGTTTTAGGTTCAGGTATAAAATTAGCACTGCTGCCTTTTCATTGGTACAGATTTTCATGTTTTTGTGCTGGCAGTTAGTATTGTTTTGGTATGGAAATTTACTATATTATTATAATTTCTTTTACTCATGACTGAGGGCTAAGCCCACTCTGAACACATGTTACAATAAGCCTAATACTATATAAGTTTCACGTGTCTTTTTTTTTTTTTTGCAGGGTTTTCTAGTTGGTGCCATAGCAGTGCATGTAAATATGATATACATATTGTAAATGATATATTTTTTACCTCAGACTGTACTTTTAATGCAATTTTTCATGTAAAGCCTAATATAAATGCATAATTTTTAACTGTCTGGGGGGGGAGGGGCGAAGGTATGCAAGGCTATATGGTTCATCTAGGTTGCTAATACTCTTGCATCAGCCCTGTGAGACAAACATCTACCCCCATTGGGCCCAGTAGGACACAGTTCTTGTCCTCTATCCCTGCCTGAACCCAGCAAGAAATGGCAATTCTCTCTCTCTTCCAGGCCAGTAATAATTGATTCTATCTTCCCCTACTGGGCCTGAAAGAGACAGCAGAAGGAAAAAGGTTGGTGGCCCCATGGGGGAGAGAGAACACAGCTTGTACAAAATTTATGTAATTTCTGTTCAGAGAGAGAGAGTGTGCTTATCTTTCACTTGTAATATAATATAAATAGGATCTCACGCCACAACAAAAATATCAAGGATGCTAATTAACTGACCATCATATAGGCATGCGATTTCAGAAATAACTTGTGTCTTGATCCCTTCAGCATGCACACAAGTAAAATCATCGGTCAAGAGGTGCTTGTCACAGTGTGAGAAAAGCAAAATTATGTTTTTAAAGCATATTTTTCTTTTGTACATAAAACACTTTATAATGTCATATTTTCAACTTCATACAGGGGTCGATTTTAAGACCTGCACGCGTGCACATGTACATGCTGATTTTGTAACAGGCGCATGTTATAAACTAAGTTTCCGGCATGTACATGCATGCCAGATTTTAATGTCCACATGGCCTCTGTGCGTGGGGGGGCATTTTTTCAATTATACGCCGTGATAAATAGGGCTTCTTCCCAGTTCCCTCCCAGTCCGCTCCAATTAAGGAGCGGACTGGAAGGAAAGTTTCCTGTCCCTAACCCTACTCTTTCTATCTCTTCCCCTCTCCACCCTGACCCCTAAATCTATCCTAGCTATCCATTTTATTTTTGTTTTTGAACTTACTTCATGCCCGAGTTGAAGTTGTGCGCGCTGGCCTCTTCCCGGCGCACAAGTCATCAGGAGAGTGCAAAATGGCGCTGCCCCGCTCCTCCCTGCCCCGACCATGCCCCCCAACCTGCTCCTTTTGCAAGGCCCGGCACTTCTGCGCATAACGGGGGTTACACGTGTAGCTGGGCCCATTGTAAAATGCACGCAGTGCGAGCAAGGCCAGCCACATGCATAACCCCTGGTTTTTAAGTGCGTGGCCCTGTTAAAATCAGGTCAATAATACATTTGGCTCTCTCCTTATTTTAAATGCAATTCAAATTATTCTCCTTTTAACATGCACGAAGCATAGAAATCCTTGAGTGCTGATGTTTTTTAGCAAATATCCAACCCCAACACTGCAGTGTTTTGAAAGAACCTTTCTTCTTCAGGGGAGATGTCAATCACATTGTTCAAGTCTCAAGGTTCCCAGAATTGACCAGATATGTCAAGGACCTAATTAGATATTTATTTATTTACTTAGGGGTTTTTATATACCGACTTTCTTGATACAGATCAAATCAACTCGGTTTACATAGAACAATAGCTCATTAACAATAACAAGTCAGATAGACCCTTCAAGGGCAGTGAACGCATGTCAGATACAATAAATTTCCTTTAAAAACGACAAATCATGTCTCACATATCACAGTATTCCACAGATGTTCTCATAAAATGTACTATACCAAAATGTACTCACATAAAGGTAGATTTTAAAACGAGCGCGCACGTGCACATGGAAGCAATCATTTAATAACATGTGTGCGTCACTGCATGCATGTTATAAAATACGATATCCTTGCGCACATGGACGCCAGATTTTAACATCTGTGTGTGCATCTGCGGGTGGGTGTTTGTCATGTGCGCAACGGGGGGGGATTTTTAAAAAATACGCGCGGCAATGCAGATAGGCCTTTCCCAGTTCCTTCCCAGTCTGCTCCAATTAAGGAGCGGTCTGGGAACTTCCCTAGCCCTAACCCTCTCCTTCCTTCCTCCCTCTTCCCCTCTCCTCCCCGACCTCTAAACTATCCCTAACTAGTGTTTTGTTTTTTTTATTTTCATACTTGCTGCTCCTCGGGAGCAGAACTAAATTCTATGGGCCAGATTTTTAAACTTATGCACGGGCGTAGATTTGTTTGCGCAACCCGGCGTGAACAAATCTATGCCCGATTTTATAACATGCGCGCGCAGCCGCACGCATGTTATAAAATCCAGGGTCAGCGTGTGCAAGGGGGTGCACACTTGTGCACCTTGTGCGTGCCGAGCCCAAGGGGAGCCCCAATGGCTTTCCCCTTGGAGGGAACTTTTTTTGCTATTCCCCCCCACCTTCCCCTTCCTTCCCCTATCTAGCCCACCCCCCAGCCCTAACTAAATCCCCCCATACCTTTTGTTTCCAAAGTTACGCCTGCCGGCTCGCCATCCCCCAGCACAGGCCACTATGCCGGAGGAGTTGGGACCGCCCCCGAACCTCCGCCACGCCCCCGGACTGCCCCTGATCCCTGACCCGCCCCCGGACCCACCCCTTTTTTGAAGCCCCGGGACATACACGCATCCCGGGGCTTGCGCGCGGCGTCGAGCCTATGCAAGATAGGCTCGGCGTGCACAGGGGCAGCTTTTCAGGGGGTACGTGCGTATCCCTTTGAAAATCTACCCTTATGTGCTGGCCAGTTGCTGGCATGCACTTCCCCAGAACAGCATCTAATGGCGCTGTCCCTGCTTGCCCTTGCCCCTCCCCTCCCCATCCATACCAAGCCCCCCTGGCCCCACCCCTTTTGCAGGGCCCGGCACTTCTGCACTTAACTGGGCCATTCTAAAATGTGCGTGGCATGTGCAAGGCCTGGCCACGTGCATAACCCCCAGTTTTTATGCACGTGGCCCTTTTAAAATCGGGCCTATAATGTCATATTTGAAAAAACAAACCAGCGGCAGTTTGCCTTCTGACTTCTTAAGCTGGCTTACTGAAACTTGCCACCATTTTTAAAAAGAAAAATGATGCAAGAACTGCGCTATCAATCAAAACAGGAATCATCAGATGACAAACAAAATAACATTGAAAAACCACATTTACAGACTGTGCCAGTCTATTTTGTTATTAAGGCTGAAAGGCTCTGTAGTCTTAAGAGTAAAAATCCAAAATATTCTTGCCAATTAAAAAGCAGTTTGATACTGCCTTCTCATGGTGGAGGAGAGATAAGTTTCAATATTATCCAAGAAAGCTCGGGGAACTGGCAATCTGCTGTAATGCAATTGGCAACTATATGAGCATGCTCAACCCCAGAATTTAGATGGCTCCGGTGTTCCGTGAGTCTCACCCTAACTGGTCGTGTGATATATCCTGTGCACATGGGCATTGTGTTGCGTTGGAGGTGGACCCTTGGGATGAGGTGGGGTTGACGCAACTCATAGGTAGGGACCTATGGCTCCCCATCGTCGGCAGGCAGAGTGGGCTGATAGACAGAGGTTGCTGGAGCTTCACCTATACCAGCCGTCGTTCCTCGTAGGTTGAGCCTTTGGGTGCCAGGGCCGGCAGGACTTAGGTGGGCCTCTGTGTGTAGTCGAAGAGAGGATTGGTTCAGCCTAGAGACAGCAGGTGAGAGATGGTACAGTCTTACTCTGGACAGGGTAGTGTCCTGGAAACTTGAGCGCCAATGGAACAGAGGCAGACCAGGGGGTGCTCAAGCAAAAGCAGGCCAAAGCCTGAGCAAACCTCGTCCAGGGAGTAAGCCGGAGAAGCGTCGAAGAACAGGCTTGAGTCAGAGCTGGCGGCAATCCAAAGGCAGTGGCAAGCAAGATTGAGGTCTGATCACGGAAATAGTCAAGCATAGTCAAGCAAAGCAGAAGTCTGGGTCTTGAGGTAGGCAATAGCAGAGTCAGGCGAAGCAGAGATCTGGGTCTGGAGAGAGTCAATGGCATGGTCAGGCAAAGCAGAGGTCCAGGCTTGGAGACAGTCAATGGCGTGGTCAGGCAAAGCAGAGGTCCAGGCTTGGAGACAGTCAATGGCAATAGCAGAGTCAGGCGAAGCAGAGATCTGGGTCTGGAGAGAATCAATGGCGTGGTCAGGCAAAGCAGAGGTCTGGGCTTGGAGAGAGTCAATGGCGTGGTCAGGCAAAGCAGAGTCAAAGTCCGTGTAGTCAATCCAAAGGTATGGAGCAAGGTAGGAACAAGGAGACAGGAACCAGGAACAAACGATGAACAGGAATGCAGAGATGAGACGAATCTCTAGGAGGCAATGAGTACTCAACCAGCGAGGAGACTTGTTGCAAAGGCAATGCTAGGGAGCGGAGCCTGCACTTAAATACTGTAGCTGTCTTGACTTCATCATCTGGGGCCGCGGCTAGGTTCCCGCTGCGGTCCCTACTTAAACATCAATGGTGCGCGCGCTCCTAGGGAGGAGCGCAGCGCCATGTAGCAGCATCTCTCCGCGGGCCACACAGACCAGGAATGCCAGGAACTGCGGCAGGGCCAGAGGCACTGGGGGAGGACTGAGGACTGAGCTGACGGCCCAAAGAAAAAGGTTGAGAACCACTAGTTTAGAGTATGAATTTTTTAAGATAAGCTGTGGCCTTTTCTGCCTGGTGAGAGTGGAAGGTTTGAATCATGGTTAGGGTATTTGTTGTATTGCTATTACTTATTTAATTATTATGATGCATTGTGTTTTTTATTGTATTTTATGATGTATTTCTTTGAACTGTAATTTATGATGCATTGTGTTATGCTTTATATTTTTGATGCTTGTAATGTTTTGAGTGCAGGTTTTTTATAAAATGTTGTGAACCAACTGAATTAGAATTCATAGCATGTACTAAAGCAGTTCAGTACTATTTACAAAAAATGTGGGTACCTGTGGGCTGGAAGAATTGTGGGGCAGCATACTATATGGGCTGGAAGAAGGAAGAAGCCACTGTGGTGGCTGAAGTGGCTCATGTGGGCCAGAGGAGTGACCTCATATAAGTGGTAGGATGGAGGAAGGAGAGGACAATGATTGGATCAGGAAGGGAATAAGGGAAAGAGAGCTGGTGTTAGGCTGAGGAGAGAAGGGGACAGGAGAAGAAGTTGAGGGCAGAGGTGTATGAGGGAAACGGGAAAGAGGATTAAGGGGAAGAGAAGCCGGGGTAGGGAGAACTGAAATGGATAAAGGGGTGATGACAGGAAGGGGGAGGGTGTGTATTAGTACAGATATTCATTTCACTACAGATGTTTTACAGGTAGTATATAAGTGATCTGAATTGACTTTTGATAGATCTAGTTGGTTGATCCAGTTGATAGAACCCATAGGCTTGGCTCATCCAAATATAAGAACATAAAAACTTGTCATAGCGGGTCAGACCAAGGGTCCATCAAACCCAGTATCTTATTTCTAGCAGTGGCCAATCCAGTCACAAGTATCTGGCAAGATCCCAAAGAGTAACTAGATCCCATGTTGCTATCATGCAGTTATAAGTAGTGCTATTGCTTAAGTCTGCTTGGTTAATAACAGTGATGGTATTTGTCAACAGTGTACCTACAAAGGTGGTGCCTGATGTAAACTCTTAACCTTTGTAGGTACAGCTTTCAGTTTTTTTCAGTTTTCCTCTTTTCATCAAAGTCTGCTTTTTCAAAGTTTAATGCCAGAGTTGTAGATTTATAGGGGTAGTAACTTTAAAATGAGCATATTCATGCCCATATACATGTATATGGGTGCACAGCCATATATGTAAGAAACTTATATCATCCGCACAAGTGCATGCACATGTTATAAAATATAACGTGTGCATATATGTGCTCCTAGTTTTAAGTATTTACATGAGCATCTTCTAATCGTGTGAGATTAAAATAATTTTTTACGTTCATAAATGTTGGTACCCACCCCGGAATGCCCCTGACATGCCCTAACTCCGCCCTTTTTTCCACATTTAGGTTGCTCACACAGACACATATATGCCCATAATTAGGTCATTTTAAAATACGAGTTGGTTGCTCTTGGCCCATATACTTCCGTATCTGAATTCCAGGGTCCCACCCCTGGTTCTGAGTTCCTGAGTCTGAGTCCTAGTTTCTGAGTCCTGATCCTGTTCTTTGGAGTTCTTGTTCCAGCTTCCACCTTGTTCATGATGTAAAGTCTTCGTCATGTTCCAAGTCCAGAGTTGGTGCCACATTTGGTGTCCACGGCCAGCCCACGGGCTGTGCAAGGTACACTGCGGCACATGGCTCTCCCAGAGTCTTCAGTATGTTTCCAAGTTCTGATGCCAAGTCCTCATTAAGTTCCAAGTCTAGAATCTGTGCCACCATCAGCGTGGTCCACAGCCAGCCCACAGGCTGTGCAGAGTGTGCTGCGGTGCAGAGCTTTCCCAGAGCTTATCATGTTTCCAAGTCTTCAGTGCCTTCGACTAGTTCTCCAAGTCTCTTGTGCCTTCAACAGGTTTATGTCTTCAGTGTCATCTTTAGTCCTCGCCTTTGTCTGTCCTGACGCACAAGCTATTGTCAAATAGCCAGTCCAAAAGCACTTTCAGAGTGGCAGTAGGCTGCCTCAGAAACCAGCATTGTATTGCTGGGTCTCAGTTCCTGTCTCAAGCTATGTCTTAGTCTTCAAGCCTCATCTTCAGTTAAGCAATTCTTCAGTTTTTAGTTGAACCTGTCATTGCCCAGTCCGTGCCAGGATACATTCACCTGCCAGTGGTGTGGACTATGGCCTGCCCCAGGTTGTGTTGGTCGCATCACAGTACACCCGTCATTCACAGTGGATTGCGAGGGTCCTCATTCCCAACAGATAGCGAGGCCTCGTGGACCACAACAGATTGTGAAGGCTATGAACTCTGTGAGCGTGTCTCTGTGACTGGCCTTTTGCTAATCTAGTCTTGATTCTTACCCAAGCCTTGTCTTGATTTTGAGGGGTTTTTTTTCCTACAACCCACAGGAGGCACTTGCATTTAATTTTTTGTTCAATTTCTACCAAAGTTTCAAGTCTTCTGGCTCTGTCTTCAGTAATTTTTGTTTACAACCCACAGGAGGTGCCTGCATCCAATTTTTGTTCAAGTTCTTCAGCCAACCCAAGTTTTCTGGTTCTCTCCTCAGCTTAAGTTTCTGCCTCGCTCTTTCTTGGTTCAAGCCATCAGCCTTGGTTCAGCCTTGTGTTCCAAGCCATCTGTCTTGTTCCACGCCTTCAGTTATTCTTCTATATCATGTGAGCCAGCCAGCAGTCTTGCCCTTGTCCAGTCTTCAGCTCCTGGATTTGGAAGGAGCTATTCCTAGCTCTAAAGAACATTTACCACTGCTTTAGGTTACTACTCTCCAATGCCATCTCCTTCGAACTTTCTTTGAGTCAGGGTGACTAATGTGACCTGGTTGTGCTGCACAAATCAGCATTCCACCCTTTGCTTAGCGCTCAAAATGAAATTAACTTGGGATCCCTTTGCTAACAGCCTTTCCTCCAGATGAGTTTTCTAGGTCACAACACCCTTAGCACTAGGCTAAACTGAAAGAAATATCTTTCCTACCTTTTATATGAGCCTCTCAGTATAGCTGTTCATCAACACTACAGACAACCACTTGCTGAGACCTCGCCTTCTACCACCAACTATGATGCAATATTTTTTAATACAAGTTTGGAAATTCCCCTTTCACCAGAAAACAACATGAGTGCATCATTAACCATGAGAGAGACTGGTTTCAGAGTTTATATTTCACATCCAGTGGGAGAACCCTGTTCATGTAAGTATCATCCAGTCCCATTGAGTGTTCTTAAGATCTGCTCAAGAATTATCTGTGATATAGAAACAAAGTAGCCACAGCCTTTCTGTGAATGGTGAGAAGAAATTGGTTTGTTTGGATGTAACCATCTGAAAAATTTGAAGCTCATAAGTTGCTCACTGCGTTTAGAAGATGTAAGCAAGAACTGGTAAAGAGGGTCTAACTTAAGAATGTTAGTGGTTGCGGTGCCATCGTTCCATAATCTGAGAATAGCTAGTCCTGTTCAGGTCAGTTTCAATGTGTGCATTAGAAAGCGAAAGAGAAGCCAATTCTAGTCTTTCATCTGTCTCGGAGGAGGTGGCACATCAACGCTGACCGGCGCGCTGAGACCGGCTCATCAAGGTATCCACATGGGCGCCTGAGCAAGAGGGGACGTTGCCCTGCACTGGGGGGCCAAGGACCTGGAATAGATGTTCTACTTAGCAAGAAGGTGGAATGCAGCAGAAGATGGTAGTATTGACTGTCTTGCGCAAGCCAGAGTCCTATGGGCTCATGACCTGGGACTATGTGCCAAAATGACTGGCTGATGCTGGCATTTCATGCAGACGCAGGTACTGGGGCTTTAGCGCTCCCCTTCAATGCCAATGCCATCCAGGGGGTGTCCGTTAAGGAGTAACCCAACCAGGATGCAGTGCCATTCGGCAGGAACCTGATAGAAGATGGGCCCGAGTGGGCTTCCAGTGTAGGAAACTGCCCAACTTGATTATGTAGTCAGAGAGCTGCCTCCCAGGACCTCCAGGCAGAAGTAGAAGTTACCACCGAATGCAGCCTCAAGGGCATGCGGAGGAATCAAGAGCGGCACAACTACCTTCACTTGCAGCGACTAGTTAGTCCCCAGCAGTTGCTTATAGCCTGGGGAGGACCCCCGCAAAGAGAGGTCATTCCAGTAGAGTCAGAAGACTTTATTAGTCATGCATCTCTACGAAAGGTGATGCCAAGTACTTGGGAGACTCTGCAGGGTGCAATTCCCAGGAAATACAGTACTTGCATGAGTGCCTAAGTCCTCGAAGCCAGATCATCGCTACCACTCAAACAACCACCCGCCAAAATGGCAGCAAGCTATGGCCCATGCCGTCTATGGGGCGCGGGATACATCAGCCGGAATTACTAGGAGCCATTGTGGGCAGACATTGGGCACGGCCCCAGATCAGTTCATCAAACAGCCCTCAGAGATAAGCTCCAGAAGATGGCAGCATAGGGCCATGGCCAAGGTATGAAGTACACCCAGTGAAGACCCTCAGACACCGCATGGGGCAATGCTAGCAGTAGCCTCAGCCTCAAACTTCCGGTTACTCTATCAGTGCTGCATCTGTAGAGTCCCAACTTCCAGATGGAGTAGGGGGCGGGGGGTGTCTATTCCCCACACTATTGCTTCCAAAAGATTGGAAGACCGCTGGGCTCTACAACACACCCCATTGGGGGAGTTGAGATGATTCCCTCCAACCCATTCAGGTTGGGGATAATTCAAGAACGGGGGTATGGGCTGTCCCTCAGAGATTCATGCTCTTGCAATCTTGCCTGCAGTAGCAGCGAACAGTGTATTCACATCGACCACACAGACCGCTGATGTAACCTGCTCTGATACCTAATTGGAATTCTAGGAGTACCTGAACCAGTCACCATTAATGGGAAGGAGAAGAATAAATTGCAGGAGCCCAGAAGGACCTTAGGAGGCTCAGAGGGGAGTTTGGTGATTCCCCTCAAATTCATCATATCTATGTTCAGCCCAATGTCTGGGGGGAATCAGTGATCAATAGAAACTTATGCTCACATATTCAATCACCATATTCGCTCACAGGGGCTTTGCGGTTGAGCCAAGGAATGTCATGTCCAGCCCATAGATGGGTAAAAAAACAAAAC
Source organism: Rhinatrema bivittatum (assembly GCF_901001135.1). Classification (NCBI taxonomy): domain Eukaryota; kingdom Metazoa; phylum Chordata; class Amphibia; order Gymnophiona; family Rhinatrematidae; genus Rhinatrema; species Rhinatrema bivittatum. The sequence continues at coordinate 568,214,799 of NC_042615.1, forward strand.
AAGACCGTTCGCCTTGGAAAGTCAAATATTTATTAATTGTAATTGTTTTTTTTACCAATCTGTGGCTATGCTTGACCGACTTCCATTTTGTTTTAATGTCCAGCCCACAGCGCACCTTTCTGGGCTCTTGTTGCTCCACAGCTCCCTTAGCAATCTGTCAAGGGAAAACAACCCTTCTCAAGAAACTTGAGGGCTGTTTTGTTGTGCTGTGTAGAACCTGAATAAGAAGATCTATGACCTTGAAGTAGAAGTGGAATGTGCAAGTAAATCTAGATATCCTAACCTTGAAACTGGACCTTTTGAGTACCATGAACTGAATCTGTCTTGAATTACCGTATTTTCCGGCGTATAAGACGACCCCCAACATTTCCAGTTAAAATATAGAGTTTGGGATATACTCGCCGTATAAGACTACCCCTCTTCCAACGCATTCCAACATTGGTCGGTGCTGGGCAAAAGGGGCTTGCCGAAGCAAACCCCTTTTGCCCAGCACCGACCAATCAGGCAGTGCACCTTCGCTCCTCGAGTCACTCCCTCCCCTCACCGGATCCAGTAAAAAAGTTCATTCTGCGCTCCCTCGCTCCCCGATTGGCCGGTGCTGGGCAAAAGGGGCTTGCTTTTACAGCATCCGGGGGAGTGACTCGAGGAGCGAGGGCGTGGGGAATGCACCAGACGCTGTAACTTTGGATTACCGGCGACAACTATGGTATACGCCCTATAAGACGATACCCGGCGTATAAGACGACCCCTGACTTTTGAGAAGATTTTCAGGGGTTAAAAACTCATCTTATACGCCGGAAAATACGGTATTTGGACTCATTACTAGGAACTGTGGACTATCCCTGCTCCATGTCCTGAAGGCGTATATATTTTAATGATCAATTGCCACGGGCCCAGGGATCTCCTTCTCAAGTACAGGGGAGAGAGAGTACAACAAGGTTGGACAATGCCTAAGGAAGGCAGTATACAAATATAACATAATCCAAGTATGGGAATACTCTCCCAGATATACAAAAACCACACTAATATTTCTTAATAAATACACCATGTGTCATAAGATCAATAATTTTTAATTTTATGCATAAAGAATTATTAATTTATTATTTGTTTAGGAGGAAAAGACTTCAGATGCCAAGATGGCTAACCAAATAGTCTTCTTGGTGATATTTAATCATTAGTCTAAAAAACCTTCTTTTTCTTTTTAATTTTTTTTATAAATTGAATTTTTCTTGCATGAAAATAATTTTCTTTTTCAAGAAAAACAAGCAGTGAAATTGTATTCTGCTCGCTCCAAATTTAATGTCCATTAATTCACTGCATTATTTCAAAACTGATGCATCTTAAAAATTGTTGACTTTGAAAAGACAATGAATGCTTCATTGTTTAATGCAGAGCTTCAACACTTCATAGCATATTACTTTATTTAAGCATTACTTATCTTACAATGATGTATTCGTTGCATTGAATTGGTGCGCTGCTTAAGGATTTATGAATCTCCAAAGTACTGCTTGGTGTCTCCGACAATTGGCCAATGTTTCACCTAGACAGCTGTATCAGGGAGAATTCAATAACTATTCCTAAAGCAAGAAATTCATAATTTTTAAAAATGAGATTAACATCTTTAAAACACAAATCCTCCTTTGAACCAGCCTTAAGAATGGTGCACTGCACTCATAGAACTCCTCCGGCATTTAAACGTGACCGCAGTCTACCTCATTTTGAATCAACCTCAAAAGGTAGCAGCTTATGTAGTAGTGCATAGTTGTGAAAAACATTTACTATTGTAGGAATCGATTGTCAATTAAACAAACTAACCAATCATATCCAGACACATCGGAACTGAAGTGCTCACTTGATTGGTCCATTCTTGAATCCTTCTATGTAAATTGTTGGATTTACATGGCTTTGTAGGAACGGATTGTTAACCAAACGAACTAACCAGTCATATCCAGGCACATTGGAACTGAGGTGCTCACTTGATTGGTCCATTCTTAAAACCTTCTATGTTCAGCCTAATGTCTGGGGGGAACCAGTGATCAATGGAAACTTATGCTCACAAATTCTATCACCATGGGGGTCATTTACCAAGTGGATCGCAAGCAATAAGAGACGTTATGCACGCGCAAAGTCCCTTATCGCGTGCGATACCAAGATGGGGGCAGAGTCGGGGCGGCGTCAGCCCCAGAAGAGGAGGAGTCTGGGTGTCAACGGGGCTGACGCCGCGAAGACTTCGCCAACAGCGAAAGGTATGCTTGTTTATCGCTGTCAGTTTCGCGCCGAATAACTACACCTATTATGGTGTAGTTATTTGGTGTGACGCCAGCAGCGATCGCACCGCAGAGGTGCGATCGCTGCCGGCTATTGCAAGACCGCCTCCCCGTTTCACCCCCCCCATTAGCACGCGATTCAGGAAGCCCTGCGACGTTGGTAAATCTAGGCCCATATTCGCTCACAGGGGCTTTGCAGTTGAGCCAAGGAATGTTATGTCCAGCCCATAGATGGGTAAAAAACAAAATGAGACCGTTCGCCTTGGAAAATCAAATATTTATTAATTGTAATTGTTTTTTACCAATCTGTGGCTATGATTGACCGACTTCCGTTTTGTTTTAATGTCCAGCCCATAGCGCACCTTTCTGGGCTCTTGTTGCTCCACAGCTCCCTTAGCAATCTGTCAAGGGAAAACAACCCTTCTCAAGAAACTTGAGGGCTGTTTTGTTGTGCTGTGTAGAACCTGAATAAGAAGATCTATGACCTTGAAGTAGAAGTGGAATGTGCAAGTAAATCTAGATATCCTAACCTTGAAACTGGACCTTTTGAGTACCATGAACTGAATCTGTCTTGAATTATTTGGACTCGTTACTAGGAACTGTGGACTATCCCTGCTCCATGTCCTGAAGGCGTATATAGTTTAAAGATCAGTTGCCACGGGCCCAGGGATCTCCTACTCAAGAACAGGGGAGAGAGAGCACCACTTAAGGTTGGACAATGTCTAAGGAAGGCAGTATACAAATATAACATAATCCAAGTATGGGAATGCTGTCCCAGAGCCAGAGAAGGGAAAGAGTGCAGAACAGAGGATCCCCTCCATAATGTTTCACAGATCGACACATTACATATTTGAATCCTCATGTAGTGAAGCTAGAGATGTGAAATACCTAAGATATCAATATCTGAAGGAAAGGCTATGAAATACAGATAAATATAAACAATGCTGTAGGGCTCTTTGTTACTTGTGAAGTTCACTTGGAGGTTATCAAAACCACTAGATGCGCTTTTCAGAGATTATTTAGAATGAAGCAGTCTTTTGTAGTTTTCTTGAAAATGCTTATCAGGTTCTTTTGCAGGATCAATTTGTATTTAATTCATGTTCACGTTCTGGAAATATTCCTTTTTCCTTAAGATACCATCTTATCTCTTCTATCATTGATTCCAAAACCTGTCTTGCTGACAGTTAAACAGTTACCTAGATCCATCTTTTTTGCTTTTACTTTGACAGAGGTACTTGCATTAGAAATCAGGTAGTCAACTGGAAAAAGATATAGTGGGGATGTTATGTATTTGAATTTTGTAATAGCATTTGGCATTGGGCCTCATAATTTGTTGAAAATAAATTAGAATGCCAGAATATACAGGCAAATTAGGAAATGGTTTGAAAATGTGTTACATACTCATAAACAGTCATTTTAAACAGAGAAGCATTGGATTGGTCAATTGGATAACTTGGAGTTCCACATGTGGTATTCTTTCATAAAAAGCAGCCACAATGAAGGCACAAACATGGGTCATTTGCATCACCAGGGGAACATGGCTACCTGAGGAACATTTATTGAGTTTGTTAGAATAACTTTGTAAGCATGAGTACTTAGAGACTTATGCACCAATGGACTGTTACTCAGTTTTCATTTTGTCAGTCATTCAAGGAGGAGGTTCTCTTTACAGCACTGCGAGTTTTCTTTTTTTTGTGCTGAAAAATATTTTTTTCTGAAGACAAGCAATTCTCCATAGTTTGACAGATGGGTGACCTCATCCAACAGTGCCAAGACAAAATACATTTTCCAGCGCTTTCTGATGACGTTTAAATACCCCTCTGAGCTTGTACCTACATCCCCGTGGATGAGCAGTGTGCCTCAGTTCATCTTTTTCTGCTGTATTTAATAGTCGTGGTTATTAGCTCCATTGCTTTAACCACTCTCTACAGTGTTTCTGTTTTTATTCTTCCAGTTTTCCCTTCTAACAACAGTATGCCTTAGTAATTTTATTTTTTCTCTTAGTATGCTTAACTATAGGTAAATTTAAAAAGCCTGGCATGCGCCAAAGCTGGGAGATATGCAAAACTGGCAATGGCGTGGACACGTGTCTCTTTTAAAATCCCCCCACTTATGTGGTAAAAGCAGAATTTTCATGCACATGTGCATGCCTACTTAACTTTGCACGCATATTAGCCCAAATTTTAAAAGCCCAGCATGTGCAAAAACCGAGGGATACGAGTGTGGCCGCGTTCTTGGCACAAGCTGGCATACGCACGTACAAGTGTGCCCATGCAGCTGTTTAAAAGTTACCGTCCCTGGGATTATCTGCCAAGTGCTGAAATTTTCAGCGGCAACTGTGCCTGTTTTATTTAGATTTTATAAAATGCAGAGCAGGCCTGGGTGAGGCAGTGGCAAGTGCTGTGCATCACCATACAAAAGAACCCAGGTCGAATCCTTGGACCAGGACTCTGCTCCCTAGGGCTGCCACGGCTAAGGATGTAGTGAAGACAACATTCACAGTCCCTGGCAGGAGGGAGTCTCAGTTACTGCATAGTGGCAACACATAGGAGCCAGACTTAGGGTCCACATTAGCTGGTTGCTGGAGAGAGCTATGGTTTGTGGCCCCTGGCTGAAAACTTATTTTGACAGCTGGGTGGTTTTGGGAAGAGAATATGAAAGTGAGGTGAAGCCCTAGGTAGCTGTGAACAAAGGCTCATGGCGCCATTCCCTAATAGAGGCTGATTCTGATTGCTCTGGAAGCCCAAAGGAGCAAGAGAGAACTACTGGGCAGAAAAATAAACTGCAAAACACAGTGGGTACTTGTTTTAAAACACATAAAGTTACTTTTGTTTTATTTTTCAAAATGGATGGCCAGTGCCAGTAGTATGTATTATTTACTTGGTACATTATATTATTTTTCTTTTGTAGTGCTGCACACACCACAGTAATGGGCCATTTCATTAAAGAGGATAGAAAGTCAGCCTCTCCAGTTCTATTGAATCATTCATTCTTTGTTTTCTGTCTGCACCATGTTGATGTCCAAATGCAATTTTAATTTGTTTGGATTCCATGAGTTTATATAGCTATACATGTATCAAGCACTTTTTGTTTGTATTCACACATTAATACATGTATTTTATATTTTTAATTATTTAATTGTGTTATTTTAATTTTTATCTGAACACCTATACATGTATTTTATTTTATGATTTAAGTACGTACATCTATACATGTATTTTATGTCCTTATTGTTTTGAATTATTTAATTGTGTTGTTTTAAGGTTTTATATTTATTTGTTCAATTTTAGTTGCCCCTGAGGCAGCTCTATGAGCAAAACTCGGCCAGAGTCGGGCATTGAAATAAAGGGCTTCTTCTGATCGTCCGATTCTCATTGTCTTTACTGTATCACAGCCAACTGGATCGGCTTCCGATTTATTTATTTATATACATTTGTGGATCTCTCAGCAATTTTTTTTTTTTTAATCCCCAGATGGAAATTTTCAATAGTGTGTGTAACTTAGTACGTCACCCATATATCCTGTGTAGTTATGCTTGTATTTTATAAACTGCACAATGGGAAAAACATACTTTATAAAATACCATGCATCTGTACTCCAAAAGTACATATGTATGAATTAGTAATGGAGTGGTGTGTAATGTTTTTGCAAATACTTTATTTAAGTGCATACATATATTTTGTGTATAGATAATTTTGTGTATAGATTATCTAGACCTTTATTAGTTCACCCACACCCTCCTCTACTTGCTCCAGACCACCCCACCCAAAAACTGCAGACAAAAGAAGTCAGTTTTAATAGCTGCAACTTGATTAGCAGGAGTAAAAGCATGTATGCATATTTGATGACATACATGTACTCTGTTTATAAAATGCATAAATGTGCATGTACTCCCAATCCCCACTCTCTTTCTCCCTGCACACTTTTCCGCATGGTGGCAACTGTGCATGTACTTCCACCCTTTTGAAAATTCACTTACCATGCACAAAGGCTACTTACCACATATATTACTGTTTTATATGCACAGTGCTTGCATAAATCTTGGAAATTGACCCCACTCTATAATAAAATAAAACAAAACTAATATACAGGACAGACCTTATTCAAATTTGCAAATAAGAGAAGCAAATAATATAAAACCAACCCACTAAAATAAAAAAAATCCTCTTATTGCCTGTTAGATTAATGGGCATGTCAGAAAGAGCTTCTGTGCTTCTTAGTTTTTCTTAATAATCTCTCTGTACTTTTGGCAGGATTTCTGAGATGTATCGCTTTTTCTTGCTCTTTGTGCCTACATTATTTTTGTTGAGCTATGTATGCTTTTCGGGGGATGTAACAGTGATTCACGCATATCAGAAAATAAAATTACCCCAACCAAAGTGTATAACGCTTTATTTCCCACTTTTATTGCAGTAGATCATAAATTGTAGGTGCTCTGATTTTCAGGTGGAAGAAAGAGAAACAACTTGTTCTCCAGCCTCCTTCATTTCTATCTTGATTTTCATGGTTGAGTAATCTCTAAAATTGGACCATCCCATGATGACCCTTCTGTCGGTCTTCTGTGGTGCACAATTTAGGAAGTGGCATTGTGCAACATTTCCTTGTTAGTTAACTTGCATGTGGCATGTCTATTCTGTTTACAACGGGGCTGATTTTGAAATGCTAAAAAGTATTTTGCATACAGTGCATACATTTTTTGATTTCTTGCTTTACTATTTCTTTGAGAAAACTTGTTGCACTATTTTATTACTGCTTTATTATATACCCTTAGGACTTGATTTTAAAAAGCATTTACATGCTTCAAATTGTGTTTTACACATGTAAATACACTTTACTTGTATAAGTGGGCTTTTGAAATTTGCTACAATATATGCTATTGAATAGTCCATAGGATTTACCCTCGTAAGTGCATATATAGTATGTTACATTTATACACATAACTTCTTTAAAAGTTCACCTGTATACATTCAGACTTGCTTTGCTTTTATTAACCTAGTTTAAATATACAGCTTTCAGCCCTGTAATTTTAAGAATAGAAAACTTTGGTTTTCTAGCATCTGGATAGATGGATTCAGGACCAGTGGGTTATGCGCCTCTACCAGCAGATGAAGATGGAGCAAACTGATGTCACAGTATATATACTCCTGCAGTGACATCAGCCTGCCAATATTCTTCATCTCCAGCAGATGGTGGATGTGCATTTCCATATTGGGGATTGCTTCAAAATTCAGAGGAGAATTAATTGGAGTTTTGAGATTCCCCACTCTCCTGCGGTGATACCTAATGGTCCCTCCTCCCCATTGAAAATTCCTGTGGAGATTTCCATGGTCCTTCAGATGAGTGCTTTGGTCGGGTAGCTGGTTCTTCAGCTGGCGTGGACTTAGATGAATTAAACAGCTGTAAGGCAGCAGGTGCAGGAAGCCGAATGCGGCAGTGATGGTATATGATCTCTCCCCCCACAGCAGAGACATAAGAACATAAGAACATGCCATACTGGGTCAGGCCAAGGGTCCATCAAGCCCAGCATCCTGTCTCCAAAGGTGGCCAATCCAGGCCACAAGAACCTGGCAAGTACCCAAAAACTAAATTTATTCTAGGTCACTGTTGCTAGTAATAGCAGTGGTTGATTTCTAAGTCAACTAACTTAATAGCAGGTAATGGACTTCTCCAAGAACTTATCCAATCCTTTTTTAAACATAGCTTCACTAACTGCACTAACCACATCCTCTGGCAACAAATTCCAGAGTTTAATTGTGCGTTGAGTGAAAAAGAACTTTCTCCGATTAGTTTTAAATGTGCCACATGCTAACTTCATGGAGTGCCCCCTAGTCTTTCTATTATCCGAAAGAGTAAATAACCGATTCACATTTACCCGTTCTAGACCTCTCATGATTTTAAACACCTCTATCATATCCCTCCTCAGCCATCTCTTCTCCAAGCTGAAAAGTCCTAACCTCTTTAGTTGGCCTGTGTAATGCTCCCGCTGTGTTTCAGAACACGATGAACGACATTCTGCGGGACCTTCTGTACAAAAGTGTCATTGTTTACCTAGATGACATCTTGATATTCTCACAGGATATGTCTACTCATCTAACAGATGTCAAACAAGTATAACTGAGACTTCGAGAACATCGCCTCTACATCAAATTGTCAAAGTGCGAATTCCACAAAGAGTCTGTGCCTTTTCTTGGTTATATCGTCTCGAAACAAGGCTTCCGGATGGATCCCCAAAAATTAGAGAGTATCAAGAATTGCTCTCAACCTACCAGTCTGAAGGCCCTGAGACGATTTTGGGGGTTCACAAATTACTATAGAAGCTTTATAAAGAACTACTCTTCTTTGACAGTGCCCTTAACTGCAATGACACGGAAAGGGGCCAACGCTTCTAAATGGTCTGCAGAGGCCATTTCTGCATTCAAGAAATTAAAGACTGCCTTTTCCACTGAGCCATGTCTGCGTCACCCGGACCCCAATAGACTCTTCATCGTGGAGGTTGACGCTTCAGATGTTGGAGTAGGGGCCGTGTTAAGCCAAACTGAAGATTCTAAAGCCTTACATCCCTGCTCCATTTTCTCACGACGCATTTCTCCTGCAGAAAAGAACTATGGGATCGGAGATAAAGAGTTCCTGGCTATTAAACTGGCATTCGAGGAATGGCGGCCTTGGCTCGAAAGCGCCCAACATCAAATTACCATATTCTCGGATCACAAGAATCTAGAGTATCTCCGTCATGCGCAAAGTCTTAACCACAGACAAGCCAGATGGTCCTTGTTTTTTAATCACTTTGACTTCATGTTCAAATATCACCCTGGAGCCAAGAATACCCGAGCTGATGCTCTGACACACTCTTTCCTTTCTGAGGATGTTCCTGAAGAACCTCAGCACATCATCGACCTTAAGAAAGTCATCTTGATGGCTACCCATTCTGTGCCTGCCAGTAAAACAATTGTGCCTAAGAACCTCAGAAAGAAACTTCTATACTGGGTTCATGATTCCAAATTGGCTGGCCATCCTGGTCAACTCTGTACCCTGCTGAAATTACAGAAGTACTATTGGTGGCCTACTATTAAGGAAGAAACATACTCCTATGTAGCGTCATGCCCAACTGTGCCAAACATAAACCTACTTCTGGTCAGCCATGGGGATTGCTACAACTGCTGCCAGTTCCGGAACAGCATTGGACTCACATCGCTACTGACTTTGTAGTTGACCTACCTCTTTCTGGAGGAATGAATACTATCTGGGTGACGGTTGACCGTTTCAGCAAAATGGCTCATTTCGTGGTGCTGCCTGGCTTACCCTCAGCCTTGGAGCTTGCGAAGCTCTTCATCGCACACATCTTTCGCCTTCATGGCCTACCGAAGCACATAGTCTTGGATAGAAGGTCTCAGTTCACGGCAAAATTCTGGAAGGCTTTGTGCAAGCTAATTGACATCTCTCTGGATTATACATCTGCTTATCATCCACAATCTAATGGCCAAACTGAAAGGATAAATAGGACCCTAAAACAGTTCATTCGGGCCTATGTGAGTTGCCGTCAGAATAACTGGGCCGAGCTGTTACCATGGGTTGAATTTGCCGTTAATTCACATCCAGCATCATCCACTGGATGAACACCATTTGAAGTGGTATACGGACGTTTACCTTCACGACCACTTCCACTGAAGCTCTCAGTGTCATCCCCAGCAGCTCAGTCCACTGCTGATGATATCCATCAATTATGGATTCAGACTAAAGATATGCTAATTAAAGCGGGTGATCGAGCAAAGAAGTCCTACGACGCTCACCATTCTAAAGTGCCTGTGTTTCAACCTGGTGACAAAGTCTGGCTATCAACTAAGCATCTGAGGCTAAAGTTACCCTCCACTCGATTCGCTCCTCACTACGTTGGACCGTTTCCAATCCTCTGACGTCTTGGCAACATTACATACAGTCTGAAGCTACCGCCTGGATTGAAAATCCACAACGCATTCCACGTTTCACTTCTGAAACCACTCATTCTCAGTGAGTTCTCATCCAAGTCTCCTGAACCAGCTTCTGTCAACACAGAAGATGACCTTGAATATAAGATTGAAGCTATTCTTGATGTAAGAAGACTTGGCAAAACTTGGGAATACCTTCTGTCTTGGGAAGGTTACGGCCCCGAAGAAAGTTCTTGGGAGCTGATGGCTAATATTTTGGATAAAGAGATGCTTCTTCAGTTTCATCAGATGCATCCTCAAAAACCAAGACCTGGTACCAGACTTGGAGTCCGCCCTTTGAAGGGGGTACTGTTGTGACCATCTGTCTTCGACGGCTTCGCCCCACCTACCTCTCACTACTTGCGGCTCCTCCCGCTCACCTCAGACTACTGGCTGCCGTGGCGTCTGTTTGCCATCCTCTCCGGTGTCCCCAGACCGGCTTTGGTGCTGCCTCCTGCCATACTCCTCCAAGGTAGCTTAGGGCACGCGCGTGCACGCCGCCCTCATCTTTATTTCCACGTTGGCATGAACCTCAGGGGCGTCCGCCTGATATGACGTCACGCTGCCCGGATATTTAAGCCTACAGTATTTGCTAACTCATCGAGTTAGCAATGGTATCACTAACGATGGGATTCGCTCTCCATACCGAAGCTGCTCTGCCACTCCAGCGCTATCTGGAACTCTTACACCCTTCGGGGTTGCTAAAGGGGTACCCGCTCCTCAAGGGCCTATTCTGCTTCTTTCAGGTGCTATCAGGAAACCAGTACTCACTCCTCGAGGGCCCATGGTCCCTGAGTTACTGCCTGTATCTTCAAACCCTTCTACTTGGAAGACTTCACTAACAGTTTCCATCTGTGAGTATAACTACCATCTATTCCACAGTACTGCTTAACTGGAACCAGGTACTCACTCCTCAAGGGCCTGCCCTCTGTTCCGGTGCCAGACCTCTCGTTTAATGGAATCTCTGTTACTGCTACGTGAGTACAATACAACTGAGTCTCCCTGCTCTACGGGATCAGGTACTCGCTCCTCGAGGGCCTGCTCTCCCTGTCTCGGAGCTTCTCCTAATTCTACCTGGGACTCTGAATGCTTCTTATCGTGTATTCATAACTCTTAGTCTCTTTCCACTACAGCACAGCCTAGCAGAGGATTCGCTGTTCCAGCGTTCTGTGGGAGACCTGCCCAGCCGGCCTCAACATCTACTACTCACTACTGCCACCTCTGGTGGTTTCCAAGACTGTTTAATAAAAGATTTAAATCTGTGTTTGTGTGTACAGAGTCTAGCCTGACACTGTGGTCCTTCACGGGACTGCCCCCGTGGGCGTGGTCAGCTGTCACAGTGTCCAAGGATCCACCCAAACATCAATAACCATAACACTTCTACTCGCACAAATTCTCTGCTGCAGAACAAAATTACAGATTTGGAGACCGCGAGTTACTCGCCATCAAGCTGGCTTTGGAGGAATGACGCCCTTGCCTAGAGGGCGCCCAACATAAATTTACAGTGTTCACAGATCATAAAAACCTGGAATACTTGAGCCAAGCCTGATGGGCTCTGTTCTTTTCCAGATTTAACTACGAGCTTCACTACCGCCTGGCAGAGAAAAATCTCTGGGCAGATGCCCTGTCTTGCTCATTTGAACCTGAAGACAAACCCAATGAACCTGGTCATATTATTGACCCAGCCTGCATTTGTCTTTCAGCTACTCATCCTGTTCCTATGGGGAAAACAGTGGTGCCCCGTCGACTCCATGAAAGAGTCCTTCGGTGGGCACATGCCATCTGCTCCCGAATTGGCACACCTGTTCTTTTGACACATCTTCCGACTACACGGCTTACCCAAGGACATTGTTTCTGACAGAGGCCCACAATTCATTGCCAGATATTGGTGCGCCCTTTGTAAAAAGTTTGACATTAACATCAGTTTAACAACAGCATACCATCCTCAAGCCAATGGACAAGCCGAGCGTACAAACCACTCCTTGAAGTCCTTTCTCTGCGCATATATAAATGGCAATTGGTCGGATCTTCTTCCTTGGGCGGAGTTCTCCCACAACTCCCACATTGCCGCTGCCACAGGTACATCGCCCTTTTCCATCATTTACGGGAAATAACTGCGACCACCGCTGCCTATACCATTGTCAGTGCCTTCTCCTGCTGCGCAAGCTACTGCCAATGCCCTCAAGGCACTTTGGAACTAGACGAATCTTTGCTTACGCCAAGCCGCTTCCTGTGCCAAGAGATCTGCTGACAGCCAACGACGCTCGGTCCCTGAGTTCATTCCTGGCCAGAAAGTCTGGTTAAGCACCCGTTATATTTGAGTCAAGATACCTTCTCAGAGGATTGCACCAAGGTATATTGGACCTTTTCCAATCATTCGTTGTGTCGGACCGGTAACCTACCAACTCCGGCTGCCGCCTACATTGGGAATCCACAATATGTGTCACGTATCACTCCTAAAACCTGTGGTCCTATCCTGGCCTTCCTCTAAAGACTCCTTCACTTCCTTCGCTGGTCGTGGAGACCGACACCACTTATAAGGTCCACAAAGTCCATGATGTCCACCGTAGGGGCCGCCGGTGGGAATACCTCCTTTCCTAGGAGGGTTACGGCCCTGATGAAAATTCGTGGGAGCCAGCCTGTAATATCCTAGATACTCCTCCTCCAGTTTCATCGTGCCCATCCGGGCAAACCCAGACTCGAGGGGGTTGGGTACTGTTAGGGGTGTCAGCTGAGGCAGACCTGCAACTCAGCCCCATCATCTCTTTCAAAGTGATCCAGCACCTGGTCCCTCATCTCTGGCGGCTGTGGGCCGCTGGCTCCGTGCTCAGGCCATCCCTGGGGCCTCCGGCTCTGCTGAAGTTCCTGATGTTCCGCATCAGGCCTCTCCACGTGGCCCAAGGAGAGACGCCGGTCCTGACCAGTGCCGCACCCCTCCCTAGGCGCGTGCACAGGCACAGCTAATCCTTTCATAGGGCCCGCGGCGGAAACCTGGCCGCAGCCCCAAATGATGACGTCGGCAGAGCTCCGGTATATAAGCCCGGGCTCCGCTCTCTCAAATCACCTTTACAACAGGTCCCCTCACTAGTCAAGTGCTCATTGCTTCTTCTGTTCCTAGTTCCCGATCCTGATTGCCTACTTTCCTGTTTCCTTGTTCCTGAGTTCCTGTTCCTTCGTCTCTCCTTCGGCTTACTAACCTGGTTTGACCTCTGCATTGCCTGACTACTCCATTGCCTCTCTCCAGCCCCGGACCTCTGCATCACCTGACTATTCCGTTGCCTCTTTCCAGCCCCAGACCTCTGCATTGCCTGACTACTCCGTTGCCTCTCTCCAGTCCCAGACCTCTGCATTGCCTGACCACGCCAATGCTTTTCTCCAGCCCTGGACTTCTGTTTTGTCTGACCATCCTTTGACTCTCTCCTCGTCCAGACCTCAGCCTTGCTTGCCACTGCTTCCAGACTGCCACCAGCCCTGACACAGCTTGCTTAAAGACGCCTCTTCAGCCTTTGTCCTGGACGTGGTTTATTCAGGCTTCGGCCTGCTCTTGCTCGGGCGCCCTCTTTCAGACTGTGTTTCTATTGGTGCCCAGGTCTCCGGGACTCTGCCTCGTCCAGTACAGACTGATACCTACACTAGTTGCTGCCTCTGGGCTGACCTCGATCCACCCATCGATGACCACTGGCGAAGGCCACTTAAGTCCAGCTGGCCCCGGCACCCAAAGACTCAACCCGCAGGGAACGAGTGCTGGTATTGGTGAAGCGCCAGCCAGCCTCCATCCGTCAGCCCTCTCTGCCTGCCAACGGTGGGAACCCCTAGCATCCCTCCTTCAGGTAGCGTCAACGCCACCTCTGTTCAAGGGTCCACCTCCGGTGCAACATTGGCTCACTCTTGTTTGCTTCTGTCCCAGGAGGTTGATGACTCTGGAGTGAATCCCAGGGCAGTTATGGAACCTGCTGCCACCATTTTAGCAGATGCGGGCTGCGAATTGGTCCATACCTCGGCCAGAGGAGTGGCTTCAGTAATAGTGGCCAGGCATCAGTTATGGCTGCGAAATTGGTCAGCCAATGCAATCTCCATAGCTAATCTTACAAAATTGCCTTTTAAAGGCTTGCTCTTGTTTAGGAGTGATTTGAAGAAACTGGTCAGTAAGTGGGGCGAATCCCCGGTTCCTCGGTTGTCGGAGGATAAGAAGCAGTTGCTGCACCCCTTTGGTATGAGGGGTCATCTCAAGGGTTCAAAGCGGTTTTGTCCCTACTGAGGGATGACCTTTTAGAGTACTCGGCCTTTTGGCAGGTCTCATTCCTTTTGCCCAGACATCCCAAGCAAGGCGTGGGCTCTGGTAGTGAAACCTCCTGAGCCTCCCAATGAAGGTTTGCCAACGCACTCCCGGGAACAGGAGATAGGGGGGCGCCTCTTTCTCTTTTATCAGAGGTGGGTCAAAATCACAACAGATCAGTGGGTCCTGGAAATGATACGAGAAGGATATATGCTGGAGTTTCACAGTGTTCCTCGGAACATGTTCATGGTATCTCCCTGCTACTCCCCACAGAAGAAGCAGGCAGTGGAGTATTCACTGTCAAGGCTCCTCAGTCTGAGGACTGTGGTTCCAGTATATATACTGTGACGTCAGCTTGTTCCATCTCCATCTGCTGGTAGAAATGCATAACCCACTGGTCCTGAATCTATCTGTCTAGATTAAGGAAAAGAAAATTATCAAGTAGGTAGTAATTTCTCATTTCATGTTACTTCTAACAGGTACTTAACTGTTGGATGGATGAACATGAAATAAGTTTTGGGCAGAATATTTGCTTGAATATTTTGCCAGCTTCCAGTAAAATAACTTTATTCTTAGATAAACTATTAATCATGACTGAACATGTACATTATGATAATAGGTTGATGAAACTAATATACTTTTTGTATAAATAAAGCCATGCAATTCTTGCTATAACAGGACCTTAATATTTTTGTCATTCAGCCCGCACATCATCTTTCTGTCCCAGAGCGTGCTGTCTGGAGGAAGTGATCTCTGTGGTTCACGACTGTGCCATGAAATTGCCCATGCTTGGTTCGGGTTGGCCATTGGTGCTCGTGATTGGACTGAAGAATGGCTCAGTGAAGGATTCGCCACTCATTTGGAAGATACATTTTGGGCTAATGCACAAAGGGTATGAAAAGATGTATTCTGATTTCTTTGTTTAATAAAAGAAGTACAATCAACATATATCTGAAAATTAGTTGCTACTTGCATAAAACTATGCTGTACTTAATTCTAGTAGATAGCACAACAGGATTATCATCTATTAATAAATATCCCTGCTTTTCTAATGTTGATCATTCTTTGCTTTTAAAAATGACTTTGTGGAGGCATAGGAGCCAATTTTTGAAACGACTGGGGGAGATGAACTCAACAAAAATTTAGAATACCCCCAGCAAAAAAAGAAGAAACAAAGAATGGATTATGAGTGTGACTGACTAGCCTGTATTTAAATGTCTAGAGAGGATCAAGTAATGCAGACTTGGGGGAAGATGTGGCCAAAACAAAAGTTTGGAAAGCACTCAAAGTTCTGCTTAAGCAGTCATTCTTCTCCCCAACCCCAGCTCATCCCCACCCTTGCCTGTCCCCTTCCTCTGTACTTTTTTAATTCTCCCACTCTTGCAAGCATACTTTGATGTCTAGTTTAGATGTATCAACACTTTTGGAATCCTTACAGGATGAGTGCAATTAGAACTACCTTGCACTCAGAGATGGACAAAATCTTGATAATGAGGCTATTTCCTTTTGTGATCAGAAGGTGATGATGATCATCTCCAATGCGGCACAGGCAATGCAGCTTAGGAGGAAGAGTTTTCTTGAGAAGAAGGTCCAGTTACTTGAGTTAGGAGCTACGTTTTTCTTGAAGCTTCCATGCAAATGTCTGATCAGTTAGCAGGGGAACAAGTATACCTTTTTTGAACCCTTTACTTGGGAAATTTTCTTAGAGATAACCCAAAGCAAAACATAATCAAAGTTTGTCAGCTGAGTAGAAGTTTTAAGAATGAAACATAGTAGAGTTAGGACAAATTGTATTCTGTTTTTTATTTGACTGGTTCTTTTGCATTTGCTCTCTTCCCTTGAATTATGTGGGCTTTTTACAATTTAATCTTAATTTTTTCCTTTATATATTTTTTCTTTTTTTATTGTTTGTTCTATGGACTTGATTGTGATTCTTATGGTTTACTTTGTATATCTTTAAAAGTTTGTGAAATAAAAAAATGTTAGAGAAATTTATGCATCAGCCTTAAATACTTATCATGGAGTAAGCCTCTGGCCACTTCTTAGGCCCTTTTGGACTACCTTTGAATGCTGAATTTGGGTGCACCTCTAGGCTCTTTCTGGCATCTCTCTGTTCTTTCCCTCAGTCTGGAATGAGTCTCTATTGAGGGTCTCAGTAAGGGATACCAACCTTCCACTCACTGGACTTTTTTAGTCTTCCCGTTGTCAGGTCCTTCCTTCTGACCTCTGCTCCACTTCGCTAGCAGTAGATTTCTTCAGCAACATCTCTTTGTCTGTTTCTATGTCATTCCAAGTGGAACTCCTCCTGAGTTCCCAAGTCTGCATTTTCCCAACCTTTTCTAGGCCTATAGGTTGAGGCCTTCTTATGGGAGGTTGAGCTCAGTCTCTCCTTCTCTCTCTGAGTTCTTCCCAGAGACTATATTTTCGTTTGCTTGAACTTTTTTTTATTTCTGCCAACTTTACTAGCTTGTTCTCTTTTGTATCCCTGGGAATGTATTACCAGACTTGGCCCGCATTGTCTCCTATTTGTTTCTCAATATTTTTCATGACATGGTCCAGCTGGCTGACTTCCTAAACTGACATGTAACAGCGGGCTGGTAGAGTTGGAGGAGACTCTTTAATAGTGGGGAAGAAAGAGATCTTTTCTGTAGCTTAGGAGCATTGGAGGTCCCTCTGTGGTTAAAGTGTGAGATGAGGTGAGAATACATGCATTCTCTCCTTCATGAGTCTCCCTAGTTTTAACCCAGCTGCCCCCTAATGTTTTAATTACATTATGACAAAGGAACTGTGCTTCTTGCACACCGAGTAGGGGAGGGAAAAAATCAGATCTTTGTATGCCAGATGTTAGTAGAGCCATGGACTAAAACTACTAACATTGCAGGCAGTAGGGGTAAATGCTACCCCTTTAAGGAGACTGCTTTCAGCAGTCTTCATGGTAGCATAACCAGCAACCTGTTGAATATTGTTTATTGATTTATGGAGCCAAGGTGGGAGTAGTCTGAGACTCGGTTGAGCTTAACGTTCATTTAATCTGCTGACTCACTTGTTCACTGCCAGCAGTAGTGAAGAATTGAAGAGTGCCAGCTGTCTCTTCCCACACCTGGAAGCAACATCAGTGTGCAGTTCCATGGGGGCCCGGAGTGAAGCCACTACCAGGACAGTTTGGCCCAGTGGTTTAGGACAGTAGAGAATGTCCCACCCATGGCTGCAGATGCGCACATGTTATAAAATAGCTGCATCCCTGGTCATGGGCCGACAAACGTGTACACATGTGCTCCCGCATGCCGCTTTGAAAGTTACCATCCCTGTGTACTGGCAACCCCTCCAAATTTCACCCCCTGAGAGGCTCTAAGCATACCTTTTATCATCAGGATATGCTGAAACTGGAGCTTTCTATCCTCTAGGAGACCAGAACAGTCAAACTTGTTCTACCACAGAAAGGGTAGGGATTTTACTCCAGTATTTGCTGATCCTAAAGAAGATTGGAGTATTATGAGCTCTCCTAAAACTAAGAATCTTGAACATAGCTCTCATTAGAGAACAATTCAAGATGATTTCCCTGGGCATTTTGATCTCTTTTCTTTGAAAAGGGGATTGGCTATGGTCTCTGGTCTCAAGGATATTTATACTTACATTACTATACATCCCAGTCACAGGAAGTATCTTGGATTTGTAATAGGGAAAGACCATCTTCAGTACTGTGTATTGCCATGTGGCCTGGCATCAGCACCATGGATCTTTACCAAATATCTAGCAGTGGCAGCTGTACATTTTTGCATACTGGAGTTACATGGGTAACTGGATCAACCTATCTAGATGATTGGCTGATCCAGAGCACATCTTCAGTGCCAAAGAATCCATGATTAAGATCATCTGGGTATTAGAGTTGCTAAGGTTTGTTTTAAATTACCCAAAATACCATCTGAGCCCAACACCTCAATTGGAATTTATAGAAGCTTTGCTGGATACGACTGGTTAGAGCCTTCCTTCCTATAGAAAGGATCATCACTTTGATATGTGTAGTAGAAGAGGTGATAAAAAGTCAGCAGCCAGCTTGGAACATGTGGAGGATGTTGGTCCCTGTGGCCTCAACTGTTCATGTCACTCCTATGGAATGTCTCCATTTAAGGCAAGCCCAATGAACCCTAAGATCCCAATGGCTACAAGGCACTCTGGATTTACAAGAGAGTATCCAAAGTATTGAACAGTTCAGGGACTCCCTGTTCTAGTGACTAGTTCATTCAAATTTGGAAAGAGATGTCACTTTCAAAATCTCAGTTCATCAAATTACCTAATACCAATTAGGAATTATTATTAATGTAATCAAGAATAAAACAGAGAACATCATAATACCACTATATCACTCCATGGTGTGACCATACCTAGAGCACTGTGTGTAATTCTGGTTGTCACATCTCAAAAAAGATATAGCGGAACTGGAAAAGGTTCAGGGAAGGGAGACCAAAATGATAAAGGGAATGAAATGGTTTCCCTATGAGGCAAGGCTACAGAGGTAGAAGAAACTGTCAGAATCTGGAACTGGGCCAGCTTACAGGAGATGACGTCAATGGCAACGTGTGGCAGGAAAGGAAAATGTCCCGATGGATAGATTCATTCAGATCCTAAATGCCCATGAGTGGTCTCTGGGAAGAGAGGTGACAAACATGATTTTTCATGAGCGGAAAACACATATGAAAAATCTGTTTGTGATTTCACTGGACAAGAAGGGTCTTATCTTCTGTTCCAGAAGGCAGTTAAAAGGCAAACTAGTTTCAGATGCTTTTTCCCTATTTTGGGTAAAACATCTTCTCTATTCCTGTCGTCCATTACTCTAGTTGCTAAAGCTTTACTGAAGCTCAGAAGCAACTGAGGAGCTGTGATACTTGTAGCTCCCTTTTGTCTGATACAGATTTGGTTTCCATTTCTTCAGATCCTGTCCATCAGGGAATCGACTCACTTGGGGCATTCCCCATCTCTTATAACACAGAATCAGGAAATGTTATATCATCTAATATCCAGTCCCCAGCCCTCACATCCTGAAGATTGAGATGGTGTCAGGTGCTAGCAAGCTCTATGGCTTTGAACTGGTGACCCTTATAGGCAGACACTGGAAGCTGCAGAGGAGCCATTGGAGATGCAGAGTCAAGGAATGGCATATGAATATTTACTCTTGTTGCTATGGAAGTTAGACATGCTCTTGAAAAGCCTCATTGATCTAGCACAGGGTATGGCCTGGTTGGTGACAGTATATAAAGAGAGCAACAGAGACATACCTTTGCTGGTACAGCAGTCTTCTGGTAGATACGTTCTTTGGAACCTCTGCTCATCTGGCCTTGTTCTAGTTTTCCTGCTCTGTATCCAGCTCTACAGTTCTTGCTCCATTGCTCGTCCATTGCCCCAGTGTTCTTGCTTTGCATTCAGTCCTGTTCCAGTGTACCTACTCTGTATCCAGCTCTTCAGTCCTGCTCCATGCCTTTCTCTTAGGTTTCTGATCCTGAGCTTGTTCCACTGCTACATCTGAATGCCCAGATGCTTCCCTTCCAAGCTAGATTTGGTTTAACTGGCCTTAACTCAACCTTTATCTGGCCATCAAGCCTCTTCAGCTATGCCTTTTTCTGAACATTCCTCTAGTGACCGAATATACCCTGATAGATGGAAGTAATTAGTTCCTTTTGTTTATCGGAAAAAGTATCTCATTCTTCTAGCTTCTAGGAAAGACTCCATTATAAGGTTTTATGCTTTTAAATGGAAGAGGTTTGCCATCTGATGTGATAGAATGACCCTAGACCTTTTTTCCTAATCTACACAAAAACTGCTTGAATATCTTCTATATCTATCAGCATCTGGTATAGAGACAAACTTTATTAAGATTCACCTCAGGGCATATTGGAGCTTATCACCACCATGTAGTAGGTAAACTGATTTCTATACAACCTTATTGTCATGGTCATGCAGGCCAGTTTTAGGTGGCCCCAGGGCAGAGGCAGTACAGAACTCCAGGACAGAGCTAGTATAGATAACACCTAGGTAGGAGAAGCACAGAACTCGGGAACAGGGCAGGTTATAGGTAATCCGCCAGGCAGGAGCAGCAAAAGACTCAAATAAAGGGTCTTCTGCCCTACTGACTAACGCCTCCTTGGGTTGAGCCTACAGGTTCTGGTGGCTGATAGGATTTAGCTGGAAGTGCATGGGAAGACAGACATACAGGGCACAGAAGGACTCCCAATGAAGCAGAGCAGGCTGCAGAAAACTAGAAGGTGTCCACGGAAACCAAGCAACAGGGAGTGCACCAAAGAACAGAAAGACAAACTGACAAGACAGGACAAAGCTAAGACAGGATGTAGCATTGAGCTGGCTGCAGGATGGCCCCCACAATTGGCTGCACTCACCCTGGAATGCCAACAGCAGGATGACATTATCACCCAGTCCCAATTCTGCTTCAGGCACATGTGCATGCTGCACACTGACTCAAGAAGGCCCCATGGCAGGAAACCACTAAGCGGCAGCTACAGATGACATCAGTGCAGTTGGGCATTTAAACCCCAGCCATGTTCCCAGCCAATGCCTCAGCAACAGGCCCTCCTGCCTAGCCTACAGTGTGTGTTGCTTCTCGTGTCTTGCTTCCTGCTCCTGCTCATTGTCTTCCTATCTCACCTCCAGTCCTGCTCCTTATTTTCCTGCCTTGTATTCTGCTCACTCTTTGCTTGCCTCATCCCTGCCCTGATCCTAGTCTTGCTCCAGCTTGCCTCTTGTCCAGTTGCCTCAGCCCATGTCTTGTCTGTTCTGGTCTTTGTCTCCCCAGCCCATCCTCTCTGACTGATTCTTGGTTCATGACCCAGGTCTGGACGCCGATGCTGCCTCACCTCTGCCTGCCCTGACCCATACCTGGTTATCGATGCTGCTGTCTGCCTACTTCCTACTTGTTAAAGGGACACTTTTGGAGCCTGTGTGGAGCCTGAAGACTGCTCCACACAGTCATCTTGAATTGCCCAGCTATAAAAAGTCACTGATATTTTACAAAGGGTTGAAGTAAAAATATTATATCCAACTACAAATGAGTAAATCTTGAGATAGGGAAGTAAAATGACTTGTCTAACATCAAATAGAAAGATGATATAGCTGAAATCAATTACTTTGAGTTTGGGGAGTTCTCTTATTGTACTCTGATTTCTAAAGTATCATCTCCCTGAAATACTTACTATATAAATGCTGATTTTGGGCCTGATTTTCAAAAGCATTTACAAGCTTAAAACTGGGTTTTACACATGTAAAATGAGATTTACCCATGTAAGTGAGCTTTTGAAAGTTGCTATAATATATTCCATTATATTGTCAATAGGTTTTAGCTGTGTTAAGTACACTTAACGCAGGTAGATGGCTTTTGAAAATTTGCTACAGTGGTATGTTACATTCACATGTGTAACTGCTTTGAAAATTCACCCGAGTGTATACACTATAAAATCTAGATACCTAGAACAGGGTCTGTCCATGTTTATCTTATACCTTTCTTAAAAGTTTGAATTTCAAATAGGATGCAGACATCTGTTCTGTCATCGTCTACATGAAGGTAGGAAGAAAAGAACATCCTTCATTTTCTCAGAAAAGTACTGACCAGTTTAGGAGACAACCAACAATAGCTCTGTTTGTTTAAGCAGCTACTGCATGAGGAAGCAAAAGAGCAGAAAGAGCTGAAAGCTTTGCTCCGCTGGCGTCGACTTAGAGATGAAGTGCAGAACTCTGAGGAAGAGCTGCAAGTGTTAAGGTAAAAATAGTGCAGCATGCTTTTTTTTTTTTTCCATTTTCTCTTTTCCTCATTCTCACACCCCTTTGCTGCCCAATTCTCTCTGAATCCTTTCTACCCCACAAAACAATTGCTGGTTAACCGAATAATTGTTACAGGAACAATAACAGCTCTTTTTCTATTGAAGGAAAATGTGTGCCAAATTAATATAAAGTCCTTAGCCTTCTCTTTTTGTGACAATCATCTTTTTTTTTTTCTTTAATGTCAGAGATATGGTTTGACGTATATGGTTTTTTTTTTTTGTCATTTTCCAAGTACCTCTATGCAGAAAAATTTCATGGAGAAAAATTTCCTGAAAAAAGTTCCTTTTTTGAAACTGGACCCATTATTTCATTGTGTGAACACTGACAGAATAAAGAGGAGAGCATGAAACTGGAACACAAAGCTGGAACCCCACAAAAAAAAGGGAGAATTAGTTTTGAACAATGCAAGTCTATTAGGCACACTTGGCGAACCTTCAGCCTTGTGCTCCTGCCAACTCCGCACATCAATTAACTTTCAAGCCCATAGGTCCCGCTCCCAAGGTTTTGAAAATTAAACTGAACAATCATGATAACCCCATCACCACCTCTCTCAGAATGATCCTGGAGTTTTATCTGTTCTGTTGAGTATTTGTTAGGGATTGTTTAGAAGATTAGTTAAGCGGGTGTGAGTTTAGATTAGTAAGTACACAAAGCATCCAAGACCACATGTAGTACATACCAGTTTTTTCCTGTAATTAGCTACTTTGTCTCTCAACTACAATTATTTTATATTTCAAGGATCAGTGTATCAACAGGTATCTGAAACTGCAATGGGTGTGAATATGGCTCCATCTTTAGCCAACCTATTCATGCCGTCGGTTGAATCTAAGTGGATTAAAAATTCTTCTTTTTTGGAGTGCATACAGTTTGGAAAAGGTACATTGATGTTTTTCTTTAATGAAATGGGACAATTGAGCAACTTTACTTTTTCATAAATGAATTAATATGTGTCATGATCCCAGTTTACTATGCAATACATTTTAAGTTTATTCCTTTTATAGATCTTGTGATTATTTTTAATCACTAAATGGTTCATTACAAATGACTCTTTATCATAAGTCTATAAATTGAAACATATTTTTACACTATTCAAGTGTTCATCTTCACAGTTTGAGGAATAATTTAACTCATTCACAATTGAGAATTTGATGCAATTGACTCTAAGCAAGAATGAATTGCTTTAGTGAACAGTTGCTTTAGAGATGTTGGCCTTTACAATGTATACGTGTTAAGATTGTGAACCCCTCTTCTACGGTGTGGTTGGCACTACCAGATGGGCAAGGCCTGAATGGTCCACTTCGGCAGCTGGTGGAAGTACCTTAGAAACAACTGGAACTTCAGGCCACGAAGTCCAAAATATAGTGGGCAGGCCAAGGATCAAGGCTGGCAGCAGACAACTCAATGCAGTGGTCAGTCCAAGGGTAGAGTCAGGCAGCAATCAACATAATCTGGTGGGAAGTCCAGGGGTCAAGGCAGGCAGCAGTTAATATAATTCAGTGGGCATTCTAGGGGTCGTGGCAGGTAGCAACCACCATAATCCGGTGGGCAGTCCAGAGAGGTCCAATTCAAGTCGAGGTTAGAGTTCAAAAGATCAGCCAAGACAGACAGGATGGACTAATCAACAAGGAACAACAGAGAACTAGAAGGCAAGGCAGGATGAGGAGGAGCAGGAGACCAGTGGAACAAAGAGAAGGACACAAAGTAACATGCACTGAGAAGCAGGAACTCAGGAGACCTGTTGACGAGGCAAGGAGTGCAGAACTGAGCAGGCTTAAATACTCTGGTCAGGTGACATCATCTGGGTGCAATTCCTGCACATTTCCCATCTCAGCGTGTATAAAGGTGCGTATGTGTGCACACACACACGCTTAAGGCGTCTTTTGCCCTGTTGCATGCATATACTGGTGGCGATCTGCCACGATGATGGAGCTGGATGCTGGCAAGTCCTGTGACTGGGAGAGAGCAGCTAAGGACCATGGGTTGTAACAATACATCAAGCATACAAATGTGCTATATTGTAATTGGGATTTACTGTTACATTCTGGTGTTTCACAGTCTGCTGAGGATGATATTCTTACATGTTCCATTCCAATTTATTTGGCAGAATTGCTAAGATTATTCAAAAACATTGGTCTGTGCCTCTTTTCATCCATGTGTTTCTCATGACATAAGATTTGCATATATGTATGATAGAGATCTATGAGAGCAATTGTTTCCTTCTGCTTTGATCTTTGAAGAATGCATGGCACGGAAATCTTTAACTGGGAGCAAATGAGTGTGCCAGTTCAAATATGGACATTGTTCTGTTTGGTCTGCTTTATCTTTGTTAAGGATTTGTTAATGACTTACACAAAGTGAGCTCTAAGCGATGTACAGCTGTTCTACTACAGAAGTTTTTGAGAATCCTATTGATAAACAGAGGTACACATTGCATCATTTTACTGTTTGTTCTACCACATTTATGGTGTGCATTATTTTGTGTGCCCGCAATAAGATTTATGTGGGAAAAACATTAAAGGGCTCCATGTGCACATCTCCTTGAACATAAGAGTTGCTTGAGAATAAAAAGGAATGGGTGCTACCATTGTATCTCACTGCGTTCAAAATCTCACACTTATGTTTTGCTATTGACCAAGTACTTTCAAATCTATGGGGTGTATCAACAGGTATCTGGAACTGCAATTGGTGTGAATATCGTGATTATCACTTAGAACAGAAGTGGATCTTTTGATTAACAACTGTAGAGCCAAATGGGCTCAATACGAACATTGAGTGGTGTTTATTTTAATAATTTACTTTTATATATTTTATTTATAGAATTTTCTATATCGGTGTTTGGAACCAGGACCTTCACTTCGGTTTAGAGTTTCTACAACATTCATACATAAAAGTATATTAAAACAATCTTTACAGTGTAAAGTAATCATTATAAAAAACATGATCAGTATTGCTGTTATCTAACTTCAATTAAAAATGAACTAAAAGCTATCTAAAACTAACTAAAAATTATTTAAAACTCACTACAATAGTCTCAATCACCGATATACTTATGAATGTAAATAGGGTACTAGAGCATCAGGAGGCATCTGTAACCTTCACATTCACTGGTCTAAGCTCTCTTTAAAAGCTTGATTAAAAAGCTATGTTTTCAGTGATTTTCTAAAATTTTTAAGGTTGGTCTCCAATCTTAATTCTTGTGGCATCGTATTCCAAAGCTTGGGACCGGCTAGAGATATCGCTCTCTCTCTAACAGAAGTTAATTTTGCAGATGACATAGAGGGGCGGATTTTAAGAGCCCTGCTCGCCGGTGCGCCTATGTTCAATAGGCCTACTGGCGCGCGCAGAGCCCCGGGACTCGCATAAGTCCCGGGGTTTTCCGAGGGGGGCGTGTCGGGGGCGGGGCCGAGCGGCGTGCCGTTTTCGGGGCGGGGCGTTTCAGGGGCGGGCCCGGGGGGCGTGGTTTCGGCCCGGGGCGGTCCGGGGGCGTAGCCGCGCCCTCCGGAACCGCCCCCGGGTCGCGTCTAGGCGCGCCAGCAGCCCGCTGGCGCGCGGGGATTTACTTCTCCCTCTGGGAGGCGTAAATCCCCCAACAAAGGTAGGGGGGGGGGTTTAGACAGGGCCGGGGGGGGTGGGTTAGGTAGAGGAAGGGAGGGGAAGGTGAGGGGAGGGCGTTAGTGAATTCCCTCTGAGGCCGCTCCGATTTCGGAGCGGCCTTGGAGGGAATGGCGGCAGGCTGCGCGGCTCGGCGCGCGCCGGCTACACGGAATAGGCAGCCTTGCGCGCGCCGATCCAGGATTTTAGTGGATACATGCGGCTACGCGCGTATCTACTAAAATCCCGCGTACTTTTGTTTGCGCCTGGAGTGCCAACAAAAGTATGCGAGGGCGCCCTGTTTGAAAATCTACCCCAGAGGGTATAGATAGCAATCCCTTGTTTGCCGATCTTAAGTTGCGTTGTGAGCTGTGCAGTCTTATTGTGGCATTTAGCCATTCTGTCTGTTCTCCATGGATCGCTTTATGTATTAAGCATAGTGTTTTATATTGTATTCTTTTCTGCACGGGCAGCCAATGTAAATCCATTAAAATCGGAGTTATGTGATTTTGTTTGCGAGAACAGGTTAAAATTCTTGCTGCTGAGTTTTGGAGTATTTGCAGGGGTCTGACAGTTGAGTATGGTAAGCCAAGCAGTAGAGAATTACAATAATCCATGCTGTTGAAAATCAGAGCCTGTAAAACTGTTCTAAAATCTCAAGTTAAGAAGTGGCCTTAATTTTCTTAAAATTAATAATTTATAATAGCCTTCTTTGGTTTTTGCAGAAATATGGCTCTTAAAATTCAATTCGAGATCTAGGTATACCCCTAGGTATATTTTCATATACTTTTTTGCTAGGTTTGTTTTGTTTAGCAGTCTTTTTTTTTTTTTTTATCAATGTTCAGCTATTTTCATAATGTGTATTCTATTCAAGTCCAGAAATATATGAATGAATTTCCTAATTGACTGTGACATCAGAATTTTGATTTGTTAGAGAATGTGATTCATGGTTTTTGAAGCATATGATTGGCTGAAATTCACAATGGCAACTTCCACTCCATTTTGTGGTAAATGTGGTTTTTAAATGTCCATCACTCTGTTCTCTTTTTATGCAGGTGTTTAAATTGCTAGTAAGTATTTGCTATTTTGACACTATTTGCTTTATCACAGCTTTAGGCTGTGTGTATTTGAAAGAGAAATTAAATCGACTGTGATTTTTTTATTTTATTTTAGACTTTATACAAGAAAGGCCCGATGTAGCTTGGTGGTACAACATGGGCCATTCTGGTGTTTTCTGTCACATATCTAGTTGCCTTCATTCTGTATAGAGAGTTTCTGTAGTGGTGTTCTTTTGATATAAGTACAAAGAATTTTTAACTTCAGTAGTATTATACACGTGCCTTTTGGAAGAATTTATGGACACACATCATTTTATAGTACTTTGAATATCTGGAAGAAACTATGTATGTATGTAGAAGAAATTATGAAAGTGATTTTTTGATAAATACTTTTGAAGATGATATGCAGTTTAAATATATTAAGGAGGTTTGTTTCTAGACCGATGACTGAAGATATCATGGCTGGATAAGGAATTAATTTTCAGCAATGCATATCTGAGATCTTTTTCTTCCTTAACACTCACAAGCCTTGGTTTTAATATACTATACATTGATTGGTGGATTTTTTTTCTTTTCTTTTTGTTCAGTACCATATGAATCATCATTTCGGTATTTGACTGTTAGTCATAAATGATCCCAAGTCCCATTTGAGCATGCCATCTCAAATGGAATTTATATGAGCTCTGCTAGACATGACTCAGGTGAAGGCCTTTCTCCCACAGGAAAGAATCATCACATTGATTTCTGCAGTGGAAGTGATAAGATGATCATCACATTGATGTGATAAGATGATCATCACATTGATGTACGCAGTGGAAATAAGAATGAGCCAGAAGATGTCAGCTTGGAACATGTTGGGGTTGTTAGGCCTCATGTCATCAACAGTGCACATCATTCCCCTGGCATGTTTTCATATGAGACAAGCCCAGTGGACCATAAGATCAATGGATTCAAGCCACTCAGAATCTCAGAGACGGCATCCACATCACCTAGCAGGGATTCCTTGTTCTGGTGGCTGATTGGATCAAATCTGACCAAAGGAATATCCTTCCAAATTCCTCCAGTGCAAATTATCCTAACCATGGATGCATCTATCCTGGACTGAGGAGCTCACCCGGAGGGATTTTGCACCCAGGGTCTAGCTCAGGAAAGATTCCTTGAACTGAGAGCATAACTGTAAAGGCTTTCAGAGATCAGTTAGCCAACAAAATTGTCCCCATTCAGACAATCAAGTATCAGTGTTCTATATCAACAAGAAGGAAGACACAGGTTCATATCTCTTGTGTCAGTAAGCTGTCCAGATGTGGGACTGAGCTATTTCTCAGGGAATGTTCCTGAGAGCCACATATCTGGTGGGTGAGGAGGATATCCTGCCAGACAAATTAAATTGAGTCCTCGAATTTCATGAATGCTTTTTGTGTCTTTTCTGAACAAAAAGGTTTGTGTTTTTGCAGGAGATAGTCAGGAATCTCATCTCTGTGTAGCCTTTACATGTTTGATTTATGTGGGGTTTTGCTTCAGCTGAAGCCTCCCATCAAACGTCCTGCTGTGTCATGGGTCCTCAGTTTGGCATTAATCCAGCTGATGAAAATTTCCTTTGAGCCATTAGACTCTTGTAAGCTGAACTACTTGACATGGAAGGTCATGTTTTTGGTGGCGGTTACTTCAGCATGCAGAATCAGGGAGCTCCACGCCCCAGTGACTTATTCACCTTATTCAAAGTTTTTAACAGAGTGGTTCTGTGCACACATCCTAAGTTCCTGCATAAGGTAGTGTCAGAATTCTACCTTATCTAATCAATCGTCCTTCCAACATTCTCCCCAAGCCCACAAAGGTGAACAAGCATTGTACAGTTTGGTTTGTAAAATAACCTTGGCCTTCTAGCTGAAGCAGACTGAAACCCTTAGAAAGTCCACCTAGATTTTGACTACAACAGATCTAGAACTGGCATTACAAGATACATCTTTCTGAATTGATTAGCGGATTATATTTCCTTTTGTTATGACCATGCAAGCCTAAATCTGGTAGGACATGTCAAGGCTCATAGTGTTAGAGCCATGGTGGCATTGGTAGCCTACTTGAGATTTGCTTCCCTGAAGAAAATTTGCAAAGCTTTGATGAGAGCAGGGACTCCTAATGTGACTGCAGATTTGGTCAATATGACCTGCAGAATCCTTTTGAGGCATAGATCCCAAACTGAATTCTTCCTGTGTTCCATTACATATATTTTCCAGGCTTCTTACATTTAAAAAAAAAGTAAAGATGGGGACCGGCGATTGTGGTGAGAGAGAGGCTGCCACTAACCTGCCTGGCTCAATGGAGTTGGAACTGAATAACATCCAGCTTCAGCTGTGGGACTCCTCCGCTGACATCATCAGCCAGAGACTGCGAGGGTAAAAGCCTGCGGTGCCGAGGTGAGAATGGGACCGGCGATCGTGGTGAGAGAGAGGCTGCCACTAACCTGCCTGGCTCGACGGAGTTGGAACTGATTAACATCCAGCTTCAGCTGTGGGACTCCTTCGCTGACATCATCACCAGAGACCGCGAGGGTAAAAGCCCGCGGTGCCGAGGTGAGAGTGGGACCGGCGATTGTGGTGAGAGAGAGGCTGCCACTAACCTGCCTGGCTTGATGGAGTTGGAACTGATTAACATCCAGCTTCAGCTGTGGGACTCCTCTCAGCCAGAGACCGCGAGGGTAAAAGCCCGCGGTGCTGAGGTGAGAGTGGGACCGGCGATTGTGGTGAGAGAGAGGCTGCCACTAACCTGCCTGGCTCGATGGAGTTGGAACTGATTAACATCCAGCTTCAGCTGTGGGACTCCTCCGCTGACATCATCAGCCAGAGACCGCGAGGGTAAAAGCCCGCAGTTTGCGGCGCACCGCCGCCAGTGGCGCCCGCCTAAGCCGCGCACGCCCCTTTGGCGTGCGTGGCTTAGATCGGCTTTGATTGCCTGTAGATTGCCTTTTAATTTTCTTTGGATTTATGGGGCGTAAAAGAAAAGCCAAGTTTGTGACTTCATCTCCGGCTCCACAAAAAACTGGACCCATGGATGCTCACGTGAGTAGAGGGAATATGCCACGAAAGGACAGTGAGGGAGATTCCTTGGATGTCTCCCTAAGTCCTGGCACTGGACCTGTACTTCTACAGCCCCCAGGAGGAACATCAGGATGTAATATCCCCAACGGAGAAGCTGCAAACGTAAGTGGCTTTGGATTGTATTCTGAGTCACCGAAAATTGCATCGCCTCCCTGCTTAGAGCTGGAGCAGCATGAAGCAGGTGTAGGAACTCTGACGGTTAAATTAGATAGCCCATGGTCAGTTACTATGGATGAATCTAAAGTAACCCTGGGTGATCGATGGAGGATGTTGGTAAAGTTGGATTTGAATTTGACACAGATGAACTCTTCCTTTACTACAATTGTAAATGGAAATAGGTCTCTTATACAAGAACAAGGGACAAGATTAAAAGATGTTGAGGTTGTAATTAATAATTTAACATCAGAATTCAAAACGTAAAAATGCTGGAAAATTATCATACTTACGATAACATGGTTTTGCATGCTATCTTAGAGAACATAGAAAACTTTATTAGAGTAAAAAATGTACGTTTCGTAAAATTTTCCTTTTACGAGACTAATGTCACCTTTTGAAATGTTCTCTAAATATGTTAGGGAAAACCTAGTTTGTGAAGAGATACCTTTAATATCTAAAATATATTACTTCCCGCTCCAAATGGTTAATATGCCTGGGGGAGAAGAGGAGAATACACCAGGGGGTAGATTTTTTAAAAAAGCGCGATCGCGTACTTTTGTTTGCGCAGCAGGCGCAAACAAAAGTACACTGGATTTTATAAGATACGCGCATAGCCGCGCGTATCCTCTAAAATCCTGGATCGGCGCGCGCAAGGCTGCCGATTTTGGGCAGCCTGTGCGCGCCGAGCCGCGCAGCCTGCCTCCGTTCCCTCCGAGGCCGCTCCGAAATCGGAGCGGCCTCGGAGGGAACTTTCTTTCGCCCTCCCCTCCCTTCCCCTACCTAACCCACCCCCCGGCCCTATCTAAACCCCTCCCCTTACCTTTGTCCCTAGATTTAAGCCTGCGAGAAGCAGACGTAAATCTATGCGCGCCAGCGGACTGCTGGCGCGCCGTCTTCCGACCCGGGGGCTGGTCCGGAGGCCTGGGACCTACGCGTGTCCCGGGGCTCTGCGCGCGCCGGCGGCCTATGCAAAATAGGCGCGCAAGGCCCTGCTCGCGTAAATCCGGGCGGATTTACGCGAGCAGGGCTTTTAAAATCCGCCCGCAGGTGTATCTACATTTTTGGAAGACTCTTTAGATCTGATAAATAAAAGGGCTACATTATTTGTTTCCTTTGTTTTAGAAAAGGATAAAGAGTTCATCCTTGATAAATTCTTTAAAAATAAAGATATGACATTCTGTGGGCAGAAGGTATACTTATTTCCTGATGTATCCAAGCCTACTCAGGCAAGGAGAAAGAAGTTTCTTTCCTTGAAAGCTAAAATTATAGAAATAGGAGCATCTTTCTATTTAAAATATCCGAGTAAATGTTTTATTAACTTTCAAGGGAAAAAGTATGAGGTAGATCTTCAAAACATACGCACGCTTGAACAAAAGTACACCAGATTTTATAAGATACGCGCGTAGCCACGCGTATCTTGTAAAATCCGGGGTCGGCGCACACAAGGCTGCGCAAAATCGGCAGCCTGTGCGCGCTGAGCCGCGCAGCCTGCCTCCATTCCCTCCGCGTCCCCCCACCTTCCCTTCCCTTCCCCTCCCTTCCCCACCCCCAGCCCTACCTAAATCCCCCCCCTACCGTTGTTGGGCAAGTTACGCCTGCTTGAAGCCGCCCCGGCATCCCCCGGCACAGGCCGCAGTGCCGGGGGACTCGGGACCGCCCTCCCGGCCTGCCCCCAAACCGTTGCCACAACCCCGGACCCGCCCCGGACCGCCCCCTGCCCCCGGACCTGCCCCCTCCCACCCCCTTTTACGAAGCTCCGGGACTTACGTGCGTCCCGGGGCTTTGCGTGCGCCGGCGGCCTATGCAAAATAGGTGCGCCGGCGCGCGAGTGCCCTGCGTGCGTAAATCCAGGAGGATTTACGCGCGCAGGGGTTTTAAAATCTACCCCTTTGTGTTTACAGAACCTTCACACCTTGAAGTATTTTTGAAGGATAAAAGTGAAGTTAATTCGAATATAACAGTACCAGCAGGGGACAAGGTCAATAAATAAATAAATAGGCAGCTCTCTCTTTTGATTAGTATTGGGTATATTTGCATTGTATCCGGTTCCCGTTATTATTTGTATTTAGTGAGATGGAAAATATTTTATGATTTGGAATAGAGTATTATTCTTTATTTGCGGTAATAAGCTGTCTACTAAATTTCCTGATTATGCACAGAAATATGAACATTGTATTTACTATGTGAAAATGTTTAATAAAGATTAAATTACAAAAAAAAAAAAAAAAAGTAAAGACAATTATTCCCATTGGCAATGGTTTTTTTTCTAGTTGTTTTTTCCCCTTTTTTCATTTGGGGCAGTCTGTAGCATAAGATCCCCCACTGGCGGGAACTTGGCATCCTACTTGTCCTTGGGGAAAGCAACTTTGCTTATGTGTAACAGGTGTTCTTGCAGGATAGTAGGATGAAATTCTTCATGAAATCCACCCACTTCCCCTTGGTTTTTCTTGTTCACTGTAATAGCTATGAAAGAACTGAGGGGGGCCTGCGTGACAGGGTGACACAGATCAGGTTGCATATGTTCAGATGAACATGCCAAAAGCTTCTAGAAGCTTTTCTATAAAATTTCCACACCAAGTTCTATTAATGACATCATCCACTGGTGAGGATTTAACACCCTGCTGTTCTTAGAGAATACCTGTCATAGATAAGCAGTTTTGATTTTTGTTAGCTAAAACTCCTTCCCTTTCCCTGAACTCTTTAAAATCAAGGGACAGCCCCAAGGCGGATCACCCACCAAAGGAGCGCAAGCCAAAAGGGCTTTCACTGCTCCTTTGCAAGCTCCTTCTCGAGCTATATGTGAACCTCATACTTCAGTGGTTTTCTGTAAATGTAATTATTGTTCTTTGATTTAATTTGCAAAGTGATTACTTCTGATGTCTTCCATTTCTGTGATATTGGGTAAGGACCGATATAGTGACCTGAGCCCTAGAGCCTTCACCTTTCATAGTGTTTTCCACACTACCCTTCCTAACTCTCATTCCACTATCCCTTATCTTTTCCCCCCAGTTTCTTGTTATCTGTTATAGGTTAGATCTCTCAGCCCTAAGTATATCTATGCAATGGACCTGGTTGTTACAGGTTACACATAATGGGGTGAATTTTAAAAGCCTTGCTTGCGCTATAAGGCCCATATACAAGAGTATCTAGGCTGTGCATAATCAATTCATATTTTAAAAGACAGAAATTACATGCATATATCCATGGGCACAAGTAAATTAAAAAGGGGTGGAGTTGCTGTTTGTCAGGAGCATTCTAGTGTGGGCCCAATAGTTATGCACGTAAATCCATATTTTAAATCTGGTGGCCACAGTGCGTGGCAGCTTGTTAGTTGTGTATATTTACTGCTGCTCCTGATGAGACGTAATTCTGCAGAAATCGCTTTTTAGGCCTAACATGCCAGGATGAGGGGTCCGGGTCAAATGGGGGGCGTGCAGGCTGAAGAACCAGAGGGGTTTGGATGACCTTGAGATAAACTGGGCAAACTGGTGGAGTAATTGGTAAAACTGACAATGTCCTTCATGCAAGCATATCTTAAAATCCACTTACCTGTGCACGTTAAAGCCGACAAAAATCCTAAGGAAGATACACGAAGTACGTTTGCTTGAGTAACGGCTTAAAATTAGGAGCACACAACTGCATGATTGATTTTAAATTACATTGATAGATTTTAAAAAGTGAGCGCTACCCGGCACACAGACATGTATGCCCGATTTTATAACTTGCGCGCGCAAGGGTGTACACAATTGTGCACCTTGCTCGCACCGAGCCGTTCTGCCTTTCCCCGTTCCCTACCCCCCCACCCCACCTTCCTTTCCCTTCCCCTACCTCCCCCGCCCTTTCCCCCCTACCTTTTTTTTTTTTTTTTTTTTCTTGTTTTAAAACTTACTTCAGTAGTCGGCCGGCGCACTGTGCCGGGAGCCTCTGACCCTGCCCCCGCCATGGAGCGCCCCACCCCCTTCCCACCTCTTTAGTAAAGCCCCGGGACTTACACGCGTCCCGGGGCTTTACTCGCATCGCCGGGCCTTTTGAAAATAGGTCCGGCGCGCGTAAATCCTCTGAAAATCCAGCCCACAGTGTATGTCCGCTTCCATGCTCATACACACGTGTTTTGGGCACCCACATGCTTGTTTTAAAGTTACCATCAAAATTCTTAATAGAAATATGGTTGAAATGATGAGATCTTTATTGTCTCACCCAAACTTGCCCATAGGTCTACTCTTTATAAATGCAGGGGTGTGTGCTCGGGGTGAGAGGTTGCTATTAATTTAATTTTCAAAAAAGTGCATAACTCAGAGAACTGTCATTGAAATCTTATAGAAACATAGAAACATAGAAATGACGGCAGAAGAAGACCGAATGGCCCATCCAGTCTGCCCAGCAAGCCTCACACATTTTTTCTCTCATTCTTATCTGTTTCTCTTAGCTCTTTGTTCTATTCCCCTTCCACCCCCACCATTAATGTAGAGAGCAGTGATGGAGCTGCATCCAAGTGAAATATCTAGCTTGATTAGTTAGGGGTAGTAGGGGCAGTAACCGCCGCGATAAGCAAGCTACACCCATGCTTATTTGTTTTTACCCAGATTATGTTATACAGCCCTTATTGGTTGTTTATCTTCTCCCCTGCCGTTGAAGCCGGGAGCTATGCTGGATATGCGTGAAGTATCAGTTTTTTTCTTCTCCCCTGCCGTTGAAGCAGAGAGCCATGCTGGATATGCATTGATGCACTTCTATTTCAGATATATTGTTCGCCTAAATTCTCTTTCCTTCAGATTTACAATCCACCTGACTCTTCATTTGTTTTTCTGTCTGAAACAATGGAGCTTATGGCTGACATCTCCTCACACCATCAAAACCAAGGAGATTTCAATGTTCACATTGACTCTGCAGATCCTCCTTCTGACAGAAACTTACCATCTTTACCATCTGAGTTAGATCTCCATCAATGGGTTAATTTCCTCACCAATGAGGCAGGTAATACTCTAGACCTCATCCTTTCTTCCAATAACAGCCTCTTGATTACTAATTCCATCTCATTGCTTACTTGCCCATGGACAGACTATTCTTTAATTTTTTTCCACTTTAATCAGAATTTACCTAAGTTTCCACTAGACAATAATAGTTTTTGTTCAGAGATCTTGAAAAAATGAACATAGATCTGTTTACCATGGAACTTGACTCTTTTCTTGATGATTTTGAAGCCCTTTCTTCTACACAGCAAATTGAGATCTGGAATAAAGTTCTAAGCAAAGCAATTCATATAGCCTCTCCCATTTCTCAATATAAGATCATTTCTTCCATCAGTTACCTGGTTATGCATGGTACCCCAATTCCTCTTAAGGGTCTCTTCATCATTTTAGGAGTACAACTTGATCTTCAGCTTACCATGGCTCACTATATTTCTCAGATTTATTTGTGTTTCTTCTTTTTTGAATCTTCATGTTCTGAAACTATTAACTCATGCTTTTGTCATCTCAAAGCTCAATTACTGTAATTCTCTTCTTGGAGTCCCAAATTCTCTGTTAAAACGCTTGCAACTGATCCAAGATGGCTCACTATATTTCTCAGATTTATTTGTGTTTCTTCTTTTTTGAATCTTCATGTTCTGAAACTATTAACTCATGCTTTTGTCATCTCAAAGCTCAATTACTGTAATTCTCTTCTTGGAGTCCCAAATTCTCTGTTAAAACGCTTGCAACTGATCCAAGATGGCGTCGCCATGAGAGGAGTTGGTGTTAGGAGCTCCTAATTCGTTTGTCTATCGGTTCCTTTCCCTCTTACTGGAGCATTGGTTAAAATGATGCCTCATACGAAACGAAAAGTCAAGGTTAGACAGGACCCCTGTGAGACCCGTGCTGGTTCAGGCAACGCTACCGGGCTTCTTTCCACATGCAGAATCTTTGACCCCGGAGAATCCCGTTAGAGTAACTGATGGTGAGCAAGCACCTATGGGAGAAGTCTCTCTAAGTCCCAGGGCCCCAACTATGCCTCTACTTCCTATGAGCGTCGCAACAACCGTGGACCCAGACTTGCTACACCGACGGAAGGCGTCCTTGGAAGTGAGTCCATTCAAGGAGGGACCGGCGGTGGATACGGTGGCGCGAGGTGTGGCAGGAGGTCTGACCACCTCCTCCCCTCTGGTGGAGAGCTATCTCGGTGAAAGCCGAGCTTTCTGCTACAGAAAGGAAACCGGCTCAGTTTATGGGGACCCACGACCTACAGGGGCAATCTATGCCTCAACCGGTAACTTTTTCACCTTTTTTACTGACTGAGAAACCTAAAGCCTAAAGGATGTGTTATGGCAAGCAATTGTTTCTTTACAAAATAATGAGTCTGAATGTGAATATAAAAGAAATGCAAACAGCCTTATATAATTTAAATCCAATTGTAACTCAACATACAGAGACTGTAGAAAAAGTTGAACAAGAAATAAGCTATATTAAAAAAGTACAGTCATCAATTATTCAAGGAGAATCTTTGTTAAACAAGAAAGTTGAAAATCTAGAAAATGCTATAAGATACACAAACCTTAATGTTGGGAATTATTAGAAAGGGAATGGTGAATAAAACGGAAAATGTCATAATGCCTCTGTATCGCTCCATGGTGAGACCACACCTTGAATATTGTGTACAATTCTGGTCGCCACATCTCAAAAAAGATATAATTGTGATGGAGAAGGTACAGAGAAGGGCAACCAAAATGATAAGGGGAATGGAACAACTCCCCTATGAGGAAAGACTAAAGAGGTTAGGACTTTTCAGCTTGGAGAAGAGACGACTGAGGGGGGATATGATAGAGGTGTTTAAAATCATGAGAGGTCTAGAACGGGTAGATGTGAATCGGTTATTTACTCTTTCGGATAGTAGAAAGACTAGGGGGCACTCCATGAAGTTAGCATGGGGCACATTTAAAACTAATCGGAGAAAGTTCTTTTTTACTCAACGCACAATTAAACTCTGGAATTTGTTGCCAGAGGATGTGGTTAGTGCAGTTAGTATAGCTGTGTTTAAAAAAGGATTGGATAAGTTCTTGGAGGAGAAGTCCATTACCTGCTATTAAGTTCACTTAATAGCAGGTAATGGACAGGTAGAGTTCACATTGCCATTAGTACTTTAGAGCTTCTGAATCCCATTCTGGGCCACCATGCTCCTTTCTGAGCCTAGGCTTTTATCCCTTTCCCCTAGGAAATGCCCTGTGGCCTGAATTTCCTGCTCTTGCTATTTAAGGTGGACTGGGCTAGATAGCTAGTCCCAGTTCTTTAAGGTATTCTGTGATTCTAGTCAATACAACCCTTCACACTCTGCTTCTATCAGAACTGCTTGATGCAGCAGACAAGATGTCTTTATTTTGTCCCTATTTTGTTTCCTGCCATCAGATTCCTTGTATAGCAATAGTACATGCTATTGAGCAGGTCTAACTTGGATGGAAAACTTATCTGGCTAAGTCTTAATATCACTACTTAGCCAGATAAGTTATTCAGCTAAGTAGTGCCACTCTGATCTTCCCAAGTTAGCTGACTAGCCAAATAGCTGGATAAGTGATATTCAGTGGCTGCTAGATAGCCGGATGTGTCCTACTTATCTGGCTATCCAGCATCTGAATAACGGACCCTAGGATACTAATGGTAGCATGATTGTTACGCATTCATTTACCTTTTGCCTATTAGCATGCTTATGGATGCTAACATTTAGCATACACCTGCTAAATCGGTAGCAGTCACTTTGATGTGCATAATAAGCATAGGGATGACAATTTTCAAAGCCATTTCAATGGGTAGTACAGAAATTTACCTGCAAAAATGGGCTGGTTAAAAATGTCCCACCATCAATTGAAGTAAAAAATACACAGTGTTCTACTACATGCATAACTTTACATTTATTTATTTATTTATTTAGACTTTTTTTATACCGACCTTCATGAAAAATATCATATCAAATCAGTTTACAAAGAACATTGTGATAAGAAACTTTAACTATAACCTTAACATACATAAGCATAAACAAGTTGTAGGAAAGTTACAATAAAAACAGGGGTAATGGGTAGAGGAGACGAATGCGCTAGAGGCGGAAAAAGGAACTCTATAACAATAACTGTACAGTAACAGTGACTTTGCTGAGGCTTGTCTAGTTACATGACTGGTGTCTGTGGCCTAATCAATAGCCTAGCTGGTACTGGGAAAGTTACAGGAAGGCTTGGTGAAACAGCCAGGTCTTAAGTTTTTTTTTGAATGTTTTCAAGCAATGTTCCTGTCTGAGGTCTGGTGGGATTGTATTGTCTGGAGGCATTCCTGAGGGTGTACTTAGATTGTGGGTGAGAAATGACAAGCAGAGATGACATTTTCAAATTTGCACACATTTCCAAGGAAAAGAGTACCCATAGAAAAAACAGGTGCAAATCTCTGTGGGTACTTTTTCCCAGGGCAAGAATCAGAGAGTATGTGCATACTTTTGCTTTGATTATTCGTGTAAAACCTGTGAGTATAAAGTACTTGCAGACTTTCCATCGATGCAGCAGTTTGATTATTGTCACATTAGTGGCTGAGATACTATTTAGAATGCATGCTAAGGCCTTTTGGTCACAAGTGAATCAGTCCCTCTGTGTTGTGGGGAAAAATAGTTAATTGAATCAGGCTCTGAGTCTAGAATATTATTTCTCTATTATTTTGAATAGCAAGTTCATGTCCCCTGTGGCCAAGAATATTAGCCTGACTGCATGCCTGACATTCAGATTATGTCTGTATCCATTGATGAACTAACTCAAAAAAATGTATACAGAGTACTTTAACTCTCTACTCTGAAAGATTTAGAATATTTCCTCTTTGACAACTTGCAGGTTTAGCTGTTATCTTTAGTGATAGCTGTTTAGCATCCGCGTTAACCTTAGCTGACAGAAGCTTTAGAAGATCCAGAGCACCTCAGAACTGAATTTTCCTTGTATCAGAGGGCTATGTTACTGCTGTATCATGGGCCTTCATAACGTTTTTTTTTTGTTTTTTTTTTAATTAGGAGCAGCATTAATATGTGTATTGAATGGTACAACAGATTTACAAAACAAACCAAAGGCGTGCACATTTGGGAAAGCGCTGTATGTAGTGAGCCGATAGGTACACACACATACACACACAAAAGGAAAAAGCTTATCATGAGCTACCATACAACTGTGACTAACACAGCTGCTGACTGGCAATTTTTCACTGCAAATAATAGCATAGTTTTAGAATAGAAACATATGGGATTTTGTGATACAAAGCTTATCTAGACAGTTGTTTTCCTTTGTTTAAGTGTTAAGGAATCATGCTTTCCTAGTTCAACAATTTATATAACCGTGTAGAAATGGAATATGTGGATGCATGTTTTCATTTATCTTCTTCCAGACTACATTTTCCACCCATTAGGCAAGAATATTTATAGAAATATAGAATGCACAATTAAACGCACAATTAAACTCTGGAATTTGTTGCCAGAGGATGTGGTTAGTGCAGTTAGTATAGCGGTGTTTAAAAAAGGATTGGATAAGTTCTTGGAGGAGAAGTCCATTGCCTGCTATTAAGTTCACTTAGAGAATAGCCACTGCCATTAGCAATGGTTACATGGAATAGACTTAGTTTTTGGGTACTTGTCAGGTTCTTATGGCCTGGATTGGCCACTGTTGGAAACAGGATGCTGGGCTTGATGGACCCTTGGTCTGACCCAGTATGGCATTTTCTTATGTTCTTATGTAGAAACATAGAAGTGACGGGCAGAAAAGGACCTTATGGCCCATCCAGTCTGCCCAGCAAGCTCCCATAGTTATCAGTTTCCCATACTTATCAGTTACTCAGACTGCAAAAATCAGGGCTCTTGTTGGTTACTGTTTGAGTCCAATTTCCTTCCACCCCCTGCCATTGAAGCAGAGAGCAATATTGGAGTTGCATCAGAAGTGTAGTATCAGGCATTTTAGTTAAGGGTAATAACCATCGCATCAAGCAAGTTTCCCCCATGCTTATTTGTTGTCCCAGACTGTTCAATGTCCTTGTTGTTTGTTGTCTGAATCCAATTCCTCTTTTCCTCATTTCCCCCTGCTGTGAAGCAGCGAGTAATGATGGAGTTGCATCAGAGTATGAAGGCTTATTTGCTAAGGGTAGAATCTACCACCCTAGCAAGTTACCCCCAAGCCTCTTACTTCATACCCCTCCCCATTTTCTTTAGGGATCCACAGTGTTTATCCCATGCCCTTTTGAAATATTGCACCGTTTTTGCCTTCACCACCTCCTCTGGCAAGGCATTCCAGGTGTTCACCACCCTCTTCATGAAGAAATATTTCCTGACATTGATTCTGAGTCATCCTCCCCAGAGTTTCATTTCATGACCCCTTATTGTATTGGATTCTTTCCAGCGGAACACGTTTGTTGTTGATCGTGCATCATTAGAACCTTTCAAGTATCTGAAGGTCTGTATCATCTTTCCTCTGCTCCTTCTCTCCTCCAGGGTATACATATTTAGGTCCTTCAACCTTTCCTCATAAGTCATTTGGTGAAGACCTCCCACCATTTTGGTTACCCTTCTCTGGACTGCCTCCAACTTGTTTCTGTCCCTTTTGAGATATGGTCTCCAGAACTGAACACAGTACTCCAGGTGAGGCCTCACCAAGGACCTGGACAAGGGGATTATCACTTCCTTTTTCTTACTAGATATTCCTCTCTTTAAGCAGCCCAGCATTCTTCTAGCTTTAGCTATCGCCTTGTCACATTGCTTCGCCATCTTTAGATCACTAGGCACTATCAACCCAAGGGCTCTTTCCTATTCTGTGTACAGCAGCACTTCACCCCCCATCGCATACAGTTCTTTCAGATGATCTCATCCCAGATGCATGACTCTACACTTCGTGGCATTAAATCCCACTTGCCATATCTTCGACCAAGCTTCCTTAAATCACACCCATTTCCCCCCCTCCTTCCAGCATATCCATTCTGTTGCAGATCTTAGTATCATCCACAAATAGACAAACTTTACCTTCTATCCCTTTTGCAATGTCACTCACAAAGACATTGAACAGAACCGGTCCCAACACCAATCCCTGCGGCACTCCACTTAACACTGTTTTCTCTTCAGAGTAGGTTCCATTCACTATCACACTCTGTCTTCTATCCATCAATCAGTTTGTAATCCATGCCATTACCTTGGCGCCCACTCCCAAGCTTCTATGCAGGACCATGTCAAAGGCTTTACTAAAATCTAGAGATGTGAATCGTGTGCCTGATCGTTTTACATCGTTGTCACAGGGAGCGACCGTCGCTCCCTGTGACATATTGAGAGCAAAGGCGATCGGCACCATTTTGAAACCAGTCCAGCACCGGCACCGAGGGTATGTTTGATTGAAGGGATGGCTCCCGGACCCCCCCCAGACCACCAGGTACATGTAAAAGGTTTTTGGGGGGGTCGGGAGGGTGGGAGAAGCAAAGGGGTAATTTGTAAAGGGTCAGGTGGGGTTTTTTTTATCGGGCCATCGGCGCCATTTTTATCAGTGGTAGCCAAAATGGCGCCGATGACCCGAGAGCGGGAGATCGCGCCGGGACCCCCCCCCCCAACTGGATCACCAGGTAATTTAACAATTTGGGGGGGTTCGGGAGGGTGGGGGAGGGTAAAGGATTGGTTTTAAAGGGTCGGAGTGGGTTTAGGGGTTGTTTTGGTGTGCCGGTTTTCCCGCCCTCCCCCCAAATAATTCCCATACTCGATTTAACGATTTTTCACGATAAATCGAGGGAATTCCTATTGTATCGAGTCCCTTACCAATTAATGACTATTTTAAAATTATCAGACGATAATTTAAATCGTTAAAAAACGATTCACATCCCTACTAAAATCCATGTAAATCACATCAAACACTCTTCCCTGATCCAGTTCTCTAGTCACCCAATCAAATAAATCAATTAGATTTGTCTGACAAGACCTTCCCCTGATAAATCTGTGCTGTCGCGGATCGAGCAAGTCATCAGATTGTAGGTAGTTCACTATCCTTTCTTTCAGCAGGTATTACACCACTACAGGGACATAAAGACTCAGGTATAGAAAAAGGTGGCAAGCAGGAACAAATATATGAGACAGACAGGAGGAGAAGCCCCTTGCCCAATCGTCCTAATGCTGATGGAGGAGTGGCTGATTCAATGGCTGGGACTGGATGTGTTTGAGGGAATGGATGAGGTCCTGGACACAATGTGAGCTGGAGCCGGTATGTCACATCACCTGTAAATGTGAAATTT
The DNA here is from genome assembly GCF_901001135.1 of Rhinatrema bivittatum. Classification (NCBI taxonomy): domain Eukaryota; kingdom Metazoa; phylum Chordata; class Amphibia; order Gymnophiona; family Rhinatrematidae; genus Rhinatrema; species Rhinatrema bivittatum. The sequence goes on from NC_042615.1 coordinate 568,257,266, forward strand.
GCTACAGATGTCCACACTTTTATGCATAAGATGCTAACATTGAATGATGGAACGTGCGCATCTTATGCAAAACAGTACATATGCATTTCTTAGCTTCATATATATATCTTCTTCTTTGTTTCCACAGCTCTCGCTCAGGAAACCTATGGTCCCAGCCATGAAGCCCTAGGTACTAGCAGCACATTCCCAGGTCTCAGCGGCCCCTTTCAAATGCATGCAGAGATGCAGTGGAGCAAGGAAGAGGAAGAGCAGCAGCAGCCACAGCTGCAGCAGCTACTTCAGCCATTTGGGACACCCCTATCCCTTGATGCCAGCCTAAACCTCTTTAGCTTTATGGAGGGAACTACCCTGCCATGGGAGGACCCAGCCTAGTCACCACCTACCTCCAGCACACCATGTGACCAGTGGAATGTAAAAGAGCCAGCCAGCTCATCTAATGAGCCCAGTGATGCCAGCATTGGAGCCACAGACAGCACCTCAGTGACCACCAACCCCACTACTTGCAGCACCAGCACTGTATCCAACTGTGCAGGCCATACTTGACTGCATTGAGAGGAGGCATGGACTGCAACTTCACCATATAAGGGCAGAGATGATCCGCTTGAGGAAGACCCAGGTTGACTGCCATGCAGCAGCAAAGACCCAGGTTGAATGCCATGCAGCAGCAAACAGCAGCTCTTACACAGGGCTTAACTACCATCTCCACTTCAATAAATAATTTGACCCCAGCAGTCATACAGCTCATTCAGTGTTTGCTACAGCCTGCACCCTTGCAATCACCATCCTCACAGGAGTCCACTCAGGGTGGGCCAGGAGTAGGCCTCCTAAACAAATGCCACCCTCAGGCAATCAAAAACCCTGAGGAGGTAAAGGTCCATGAAGCCAACTGGTACCAACCAACCTTTACAAATTGCACTCAAAGATTACAGTTCCAACCAAGCTAGGCCTGACTTGTACAGAATCCCTGTGCTGGCTAGATGGAAGAGGACTGCTGGGCTTGTCCTGTCTACAGAGTTCCTGTGCCAATTAGATTGAAGAAGACTCCTGGGCCTGTCCTGTCTACAGAGTTCCTGTGCCAGCTAGATGGAAGAAGAGTGCTGGGCCCGTCCTGTCTACAATGTTCCTGTATATGTATTATTGCCATTTTCAACAATATGTGTACATGTATTTACAAAATATGCTGGTTTTTCAGTTACAATGTCCTTGCAGACTGTGATTAGCAAAGATTTTGAATTGCTTTGAATGTTGTAACTACAAATGTTGTTTAATAAAGTGGTCACATATTTTGAAACTTTACTTTCGGATTGTGTCTTTTTATTGTGTGGTTTTTATCTTAAGGTTTCACATGGCTAGAGGTTTGGAACCCACATGACCTTGCATGCAAGAGTACCATTGGCCATTCCAACTAGACAAATTTCTCACATGCAAGAGCCTTCTCTATTGCTGGTCCAAAGCTATGGAACACAATGCCAGAAGCCCTTCGGTTACAGAAGAATTTCAAATCATTCAAGAAAAAGTTAACAACTTGGCTATTTAAAATTGCCATTGAGAATGATTAAGCAGATAAGAACATAAGAATATGCCATATTGGGTCAGACCAAGGGTCCATCAAGCCCAGTATCTTGTTTCCAACAGTGGCCAAGCCAGGCCATAAGAACCTGGCAAGTACCCAAAAACCTGTATACATATATATATATATATATATATATATATATATATATATATATATATATATATATATACACACACATAAGTCCTTAAGATCAAGGGGAACGTAATATTGAGCAGTTGTCTGTTTTAAGTATGTGCATATTCTATTGTTTTTTAATTATGTATGTATTTCTTGTGAACCACCGTGATTACATATGATTATAAAAAATAAATGTGACCTAGGCCTTAAAAAGGAAAGCTAATTGTATGCTCCCAAGGAAGAGCAGCTAGAACCAAACATGAAACTCCTTACTGTGCAGCTTCACAAGTGGCATCTGTTGCCTTTTCCAGAGAGCATACTCTTTGCTAACTATTAGGTACATGGACATGTATGTCAGATGGGCACTATCTAGCTAGTGTTCACCTCCATATGCAGTCAATGGATTAGATATAGAAAAGCTTGGCTAGAGGTGATGTAGCAATGTCTAAACTCTGTTGATGACCGATAGGGTGTACGGCTATGCTCATGTCATAACGCAGCTATAATAAATCATTGGCCTTTTCCATTGTGAAGATCTATCACCACTGACCAAACAATGGGCCTTCTCTCTGGACTTAATGCTGTCATTACTTAGTCTGAAACTACTAGAAAACGATATCAACCACTTGATCTGGTTCATCTATCATGAGCAGAGTTTTACAGTTACAGGTGCCAGGCCCAGAAAGTAGATAGTGTACATGTAATTCTTCTATGGTCTTAGGTGGAGTAACACAAATGATCCCACAAGAGATAACGTTGGGGCCCTTACATTTGTCTTTACTCCACTTAAAAGGCAGGAATTACATTAGCTTTTTTAAGTAGGACAGTTTCAAATATATGTAATCTACTTGCAGCCTGCTAGAACACAGTGACATCTAGAAAGTAGCCTCTATGCAAGGCTTATAGATCCTGATGTGTGCTAACTGAATATAAGAAACAGCGTGTGAGGCCTTTTTGCTGTGGCACAGATAGTGCAACCTCACGGGCAGGGCCCTAAGGTCTGTGCTGACAGCTGGCGAAAGCGACTTGGAGAGAGCCAGGCTAAGGCAGAGTCCAGTACAGTCTAAGAGTTAGGGCACATGGCTGACAAGGTATGGTTGAAGTCCAAAGCTAAAGTCGGGGCCGGAGAGACTGGGCAGAACAGATAAGACAGAGAGGAACAAAATGAAAAGACCAGGAGACAACACATGGCAAGACTCCATGGACAAGGGTAAGACCGACAGACAGGGCAAGGCTGGAGGCAGACTTGGACAAAGGCAAGGCTGGAGCGAGGCAAGGCTGAAGACAAGGCTAGAGCAAGGCAAGGTTGCATACAAGGCTGGAACAAGACAAGACTGGAATGAGACAAGGCTGAAGTACAGGCTTGAACAAGTCAAGGGACTTGCTTGTGAGGCAAAGGAGAGGAATGATGGCTGGGTTTAAATACCCAGCCACCTGATGTCATTAGGAAGCGCCCGCTAGAAGGATTCCTATGACGGTGCCTTCCAAGGTGCCATGTGGTGTGTGCGCACGCCTATGGAGGTTAAGGCAAGCTGGCAGCATCAACATTGGCGGCATCCCAGCCGCAAGCCACCACTGTAGCTGTCAGGGTGAGTGAAGCCACTCGTGGGGCCATCCCACAAGCAGCAAATGTAACACTGAGGAGTCATGGAAATGTGGAGGATTGAGAGTCCCTAAAGCCTAAGAGCAGAAACCGATGAGGCCTGCTGTTGCTTGAGACCAGGCAGATGTCCTCATACTCCCTACCATCCCTGCACTGCCTTTGGTTGTTGATCTGTAGATAGCTGGTAGTAAAGTCTGATCTCAGTGTTGTTAATGTTCCTTATTGGCATACATTATTTAAACATGATCTTATAAACATGAAAGTAGATGTCACCATGCTGGCACTTGCCCCCCCCCCCCCTTCCCTCCATCCCTGCATCCCCAAAACAAGTTGACATCATCTATTGGCCCCCCTCCAAAATAACACCCCTTCCTCCCTAGCAGCTGATTCTCTCCCAACCCCCAACCCCCCAATACCATAACAAATAAGATACTGATTAGGAGAATGTCAAGGGCTGGGGTGGGAGAGGTGTAAACTACAGGCAGATAACTTATGTGACTAGAATGTAACCGGATAAGTGACTGAACATGGCACCTTAGTGTTTAGACTGCTAACTTTACAGATAGCCATCTAAATGGCTTTTGATGATGGACCTTAGGATATATTATGTAGTAGTATAAAAAAGGTGGTGTCTAGTATACCCATATATCATGTACACAGTCATCTCAGATGCAAGCAAGATTCATATGCTTTCAATGTGTTACACAGCAGCAGGACACCACACACAATAGTAGCTGTGACATGTGTTCAGTTTTCTATACTCAATACACTGAATGCTATAGCTACAGGTGTGCTACTCCCACACTGTACTTGCATTGCACTAGTGAAACTAAGGTTATTTGGCATTGGAAGACAGATACTAGGAGCAAAGTGTGGTTTACATTGGCAGCACAGTTGTAAGGGCACTGATAACCTCCCAGACCACTTACACCCACTCAGCCTCCACCTTGCCTCATAAGTATGTAGGTCTCTGTCTGAGTCGCACAGTGGCCAAGCTACATTGTGGGAGATGTCAAGATGTGGCTTCATATTGCCAACTACAGCCAGATATCAACTCATCTGGGAAAGTGGCACTGGATATCTGAGCTCTTATGCTGCCAATGTTCTCAATCCTCTCTCGGCTGAATGAATAAACAGTATCCAGCCAAGGTGGAATGTTAGGTTACAATGCGTGAGGACATTTTCTCCCCATCTACACATTACAATACCAGTAGCTTCATCCTAAAGAGTGGAAGCACAGGATTGCTTGTGGCTAAAATCAGTGGGGCGGATTTTAAGAGCCCTGCTCGCCTAAATCCGCCCAAATCCGGGCGGATTTAGGCGAGCAGGGCCCTGCGCGCCGGTGAGCCTATTTTACATAGGCCTACCGGCGCGCGCAGAGCCCCGGGACTCGCGTAAGTCCCGGGGTTTTCGGAGGGGGGCGTGTCGGGGGCGGGACCGAGCGCAGCAGCGTTTTCGGGGCGTGTCGGGAGCGTTCCGGGGCGGGCTCGGGGGCGTGGCTACGGCCCGGGGCGGTCCGGGGGCGTGGCCGCACCCTCCAGACCCGCCCCCAGGTCGCGTCCCGGCGCGCTAGCGGCCCGCTGGCGCGCGGGGATTTACTTCTCCCTCCGGGAGGCGTAAATCCCCCGACAAAGGTAAGTGAGGGGTTTAGACAGGGCCGGGCGGGTGGGTTAGGTAGGGGAAGGGAGGGGAAGGTGAGGGGAGGGCAAAGGAAAGTTCCCTTCGAGGCCGCTCCGATTTCGGAGCGGCCTCGGAGGGAACGGAGGTAGGCTGCGCGGCTCGGCGCGCACCGGCTATATGGAATCGATAGCCTTGCGCGCGCAGATCTCAGATTTTAGCGGATACGCGCGGCTACGCGCGTATCTACTAAAATCCAGCGTACTTTTGTTTGCGCCTGGAGCGCCAACAAAAGTACGCCTATTCGCGGTATTTGAAAATCTACCCCAGTGTGTATTAATTGGGTGCACACATAGTGCATACTCTGGTGTATGCCCTGGTATGGTAAGGAAGAAAACCATGAGCCCTATATCACCCCCAGACACAGATACAGACAGAGGCTTACACAGCACATCACTCACCCAGAAACACACACATATGTTAAGAAATTGTTGTTTACAGATTACCTCAAGCATTTTGGTAACCTACCGAGATCCTAAATGGCTGTTCCTAGCCTGTTCTTCATCAACTATCAATGATGTATGAGCTAAGGTTGTCTCTTCCTGCTAATGAGGTAGTCAGTGTCATGACTACTCAAAGAAGATTGTCTATACTGGCAGCCTGACAGACATCTTATGGAAGCATACTTGCTCACTGCTTCTTCTTTGTTATTGACATGGGCACCTCCAGGCCTCAGGTGCCAAAAAAATGCATGTATTTCTACAAAATAACACTGAAAGTGCAGAAGACATCATGCCTACCTCATGATACCTCTGGGAGCAGGTTGGCTATACATTTTGCACAGTGACAGGCTTCAGAAAAAGGCTGCTTGTTGGCTTATGAGGTCATCAGCTGACAACACTTTCTCTTGCCTTACTGCTATACACAGGGCTGATGATTGAGAGTCTATCAGCACACTTGCCTTAGTCTTGGTATCCACAAATTCTAAAATGCATAAACATCACAGGTGACACATTCTATAGGACAGCAACTCTCTATGTTGGCCACAAGTCATGGCAGCCATATGAAAAAGCAAGGGCCTTAAACCTGAAAATACCTGAAAGGTCACGCCTCTGCTTAGAAGATGACAGTTCTGATAGCATGTCTTCCCTGGAGTCCTCAGCCTATGTGCTTTAAGGGTGGCCACATATAGGATAAGGACTGTAACTGATACTAGCAATCAGAACCAAAAAATTATCTGCAGGTTTTTTATGTACCTACATAAAGCAGGACAATATGGCTAGCCCTGAGTTAGACAGATAAAGGTTCTTGCTGCGCCCTGACATCTCTGTATTTCCCAGTGACTACCTGTGATATGCCAGGGTAGGTTTATAGCTTCTAACATAACTATGCCTTGACTTCAATGAGGTGAATCTTTTGTTATGTCACATATGAGTGCTGTTATTGTCATCACAAAATAAACTCTCACCTATCCATTTCAGAGATGACTTTCTGCATCAGGTGAAGGCATGACACCATCCTATTCCCAATCTAACCTTCATATAGTCAGACCTTCATCCTTCAATAGCCTCCCGTGCAGCTAACATAACCAACATGAGAGACCAAGGACCAAGACCCTCACCATCTGTACAAAAGAGTTGACTTTTTGCTTATCCAGGTATAGCAGGGTCCAGCTATGCATGGTCGTGTGCAACCCCTATGAGATATGCTAGCTTGCAATGACCTGCAAGAAGTTTGGGCTTCTAAAAAGGCTTTACGTGAAGGCCTGCTCTGTGAGCCCTCAGATGTCAGCACTGCCTCAGAAAGTGGGAGTCTGTGATTGATGATTGTTGCTGTCAACTTGTAGCTTCAGGCTGTGCCTTTAAGCAGCTGAGGTACTTGTGAATTATTTCACTAATAGAGCACTTGGGCTTCAGGTCATAGGCCCTGATGGAGTTCCATCATACCTATGTGACTATCTTGTCAACATGTGAATGCTAGGATATGGTCCAAGGCTTGGCCGAGGATAGCAAGCAGGTGCTAGCTATGCCAAGATATGAACATAGTGTTGGCAGTCCTATATGAATGCTATGGCGAGGCACTACTCTTTTTGACTAACAATTTGTATGAAAACATTAGGACAGGCACATCTCTGTGTTGTTAGGTTTATTTTGAGTTTACTTTATCTACTATTGTAAATTGTACCTATTGATCCTTTATAGTTATGTTGCCCAACTAGAACTAAGTGGTTTCTGTTACACACTGACTCTGTCAAAAGACCAATGAGTAAAATAAAGATACAGATGTGAGAAGCCAGAACTGTTCTGCTGGGCTGTCTTCCAACGGGAAGGACTAGATGATTATTAACAGGCAAAGTAGCATTATATGACACTTTGCTGAAGCTGGCTGCCAGTCCCTGTGATCTCCCCAGCATGTGCAGGGGGACATGGGAGATCCTCAGATCTTGAACAAAGTCAGCTGGGATGCCATAACGTAGAACAAGATTATGAAAGAAACAGGAGACAAGCACTATCTCCCATACTCTGGGTGGGGCATACATGAAAGCTCCCCCACCCATTTTGTCCAAACAGTGAAATCTACTTATGAGAACTCCAAAGATGCATTCACTGACACAGCAGGTAGAACATAAGGCCTCGTTGTACCTTGTTTCTGCTAATGTGTTAGGAATAGCGACAGGTGTTTGAAGCCAGGTCTTGCAATCATATTCTGAATCTCCTGTGGCAAAAAGAGCATGGCTGCATCACTCACACCACCATAACTTTGTTATATTGCTGCCAACCCACAGCATGCTATTACAGACAAGTTAAGCTATAGCTTGACATGAGCCTTAAAAGCCTATTTCCAAACCCAAAGTCCATGCTGCCTTTTATTGTGACACTATATGTACACTATAGCACTTGCATATATTGTGTCAGATCTTCATGAATTGAAAAATGCAACTGAGATTCCTACCAATGTATCCATGTCACTCACAATCAAGCTATCTCAAGCCATTTCTAGCACTCCTCTGATACTGAAGCTGTACATCACAGCTGCCATATGTCATTGCAGAAAGACTTCAACCTCGTGGTATGATTGTGCATGTACCTGGCTGTTCTGCAGTATGGCCTCCAGAGAAACACATTTGTCAGACATGACACAGTAACCAGAATTGGCCCAAAATGCACAGCCCCCAGATTCAATTGAACCCATGTGCCCCTGTGATGGTCAAGACAAACTGTATCTGACATCCTGGCTGACAGAGCACTATCAGGGCATACCTGACCTGGGAGTCCCTGCACTGTGGACACAAAAAGGTTTCGATTGACAAGTGACATTTCATCAGCTCCAAGAGGGAAGATTTGAACAGCCACTTAAAATTAACAAGTTGAAAGTCTGTAGTACTCAATCACACACAGAGCTGTGTGGCAACTGCATTGTATGGGCACAGAACATTAGCAGACCTCTACAGCATGGTTAATTTTACCTCTGTATTTTGCTTTAAAATTTTTTATGATTCCACATTCATTGAAATCTATTAATTTTTTAAATAATTTAGCAACAGGTTACCTTCTAGTTTATTTTATATAATTTTTTAATTATCTTGTCATTTAGTGTTGCTGATTTCATGCCGTCTTATGCATATTCATGATATTATATTATGTATGTAATTTTGTTTACCGCTTAGGCCTAACAGGCGGTTTATAAATCCAAATAAATGTAAATGGGCCCTGGCACTAAGGCTTACTGACCTAAATGTGCAAGCCACTTTTCATGTAACTGTTGCAGTCACATCCCTGACAGCTTCTTGTGTCAGTGGCATTTGCTGTAAACACATTGGGGTAGATTTTCAAAGGGTTACGCGCGTAACCCCCGAAAACCTACCCCTGCGCGCGCCGAGCCTATTATGCATAGGCTCGGCGGCGCACGCAAGCCCTGGGATGCGCGTAAGTCCCAGGGCTTTCGAAAATGGGTGGATCAGGGGTGCAGCGGCGGTCCGGGGGCGTGGTGGTGGGGCGGGGGCAGGGCTGGGGGCGTGGCGGTGGTACGGGGCAGTCCGGGGGTGGGGCCGGGGGCGTTCCAAGTCCTCCGGCACAGCGGCTGTGCTGAAGGTTCGCGCGCAAGTTACGCCTGCCCAACTCGCCGAAATAAGGTGGGGGGGGGCAGATTTAGGGAGGGCTGGGGGGTAGGTTAGATAGGGGAAGGGAGGGAAAGGTGGGGGGGGAGGAGAAAAAGGTTCCCTCCGATGGCTCGGCGCGCGCAAGGTGCACAAGTGTGGCTTGGCTGCACATTTTACTTACTGAATCGCGCGGGAATAACTAATAGGGCCATCAACATGCATTTGCATGTTGCGGGCGCTATTAATTTCAGGGGGGTTGGACACGTGTTTTCGAAGGGCTATTACCCCTTACTGAATAAGGGGTAAAGCTAGCGCGTCAAGAACGCGCGTCCAAATGCGGGTTAACAATGCTCTCCGCCGGAGCGCACTGTACTGTATCGGCCTGTTAGTTTGCTCTCATCCCCATTTTCCCTTGAACCACCCTTCTTTATTCCCTTCCCAGTTGCCTTTCCCATCCCTCCCCTCCTCACCCCTTCTTAGCCAGATCCCTTCCTCTGCAGGCTTAGTTCACTCATCCTTTCACTGTTCCCACCCCTCACCTCTCCTTAGCAAATTAGGATTTTTCTCACTGGCAGGCTCAGCTCACCTTTCAATTTGTGATTTCCCCTCCTCCACAGGCTTGGATCACTTTCATGCTCTTCCCTCCCTGATCCCAGGCATGGCTTTCTTTTTTGGAACATCTCCTGCCTTCCCATCCCTTGCAGCATTTCTCCTAGAAGAGAACATGGCACCTGAGCTGCATGTGCAGCTGGTGGAAGTCCTGGAGATTGTGCAGTCAGGTCATGTCTACAGTTGCAGGGAGGAACACTGGGCGAGCATGGGGCCAGGCTGCATCTGCAGCTTAGAGAGAGGCAGAGCAACCTGGGGCCCCATTGGCAACAATGGGAGGGAGCGCAGTGGGCGATAACCTTAGAGGAGTGGGCTTTTTCCTGGAGATTTCATGACCAGAGCAAGATTTCATGTTAAATGGAAAACTCTGCATCAATGACAGCAGGAAACTGGGAGCCCTGACTTTTTTGTTTTTTCAGTCTATTCACTTTCCAAAGGCCAAAACGAATTTGGGTGAATCGAGCCCAGTTTCGTTTTTTTTTATTAAATTGCTTCACACACCTCCTAATGCTGCTGAGTTTTATAGTCATCCTATGAATCTCACTGATGATATCTTGCATATGGACATCATCCTCGTGCAAAAAGCGCAACCAAAAATGAATCCTGGTGTGTTGAGTACTTCCTTTTAAAATAATTATAGAAAAGATTTTTGGGAGATTTCCTATGATAACTCTCAGGCATTCCTGAGAGTGAGACGGATAATAATCGTACAGAGGCTTACATTCCTTGGGCAACATTAGTGGGTGGTTTCTTTTGAAAATATGAAATATTTTTTAAATGCTTTATAATTTAACTTAATTCCAAAGCACAAGAGTAGATTGGCAGTGATCCACAGTCTTAGGAGAACAATAATATTAATGTATATCTATGTAGCACCTTTCATCCAAGCACAATCCCATCTTGCTTTGTGTCCCAGCTTCTCTTTCATGTATAATGCATAGCAATTCTTGAATGAGATAAAAGAACACTATTGTTATTACTAAGGTATGATTAGAAAGATTGGGGATTACGAGAGTAAGAGTCCTTGAGTAATGTCACATATACATTAAGATCCTGAAACTCTGAGATCTTGTTTCTCAACAGTTTGGGAGCCCATTAGCCCACTGGTTTGATTTATGAAAAATGAATCTGTACCATAAATGGAAAATATTTGACATCCAAAATGGATGGTTTCTACTGCAGGTAAACCAGTGGTTATTGGAACAACATTTAGTTCAGGGAAATGGTGTTGAAATCTGATTCATGGGCCACTGTGGTTAACCGAGCTCGAGCTCAGTGTGGCAGGGTTGGGAAACAGAATTATTACGTCTGGTCTGGGAAACAGACTGCGTATGTGTTCTTTTATCAGTGGAACAGTTGCTTTTGTTATAAAACAGAATTGAGGGAACATGTCCACAAAAATGTAAAATAGTTTTGAAAACCTATGCTTGATTTGCAGATGAAAGAGATTATTCATTCTTGCAGGTGTGGTATCACTGTAATCTTCTAAAGAAGGGTTTAGGCATGAAAAATTCAAACCGAGTACACAGATGGTTACAGGGTATTCTGTGCTCCCCGTTTCCTTTCTTGCATCTCCAATATCTTGTGGCATGCAGTAATGGAATATCATGAAAAATTGTAACCTGTGGTAGGGTGAAGTGGGAAAGAGGGACCTGTATCAGATCAGTCTTGATTCTCAGTTGAATCCATTTGTTTGTGGAACAGTACATATTTTGTATTTGAAGATACATTTGCAGTACAATATACAGCTGCAAATCAGGCCAGCAGCACCATGAGCACCACAGGAATCCGTTTTATTTATTTATTTGATTTATATTCCACTTTTTGGCACATAGGGAAAATTCCATTAATTGCCATTTTGTAGCAATTGTTTAATGAACTGCCATTTTGACAGGCCCAAAAGAGAGAAGACTGGGGAACTGAGTGATTCTGGAGAATCTGTAGTCAAGCATGGCCTGAATCCAGAAAAAAACTTCATGCAGGTGCATTACTTAAAGGTAAGACCATTCCATTTGTGTTCATACATTTTTTAATTCACAAGAATTTTTATATACAGTGTCCATATGGAAGGTAATTTTCAAAGTCATCTGCCCAAACAATTTTATTAAAACTTCTGGAGACAAATTATTTAAACAAAATAAAGTGATACTCCTACAAGAACTTCATAGCTATATGACATACAATTGTATTGTAATACAATAGGAAATTGCCATGGGAAATTGCCATGCTGGGTCAGACCAAGGGTCCATCAAGCCCAGCATCCTGTTTCCAACTGAGGCCAAACCAGGCCACAAGAACCTGGCAATTACCCAAACACTAAGAAGATCCCATGCTACTGATGCAATTAATAGCAGTGGCTTTTCCCTAAGTCAGCTTGATTAATAGCAGGTAATGGACTTCTCCTCCAAGAACTTATCCAAACCTTTTTTTTTTTTATAAGAGATTTTATTGAAGACTCAGCATACAATAAACTATTGTATCATTTTAACATCATTAACTATAAAACTCCCTCCAACTCCCCCCCCCCCCCCCCCCACACACACAGTAGGAATAAGAAATTATGCAAATATCATCCTCTATGTTGTCATGGACATTTGCGCAGAGTCACCATATGTATAGTTAGTAGAGCGGGTGATCAGGTCTCTCTGTGATGCTGGAAGTGACCACCAAAATTTGTTCCATACCGAAAAACATATGGTTTGTCTTTCCCGGGGTTGTGATTTTGCCGTTAGTAGTTCATGATGTAGCAAGGTTACCAGTCTAGCATGCCAGTGACTTCTAGTTGGTCTATCTTTTGTAATCCACATGTACATTATGGTTTGCAAAGCCACCTGTAACGCTTTTTTCAAAAACATCAATTCATATTCCGGAAGGTCTCGAAGTGCCTTTGTAGGTAGACGTAATAGGCATGATTTTTATATTCTTGGGAAGTTGGAACTGCATTATCTTCCTCAAGCTCCCCAGTACTTCCCCCCAAAATAAACCTAACTGGTCACAGTCCCATAAGCCATGAATATATGTCCCTTTCTCTGTTTGACATTTAATACACACATCTGATTCACATAGTTTTGCCGCAAATAATCTAGCCTGAGAAATATACATACAATGAATAATTTTAAACCCCAACTCTTGGAGTGCTACATTTTCGGAAATTTTTTTACAGCCCACCAATATTTCTTCAATTTCTGACCGGGAGAGATACACATCTGCCTGTTGTACCCATTTATTTTGTATAGTAAGTTTGGCCGAGTCATCAGACAGTTCTCTAAAGGCCTTTGAAAATGTGGAGCACGAGTGACCCTTCCTGGACCTTGGCATAAAAAACATTTTCAACCTATCCCACAAGTTCTCCAGTAATTTAGTACCAAAGATCGACTTAGAATAATGTCTTGCCTGTAGGTAGGCGAAAAATTCCACTTGTGGAAGCTTGTATAATTCTTTAAGCTCCTGAAAGGACCAAAGGATTCCCATCCCAGGAACGTATAATTGAAATACATTTTTCAAGCCCCTGGCGCTCCACCCTTGAAAGACATGGCCCGTCAAGCCTGCAATGAACTGTGGATTCCTCACATTGTCACGTATGGCGTCAGACTTCCTCCCATATGTAAGTTATGGAGACATAAATACCTCCAAGCCTGGCTGCCCGATATAAGTAACATATGCTGTTTATATGTCACCGGCACCTGTGTGCCTTGGACTTGCATCAGTGTTTCAGGTCGGTATGGGTGTAACCATTCTCGTATGAAGGCAATAGGTGTGAACTTCCCCGTATCGTCTATCCAATCCATTATATGTCTTAGTATACAGGCTAGGTTATAATCTCTCCAATTTGGACATCTTAGGCCCCCCTGCCTGCCATCAAGCTGCAATGTAGTGAGCGGAAGTCGTGCTTTACGGCCTCCCCAGATATAACGTCGTACAATCCGATTAATATCTGCAATCTCCTTTTTTGATAACCATATGGGGAGCTGCTGTAGAGTATATAGCCATTGAGGTAATTCAAGCACTTTAAGCAATGCTATTTTACCCTTCAATGATAGCGGGAGAGACTCCCATGTTTTCAGCTTCTTAGTCATATTTTGTAGTAACGGACGTATATTCACATCGTGAATTTTTGTAGGGTTCCTAGTCAACTGTATACCTAAATATCTCATGGTCTGATCCACCCACCATAAGGGTAATTCCCCCTCCCAATCTGCCTTAACTGCAACGCCGAGATCCATCGCCTCTGATTTATCCATATTTATTTTCAGGCCAGCAAAAGCCCCAAAACATGTCTGGTGTAGAAGCACTCTGCCCAGGGATTGTTGGGGGGAAGTCAAGAATACCAGTACATCATCTGCAAATGCAGATATCTTAAATACCTGACGGCCCCACGTGAATCCCCTAATCAAGGGGTCAGCCTCAATCTTTCTAAGAAGGGGATCTATGGAAAGGATATATAAGAGTGGGGAGCGTGGGCACCCTTGCCTAGTACCCCGTGCTAAAGTGAAATCCGCCGAAATCTGTCCATTTGCCCGTATCGTGGATCTGGGGTTCCGATAAAGCAATTGTATATTTTGTAATATCTCCCCTTCAAACCCATATCGCTTCAAAACAGAGAATAGATATGCCCAAGACACCCGATCGAACGCTTTCTCCGAATCAAAGCCCACTATCATAGCAGCCATCCCCTGTTTTCTGCATTCCTCCATAGCTATGATCAACTTAGTCATATTCGTACTTATGGCTCGCCCTTTAACAAATCCCACTTGGTTGTTATTAATAATGTCCGGAAATACCCTACTGAGCCTATCTGCCATAACTTTTGCAAACAAATTAGCTTCAAAATTTAGTAAAGATATTGGCCTATAGGCAGCCGGGGAGGAAAGATCCTTGCCAGGTTTTTCTAACACCGTTATGAAGGCCCTGGTAGTGTCATCTGGGAATTGGCCTCGCTTTTGAGTTTCTTGATAGAACAGTTGCAGATCCCCTAGCACATGTGTTATTAAACATTTATAATATTCTGCACTGAGGCCATCAGGGCTTGGTGCTTTATTGGCTTTACTAGCCATAATAGCTCTTCTTAATTCCTCAGTCTGTATGGGCTGGTTCAGGGTTTCCAGCTGTACAGCGTTGATTTTTGGGATTTGTAACCCTTTAAAAAATTCTTCTTCTTGTACAGACCCCCCTACTCTATCCTCGGTATAGAGTTTTTCATAGAATTTACGAAACTCTTCACATATATCCTCTCCAGAAACTGGCGGTCTCCCATCTCCTCCACGCAGTTTGTCAATGATAGTACTTCCTTTAGCCCTGTGGAGCATATTAGCTAGTAATCTGCCGGATTTATTCCCATATCTGAAGAATTTATGCACTCCCCCCTGCAACCATCTTTGTGTAATAGAGCATTTAATGCCCTTAAAATCTCATTATATTCTGTTTGTGCTGGGGGGGTGTTGTTTTGTGCCAGTCTTTTCTTAGCCTGCTTCAGCTCCTTCTCTAATTGTAATATGTTTTTGACCATGGCTTTAGATTTAGCAATCATATAGGAGGTAATTTCACCTCACATGACTGCCTTACTGGCTTGCCAATATAACCACGGGTCCTGCTTGTGCTCCCCATTATAATGTTCATATTCCTCCCATTTTTTTTTAAGAAAATCCCGGAATTTAGAGTCTTCACTCAGCTGGCTAGGAAACCTCCACAGTCTCAGTGTATTTTTCCCTGTTCCTTCACCAATTTCGACCCATATTATTGCATGGTCCGATATTTCTATGGGCCCAATTTTTGCCTGAGCAACCCTGGGTAACAGTGAGTCAGACACCAATTCATAATCTATTCAGGACGTAGTAGAGTGCGCCTTTGAGACGTGTATAGTCTCTCTCAGTCGGGTTTAAGGTGCGCCATATATCTAGCAACTGGAGTTCTGTACACAGGTATGAAATCCCTTTATCGGACAAATTAGGTAAAGTCGATGCTGGGTGCGATCTGTCCACATTAGGATCATTCACACAATTGAAATCGCCCAGCATGATTATTGGGCCTTTCACCACCGGAAGGAGTTTGCTAACTAGGCCCTGAAAAGAAACATGAGAATAAGAGTTCGGGGCGTAGACTGCGCAGAGTGTGACTTCCCTGCCTTGAATTTTACCAATCACTATTAGATATCTTCTGCTCTCGTCTGATACTTGCTGCAGCATTTCAAATTTTATGTTTTTATGTATTAGGATCGTTACGCCCGCTTTGCGCCCCACAGCTGGAGCAGAGAAACACTGTCCTATCCACTGCCTTTTCAATTTAAGGCTTTCTGCCACTGATAAATGTGTTTCCTGGAGTGCGGCAATCCCCACCTTCTGTCTCTGAAGAGCACTCAATACTTTTTGTCTCTTAACCGGCGTTCCAATCCCTCCCACATTCCAGGAAATATAACGTAGTGTCCCTATCCTGTCGCTAAGGCAGTATCATAATATTCTGTGTCTGAAATCCTCCCACAGGTAAGCGGTCCCCCAGCCTGGACCACTCTCCTGATGCATCCCAATACCTCTGCGCCAGATCCTGTTATTCCTACTTCCCAGTATGTCCCCCGTACCACCAAAGATTTCTGTAAGCCGTGAGATTTTTCCCTTTCCCACCCCCTCCCCCCTCCCATTATAAAACCAGAACTATGATTTAACAACAGGAAAGAAAAAAAAAAGTAACACCCGAAAGAATACGGGTTGGAGTTCCGTATATAATGCGACCAGGTGCATACCCCCCTGTGAATCTATGTCATGCTATTATTCACTCAAGGGGCAAATGGTTACAGGGAAACGAAACCTCTGAGTACATTTCCTCATGCAGTGAATGTCCATCCTAACAAAAATACAGTATATTATTGTACATAATACCTGCAACATGGTATTCAGCCCATCCAAATCAGTAATTAGGGATTAGGTACCCCAGGGTGAACAAAAAGTTACCCTAAGTTGAAAATGAATTAGGGAAGGTCCTGTGTATGAGTATCCATTCACCTTCAGTAAGCTCAGGATGTGCAGGTTTTCTTGCTCAGCCATGCAGTTGCAGCCTCTGGAGTGTCAAAACTCAGAACCTTGCCATCCCTCCAGATTTTTAATGTAGCAGGGAACTGCAAGGCAAATCTTATATTGTGATTGAAGAGATCATTGCATATCGATGAGAAAAGGCGCCTCTTTGCTGCTACCGCCACAGAAAAGTCTTGAAATATGATCACTTTATGATCTTTGTAGCGCAATTCTTTATTTTTCCTGAAGGCTGCCAGCACCTTCCCACGTTGTGCCCAGTTTAGGAAACGTGCTATTACCAACCTGGGGCGCCGGTCTGTATTCCTCCTGGGACCCAAGCGATGCGCTCTTTCAATAACCAAATTCCCTGCAAGGTCAGTCAAATTTAACGCGCCAGGCAGCCAATCTGTCAGGAAAGTGGTTAGCTCTCCGTCTTGCACCTCCTCGGGGATACCAAAAAAGTTTAGATTATTGTGTCGTGCGCGGTTTTCCAAGTCCTCTAATTTGGCATCCGCCATTTTTACCGAGGACTCTAACGCAAGCACGCGGTTCGCAAGGGCCTGTTGATCTTCTTCCACCGCTGAGATCCGTCCTTCAGCGATGTCTATGCGCCACCCAATGTCTCCCAAAGATTCCTTCCCCACAGCAAAATTTTCAGTGATGCCTTCAAATTTGGACTCGAGAGCTTCTACAACTGCTGCCGTCAAGCGCGCCACAGCCAAATCGTCTAGGCCCGTGCCCTCCGCTGCTTTTTTGCTGTCGGCCATCTTAAGCTCTGCACCGTTGGGTTTTTGTTTTTCTTTCCGCGGCAGTCTGGTAGTCATTCCCTGCTTGTTTCACCAAAGGAGAGATGTTGCAGGTCTTTCCCTTCAAGCCCGACACCTTCAGTATAATCAAATTGACTTTTGATGCGGTAAATTGGCAGGCTATGGAGGGTCGGCACCCGGAGCTCATCGCATCAAGTGACTCTCCATCCAAACCTTTTTTAAACACAGTTACACTAACTGCACTAACCACATCCTCTGGCAACATATTCCAGAGCTTAATTGTGCATTGAGTGAAAAAGAAGTTTCTCTGATTAGTCTTAAATGTGCAACTTGCTTTGAAATGCTGAGTACAAAGGGAAGTGGGGGGGGGGGGGGGAGGATTTAGGGTTGCCATGGGTATAGGGATGGGGTAGATAATGTCAGTAATATTTCTAGATTTCACCAAAGTTGGTAGCCCTGCCACACCCTCAGAAATATGGCCCCCTGCCTCTCCCTTCTCCAATATATGACTGCCTAGGGAAGCAGGAGGTGAGATCAGGTGGATGGATGCTAAAATGGGAGTGTTTTGTGTGTGTGGGCTGCAATATTTCTCACTCCCCCCCCCCCCCCCCCCATGAACTCTTGCTTCCTTTCTACTGCCCTCTCCTTTCTCATCCCTTAGTCGGTTCAGTACTTGTCCATTTTTTTTGGAAAATATTTCTCCAATGTGATATAAAAATAATAACTATCAAAAAAATAAAATGAAGTAAAGTCTTCTGTCTGCTATTACTTTTAACAGATATTTTTCTCCCAATGGATAACTCACATAACCTATTATGAAACACCACTCTAACCCCAATAGCAAAGTTAATTATCTTCAATATGATGTCTCAAAAATGCTTTGTGCTCACTATTGTCCCAATCAGAGTAATCCCAACACAGTCTGTATTTCAATGACCTGAAGTATGTATGCGTCATGGGAAGTCACTTCATAGAATCATTCTCTGGCCATATCTTTCTCAGATGTGTCACATTCCACGTCTCCGTTTTAATGCTTAAAAGGGAAGAAGGGCTGCATACTCAGTTTTGAAGCTGTATCTGGGAGGAGAAATAATACCACCTGCATTCTACACATTTTGGGGTCCATATTCAGCTGCTGTGAAGCTCTCCTAGTTAGCTGGATAAACTGATCCAGCGGTATATTTAGCGGCATAGAACATACCCGGATATCGTTAAGTTAGCCGGATAAGTTTATCCGGCTATCTTTAGGACAGGTGTATGGGCTGACCAGAGTTAGGTGGATAGGTTATCCAGCTAACTCAACTCCTTCCTGATCCACCCATTCCCTGCCCCTGGATTATCCTGCTAAATTCTTAGCCTGATAAGGACTTACCCAGCTAAGTAGCGACCACTGACTGTAGCTGGATTTTCAGCCAGATAAGTCCATCCTATCCAGCTAAGTCTGTTTTGAATATCAGGCTCATAGTATATATAATTATTTGCCCATGTGATCTGTTGATTTTTTGTAATAGGTTGTGTGAGTTATCCTTTTGGAGAAAAATATCTGTTGAAAGTAATGAACAGATACAAGACTTTACTTCATTTTATTTTATTGATAGTAATTTTTTGATATTACATTGAAGGACTTTGTTAGAACATATTTGAAAAATGTTCCCCCAAAAAAGAAAAATACTGAATTGATGTTGTAAGTCTATTGTAATACAAGTATGTGTCATACAGCTATGAGGTTCTTATAGAAGGAGTGTCACTTCATTTTGTTTAAATAAACTGTCTCCAGAAATTTTAATTAAATTGTGTGAGCCAGGATGTCGGTGAATTCATAAAGGTATTTTTCCTGATCATGAGGACTTATTTGAGTGTAGAGTAATTTTTCAAAACTATTTCTATGGATAAAATAGTGCTTTACCTGTGCACATGCCCTTTTACAAAACTGCCCGCCAAATAGGATAAATCTATGCAAGTACGGCCTTTATGTGCATAGGTTTACCCAGACTGAGCAGTGGCTTTCCTGGAAGTGGAGTTGGGGAGGGGTTTACACTTATGCACATATTTTTGCATTTTCAATATTATGCACACGTATTATTAGGTGTAAGCATGTACTTTCCCTCTGAAAACTGGTATAAAGCCTGCGAGTAAAAGGTACCCACAGACTTTACACTGGAGTGTTACACTAAGGGGGCATTATAAAATTGCCCCTTTAGTGTAACGCTCTCTTCCTCCAGAGGGGAGGAGTTAGCTATCTGTAGTGCTTACCCCGCCAGGAGGGCGGAGTTAGTAATCTGTTAGCGAATTGCTGTTAGATGCTCCTGTAAGGAAGGAGATGGCAATCTGTTATGGATCAACTCCCCAGGAAGAGGAGTTGGCAATCTGTTCAATGATACTCTTCTGAGGAGAGGAGCTAACCATAGGTATATAGTACTTCGCTACTGAGATAGCAATCTATCATGCCTCCGCTACGGAGTAGCAATCTGTTATATATAGGCTGCTGGCAAGTCCCATAGAAATAGAAGGTAGTTATCTATATAATACTTCCGTAAGCTGGGTAGTGGTCGGTAGTGGTTGGCTCCCATAGAGTGATAGTAGTGTAAGGAATGACCACTTGGAGGAAATGGTGAATCCCTGGGCTGATGGCAGATGACAGCGCCCCAGGAGGAGATCCTGAGAGGAGCCATCGGCTAGGCTAGAATATGAGATAAACACAATAGTTCTTTATTAGGCTGGAAGCTGGACCACCAGAGGTGGCAGTAGTGAGTCGATGTGTTCGGCAGGGCTGAAGTCCCTCTGATACTGGAATATAATCTCTGGGTCGCTGAGCTGTAGAGAGAGACTAGTAGTAGTGAGTAGACAGGGTATACTGGTACAAGATGGCACACTCACAATAGTAGATGTCTGCGGTGGTCTCTATGCCACAGAGAGTCTTCAGTATATTTAGGAACAGGAGCTGTAGGCGAGCACTGGTTCCTACATACAGTCTGTAATAAGAACTCACAATAGCTGTATATGGAATGGCTTCTAGAGTAGAAGAGAGTCTGTGAAGGATTCTAGGAACATGAGCCCTCGTGGAGCGAGTACCGGTTCCTATCTGCAATCTTGCCAATAGAACTCTCGATCTCCATACCTGCGATAACGTCTTGGATGGAAGGGAGTCTTCAGAGCTATAGGAATGTAAGCCCTCATGGAGCGAGTACCAATTCCTATCTACAATAGAACACACTGTGTTCAAGTCTGCGATCGCTTCCAGGTAATGAGGAGTCTTCTGAGTATTCAGGGACGTAGGCACTCGAGGAGCGAGCACCGGATCCCGTCTTGGCAATCTGAAATCAAGAAGAGAGAGCGGAGCCCCTGTGGAGCGGGTACTCCTGGTAAGTTTGAAAAGGCCGAACAGTGGAGAAGGATTCCCCTAGCTGTCTCGGATCGTTGTTGCAAGTATCGTGGACTGCCGAAGCAAGTCCTGTTGGAGTTCCTTGCTAACTCGTTAGAGGTTAGCAAACAAAGACCTTTTAAAGTGGAAATGGATGATGTCACTACGGGGGGACGCCCCCGAGGTTCACGCCCTTGCTGGTACAAAGTCTGGAGCATGCGCCCTTACGTCAACAGGAACATGGCGGATCCGTAGCGTCAAGCCAGCCCGGGGACACCGGGACCAAGAGGCAGAGAGAAGCCGCGGCTGCAACTGTCCATCAGAGCCAAAGGGAGTCGCTCCCAAGGTAGAGGGTGGAGCGAGGGGCGAGAAGAGGCACGAACGCAACACTTAGTAAGCATAATATTAACTTGTCTGGGAGGATACTATTACCATAGGGGCAATAACAAAATCCCTTATCATGGGTAAAATAAACTGTTTTAACCATGGAAATGGGATTTTAGATTATAGCCCATCCTGTACACAGGTAAAAGTATCCACTTATGTAAACAATTCAAGTACTTATACTGCGTATGTTTGAAGGCATTTCCAGAGCAGGGTTTAGTTTCTAGGAGCACCTATGTGTGTTCTTTTGAATAATCAAAACTACCCACACATTTTTGCCTTGAAAAAGTACCCACCCAAAAATGCAGGCAAAACTGTGTACAGATGTTTGTCCATAGGCATTCATAAAAGCAAAAGTACCCAAGTAGTTTTTCTTTTGATTAGTCCAGCAAACCATGCAGGTAAAAACCATGAGGTTGATCTTAAAAGCGTTTCTCGCATAAAAATGCCCACAAGCAACGCGGCTTTTGAAAACCCACGAAGTACGTGCATATATACACCTGTGCACACATCAAAAATAATAGGGCAGAAAAGTGACAGGGCATGTGTGGAGAATCGGCGTTCCAGGGTGGAGCCCGACAGTTACGTACATAACTCCGTATTTTAAAAATGGAGACTGCGACGCATGACACCATGTTATCTACATAACTGTTGCTGCTGTTCCAAAGGAGGAGCAAGTCTGTAGATCTCTAGTTTTAGGTCTTACCAGGACAAGGTGAGGAGTCTGGATCAACCGGGTTGTGTGCAGGATGAAGGATCAGAGGGATCTTGAAGACTTTGATATTAACGGACAAACTGGTGGACGAACTGGAAAGACTGGGGCTGTCTCTCGCAAGCGTGTGTTTTAAAATCCGCCCTCATACACGTGTAAAAGTTGGCAAAATCCTAGGAAAGATATTCAAAGTACATTTTCTTGAGCAATCTCTTAAGATTAGGCATATACGCGTGGGAAGTGTATTTTAAAAAAATACGCGCATGTATTAAAATTAGCCTGTACATGTGGAATTTACTGCAGTGTGAGTAGTTTGATGAGCCACTCCTTTTATGTACAACACCGTCTATCTAACATGAAAGGTTGTAATTACAGCACCTATAATACCTAATCTGCAGGTTTCCAGATTTCTTGACTTTTTCTAAGTCTCTTACATTATTTTGGCTGCCACAGCTTTGAAGGCAATTTTCATGCTCCCCCTAGAGCTTGCAGAAAATGTCCTCAAGACTGCATGCACAATGAGGTGCAAAAGTACCTGTGAGATTTTAAAATGAAATCTCCATGTGGACTTTCCCTTCCCAGACCTAAGTCCACACATTATTTTATGCAGGCAGAGGGGGGACTCTAATAAAACAGCATTTTGATGTGGTAAAACACATAAGCCTGTGTAAAAATGTTTGATTATTTTCCCCATTATACTGTACTCTGCCAGGTATGTAGTTCTAGGAAGGAACTAGCCTTACAGTTGCTAAGGTTAAGATTTAAATCCAAGGACTGACAAGTGTCTGTCGATTTCTTTTTATAAGCAGAAATACCTTAAAAAATTGCAATCAGTTTTCAAATAATAATGTGAAATGAAAGTTTGCATTGGATATTCAGTATATTCTTAATCCTTCACCATACCCCTGTCCAAAATTTCCTTATAAGGGGCAAGTATAATAATATGTTTTAAACAACATATTATTATACTTCACTACAATTCATATTTGGTCAATCTTTCCTACCCATCTATATTTTATAATTTTATACATATTTATTAATTGATACAGTTGGCTAAAATGTTAATATTCTTTCTTTAATTTCCTCCCCTTTCAGATCCTAGTTATTTTTCCTTGTTTTTTGTAACTTCCTCACATCCTAAATATTGTTACAATGTTTTTATTTGTTAAGTTTCTTATTATATTTGATGTCGAATTGGGAAATGTTTCTACCATGTTACTCTCTGCAGTTATTCACATTGTTAATTGTAAACCGGGTTGATGTGATTCATATCATGAAACTCGGTATAATAAAAATAATAAATAAATAAATAAATAAATTTTATTTTTATTGAATTTTAACAAAACTAGACAGCAAACAAGCTTGCTGTCTAGTTTTGTCACTGTCTAGTTTTGTCACTGAAATCAGGGTCATATGGAATATGGGAAATTACGTTACAAAGGAAAATAAAAACTTATAACAAAATCATCAGATAAAAACCATAGACCCAAGTACAAGGAAAAAGATGAGAACCAAGGATCATGATGCACAAATTTAGGCAATAAAGAAAAAAGCAAAAGTAGAGAAGGAACAACAGGATTTCCTATTTTGTACTGTAACCGAGTTAGCAAGTGATATCAGACAGATATGCGAATCAAGGAAAAGCCTCAATTGAGATGGTTCAGCGAAGACATATCTGGCGTTATTAAATTTCACAACACATTTACAAGGATAATGAATTATCTGGACTCCCAACTGATGAGCCTCATGACACATTGACACATTACTAAGAATCTCTTCCTATGCTGTAGAGTAGACCTAGTGATAGGGTAAATCCATATCTTTTGGCCATAGTATCGCTTATCTCTATTATATAGAAATAAGGGGCATTTTTTAATAGGCCACATATTTGCAAAAGGCATATGCACTTCTAACATATACATACCTTGTAGTTAATTTTCAAAGAGAAGCTATTTGGTTATTTTTATTTTCAAAATTGGCTTATGTATTTTGTGCAGGCAGCCAACCAAGGGTAAAATATGTGCATATATTTGAAAATGTGCATACATTTGAAAATTGAATGTATGTGAACTGTTTTCTTCCTATGACCTAAACACTGTACGCTCTCCTTCCCCCAACTTCTTTTTAACCTTGTTAAAAGTACACATTTTACAGAAGTGTGTTCATAATTTTAGAAGGGCATTTTTCAGCCAGCCAATTTACTTTAGTAGATATCTTTGAAAATTGTCCTTATATTGCTAGGAACATTTATTTATTTATTTATTTATTTATTAATTAAGGTATTTATTTAGAAAATTTGTAACCCGCACTTAATGCACTACTCACATGTGTGTTAGTTTTCTGTCTGTGTGTGACAAAACCAACATTTAATATCTTTCTGAGCTTTGAGTAGAGATTTTTACTGGTGTCCAGACTGCCCTGTGAGAAATAAAATAAATGTGAGTGAAGAATGTGAATATTAAAATCCACACTAACTTGCTCAAAACAATAGCCATACAAGTTCCATATAGGCCTATAAGTGCTTTCCGCATGGCTTCTCCCCCTCGGGAGCCCTCAGCAAATGCATTCTACAACATCAGAACATCAGTGCCCCTTTAGAGGACAACAGCGTGTTACCACAAGTTTTGAAAATCTCTGATACACCTTGTAATGAATGGATATATAGTACATTTTTTTCTGCTAATATACAGTGTTTGAACTAAAACCTGTTAAATATTTGAGAACTTGCCAAGTTAAAATCCATTCTTATCTCTTGAAAGGTTAGAAACTCTATTCTTAATACCTGATCCCACGTCCCTGTGCTATTACTACTTATCTTTTCTATAGCTATATAAGGTATATCAATACATAAGAGAGGTTCTTTCTCAGAAGAGCTAACACTCTATTCAGAAAAGACAAACAGGACAAATAAGAGAATTAGGATGTTTCATTTATTACGGAAAATGGTTAAAATCAACAAGAGTATGATCAGGAGAACCAGGATTTAAGATTTAAAAGCAACTTCAAAAAGATGGGTTTTTAGGCTGTGTTTGAATAAGACCAGAGATGGAGCACAATGCACTAACTCAGGAAGTCTATTACAGATGTACAGCACAACAAGGTGGAAAACACAGTCTGGCGCTGGTGATGCCTTTTCTTTGACAACCAGGCCAATTAATGCAAGAATGATTAATCTCAAACAACGGGGTGAAATAGGTTTCTATTTAATTTTCAACAAATTGTCCAATTTCCGAAATGCTCTGAAGATTGATATTAATACTACATTTTCTTTAAGTTTTATAGGCACCATCCCTCCAATAAGACACGAGGAAAGTTGAAAGACTAGATCTCTTTCTATCTTCCACCATCAAGGATTGTGCTTTCCTCCAGTTTTGTAGCCACAAAATTGTAGCCAATTTGTTGTAGTCCAATTCCAGATAAGAATAAAGGTGACCACTTTAAAGTAACTGCTTGAATTTTTCACAATCTTATTCAAAATTCTCTTTAGTAAATCATTATGGTATATCTCTATCAAGTACTTTATTCCCTGCTGTTTACATTGAATTGAGTAAGAAACTAAAGTATTTTTTTTTAACTTCATAGATCTGAAAAGAAGGCAATAATGTCTAACAGTTTAGGAATAAAAACATCTAACTCAAGCCCTGATTTACTAAGGCTTTTCTCCATTTCTGTCTCTATGGGAAAAATGTTTAGTAAATGAGGCCCTCAGTTTGACAGATTAATATATCATCCACATAGATGAATAATTGCATTCAATGTCATTAGCACGGAACCTGTGATTTTCTGTAGTTTGTCCAGTGGCAATTGCTAATGATTCCAGAACAAAATTTAATAAAAGTGGTGATAAGAGACATCCCTCTGTCTAGTAATACTTCCCCTAGAACAAAGGCATCTGAAAACATCATTTGCCACTAGCCTTCATCTAGAGGCCTCAAACAGCTTACTTATCATTTACACAAAAGAATTTCCATAACCAAACCAGTC
The DNA here is from genome assembly GCF_901001135.1 of Rhinatrema bivittatum. NCBI lineage: Eukaryota > Metazoa > Chordata > Amphibia > Gymnophiona > Rhinatrematidae > Rhinatrema > Rhinatrema bivittatum. Next base: position 568,283,093 of record NC_042615.1, read on the forward strand.
TAAAACCTGAAATAAATGTTCCCTCTCCACCCAATCAAAAGACTTTCCAGCAGCTAATGAAACTGCTAGGGCTGGAACCTCCTCCTCTTTAGCTGTGTGCATAATGGGGGTAATTTTATAGCTACCCGCATTGCTGAATTTCTTAGCATCCAGTCAGATGAAAACTTGGAGTACCTACAGTACTTGGAGTACCTACAGCAAGCCCAACATCTCAACCCTAGACAGGCTCATTGGTCACTCTTTTTCCACTGTTTCAACTTTGAACTTCGCTACTGACCTGCAACCAAGAACCTAAGAGCGGATGCCCTTTCTGGATCTTTTCAAATGGAGACTGTTAAGGAAAGTCCTCATCACATCATTGATCTGGCAAGAATTATTCTTGCATCTGCTGTACCAGTTCACCCCAGGAAGATGGTAGTACCCAAGAGGCTTCTGGAGAAAGTGTTAAAATGGGCTTACGACTCTTGCCTGGCAGGGCATCCCGGGGTAACCGGTACACTCAACTTACTTCAATGCCATTATTGATGGCCACAAGTGAGAACAGATGTGAAGAATTATGTGGATTCCTGCCCATCTGTGCACAGCATAAATCTAATTGTGCCCGACCTTGGGTGCTGTTATAGCCTTTGCTAGCCTTGGACCCACCTGTCCACAAACTTCATTGTGGATCTCCCTATCTCACACGGGTCCACTATATACGAGTCGTAATGGATAGGTTCTCCAAGTTGGCACATTTCATACCCCTGCCCAGCCTGCCTTTAGCTCCTGAATTAGCTCGCTTGTTCATCCAGCATTTCTTCAAACTACACTGACTACCTTCCAATATCCTGTCCAAAAGAAGGCCTGTTACTAGAGGAGGCTTTGTCAAAAGTTTGGGTTTACACTAGATTTTACCATGGCTTACCACCCACAAGGCAACGGGCAAATGGAGAGGATTAATCAGGTTCTTAAGACGTTTCTCTGCATATATGTCAATGAAAGGCAAGAAGTCTGGGCTGCCCTCCTATTGTGGGCTGAGTTCTCTCACAACAGTTATGTAAGCAGCACCAAGGGCTCTTCTCCCTTTCAAGTGGTTTACGGTCAGAATCCATAAATTCCGTTACCACTTCCACTCTCATTCCCATGTCCAGCAGCCTGACATATGGAACAGGAACTTCAGGACCTTTGGACATGGACCAACCACTTGATCTCCAAAGTTGCCACCCAGTCCAAGAAACAAGCTGATGCCAGACATAGATGAGCTCTGCACTTCTCTGTGGGCGAGCTTGTATGGTTAAGTACGCAACACCTACACCTTTGCATTCCATCTCTTTGCCTGGCACCCCAATTTATAGGTCCATTCTCCATCTCATGTCAGATTGGACTGATAACCTACCAACTTTAACTCCCTGCTACCTTAAGGATACACAGTGTATTTCATGTCTCCTTATTGAAGCCACAGATCCTCTCCTGGCCATCTCTATGGCCTCCTCAGCTTACTGAGGTTTCTTCTGAAGAAGATACATTCTTTGAAGTACAGGAGATTTTGGACCTGTGAAGACGATGCAACAGGCTAGAATACTTTATTTCCTGAAACATTATGGACCAGAAGAAAATTCGTAAGAGCTGGCAGCCAACCTCAATGCAACCTCTTCTGGTGAGAGAATTCCACCTTTAATTTCTCCATAAGCCGTAGCCTCAGACCTTGAGGAGGGGTCCTAAGAGAAGGGGTACTGTTATGCTTTGCAGCTCACATGTAGACCCCCACGAAGTCCGCCACTCACCTGATGCCAGCCCCTCTATTTGTGGCAGGACACTGCCATTGCCACTCTTTCTGGAAGCTTCCCTAGGTGCACACACACTGGACTGTGTGCAACTTAAAGGGCCCATGGCGGGAAACTACTCATGGTGCCCATTGTTGATGTCACCTGTTCAGTCCTATAAAGGGCCCTCCAGGTCCTTGTCTCTTCACCTCAGCAATGGGTCACCTGCAATCTTGTGTGAGTTGCTGCTCTTGCATTCCTCTCCAGCCTTGCCTGCCTCATCTCTCCAGTCCAGCCTGCCTCGCTTCTCCAGCCAAGTCCACCTCATCTCTCCAGCTCAGCCTCCCTCATCTCTTCCAATTGCTGTTAGTTCTTCTCCTCCCCTTCCTCACCCACTCTCAGACTGACTTCTGGAATTGCTCAGCCTGGACTATAGCCATTCTTGCCTTCTACCTGCCTCTAACCTCTGCCTGAACATCTATCACTCTTGCCTTCCACCTGCCTCTGACATCAACCTGAACATCGACCACTCATGCCCACTGCTTGCCTCTGACCCAAGCCTGACTCCAGGTCTACAGTTTAGCCTTCTCCTAAGAGACTCTTGCCTAAAACCTGCTGGCTCCAGAATCCGAGGGTTCAACCCAAGGGGAAAGGGGCTGATATAGGTGAATCTCCTGACCTGTCTGTCCCTCATCTAGGTCTGCTAGCTGTCAATGAGGACCTTACAAGGCCCTTCCTGTAGGTTAAGCTAACCTCACCACAGCAACGTGGGTCCATGATCTTACAAAGAGCTTGTTATGAGAAAGGTTCATGATGAACACCCTCCACCCTATCCTACCCTTCATCCATTTAGGAGACTGAATCTGAAAGCTGCATATGCCCCTATATCCATCCATCTATTCTTCTCACTACCAATACAAGATTCTCCCCTTTGACCTTTTGGCAGCTGTGAGGGTCTTCACAAAATGCCTGGTGGTAGGGTGGCATGCCTTTGTCATTGGGGTATTTGTGTTTTCCCTTATTTAGGCAACTGGATTGTGATGAAACTTTCTCAAGCAGGGGAGCTAATCTCCCTGCAGAAGACAATCCAACTTCTTCAGACACTAGGGTTCATAGTCAACTTTGCAATCGAACCTTGTCCCTGTTCAGAGAATCAATTTCATTGGGGCATAGATAGACTCATTGGAAGAGAAAGCATTTCTCCTTTCGGAACAAGAAATGTGCCTTCAAGAGCTGGTCCAGAACTTACTACATCGAGATCAAGTCTCAGCTTGAGCAGTCCTGGTTGTCCTCAGTCATATGGCAGCAGGTATGCATATGGTCCCCATGATGCACCAAAACAGGAGAGTTCTCCAGTGCGAGCTCTGCTTTCAGTGGGATCAGCTTTGCCAGCCCTTCTAGCATCCCTTAAGGTTAACCATTAGTGGGTTAGAATCAAAGGTCCTGGAAATAGGTTCCCCTCTTCAGGCTCTTCCTCATCAGGTAACACTGGTGAAGGATGCAACCACCAGAAAGTGAGGCAAGCACACGGTTTTCTTCCGACCTCAAGAAACTTGGTTAACAGTGGAGCGTCTTTTCCAAATCAACCTCTTAGAGCTTTGAACTATTCAACATGCACTGAAAGCATTCTTGATCTCCTTTAGGGAAATAGAATACTGATCCAAATTGACATTCAGGTGGGTAATGTTCTACATGAATAAGCAAGAGAGTACATGGGCCTGGACCTTCTGCAAGAAGTCTCAGAGAATTGGGGAGTGGGCTTTCAGGCACAGAGCTTTTCTTTAAGCAGCTTACTTTTCCATGATCTCCAGCACACTGGCAGACTGCCTCAGTAGGGTTTTCAACCCCATTAGTGATCTCTGGACCAAAGTATGGCAAATAGGCAGTTTGACCTCTGGGTCATCCAGCAACCAACTTATTCACATCAGAAAGCAACAGGAAAGTTGCCAAATTTTGCTCCATTTTCACAGCAAGCTCACATCCACTCCGGATGCCTTTCTGCTCAAGTGTGATGCATTTCCATTGGTGGTGAGGATGGTGCGAAAGGTACTCAAGGATTAGGCACATCATATCCTCATTGCCTTGGCTTGGTCCAGGCAAGTGTGGTTCTCCTACATCAAGTTGTCAGTACATCCTTTAATCCCTCTGGGAACATATTCAGCCCTACTAACATGGGTTAAGAATATTGTGATTTTGATTAGAAAGCTGTCCATCAAAAGAGCCTATGGCTTTAAAGTAAGCATTTCTCTTTTGATGTCAAGCAGATTCTCTGAACCCATTTGCCTGTGTTCCAAAAGATCTGCTTCAGTACTCTACATTTTCACTAGAAGAGTCAGTGAACTGCAAGCAGTAGTTTCATAATCTCCATGCCTGCAGTTTTTTCACAATAATGTGGTGCTCTACAGCCATCCAAAGTTTCTTCTTAAAGTGGTTTCTGCATTTCATTTGAACCAAGTTATTATTTTGCATACTCTCTTTCCAAGGTCACGTGTGCACACAGGTGAGAAGGCCCTCCATTCACTGGATTGTAAATGGGCTGGCCTGTTACCTGAGGAGAATTCAATCACATCATCAGGCTTCTCAACTGTTTGTATCCTATGATCCCAACAGACTGGGCATGGCTGTTGCCATGCATACATTGTCCAACTGGCTAGCGATCTGTATTTGATGTTATGCTTTGATTGGCCTTCAGATCACAGACTCTGTCAAGACTAATAAAGTAAGAGCCATGGCTACCTTGGTTGCTCACCTAAGAGCCATCTCCATTTGCAAATCTGCAACTTGGTTGCCAGTTCACAACTTTATGTCCCTCTACTCTCTGGACAATCTGTCAAGAAGTGACAGTAACTTTGGGCAAGCAATTATGCTCAGCCTCTTCACCCAGTAATCTACTCTGCAGAGGGGATCTGGGTTGCTTATTCAGTAAGTGCTTCTCTCACAGGCTTTATAGCAGGACTCCTCATGTGTCATGGCTAATTCAGCCCTGCTTGTTGATGGAGAAAGCAAATTTGCTTATTGTAAATGGGGTTCTCCATAGACAACAGGGTGAATTATTCATGCTTAATAACCACCCATTTCCCTGAAGTCAACTACCTAGATAATGCTAAGTTCTGCAGTTAACTGAGGGGGCTCTCAAGACAACATGCAGGGGAACTGCCACGCATGCTTAGCAGTAAAATTTTACTGAGCTAGAGAGATGACCATTTGATGACATCACCGCATGTCATGACTAATTCAACCTGTTGTTCATGGAGCCCCTTTTTCCGTAAGCAAACTTACTCATTTTTACCTACGTGTTAAAGTGGGATTTAAAATGCTATGCAAAATTTCTTTACTGAAAGCACAATAAACTTGCTTTCAGAACTATGGCCTTGTTATTAACATGGAAGTTAACACAAAATGTCCACATTAGCTGCGACCTGAAATCTCTGTGCTAAGAGGCCCTTTCACTTTCAGCTGAATTGCATGAGGGATTTCCTCTTTCTCAAAATCCAGTTAAAAAAAAAAGTGTCTCTCTTCCCAACTGTCTCGAGCAACACATCTTTCTCCACAGGATACTTATCCTTTCCATTTGCATTCTTCAGTCCCCACAAGGTAATTCACTCTTCTCCTCCCACCCCTCTAGAAATATGCATATCTGAGAACTTTTGGCTTCCAGTCACCCTGAGATTACCATGGATTAGTGGGGGGGGGGGGGGGGGCAACCGCACAATGGGACCTGATGCTCACAAATTTTCTCTCATACCCACCCTTACATGTTCACACTTACTTTCACTGCTCATTCTCTCACATTCTCACATGTCCATTTACACCTTTACTTCTGCCATTCTCCCACCAACCTACACACACTCACTCACGTCTCTCCCTCTTCCATACACACATGCGCACTCACTTTCACACCCATGCTCACTTGCACTCAGCTCTCTCCTACTCACCCTCATACAATCTCAGATCTCTTCTTCCTACACAAATACACACTCATTCACTCTCACAGACATGCTCATTCATTCTCTCTCTCCCCCTTTCAAAACACACTAGCAACAGCAGACTGTAACTTGGGCTCCTGGAGCAGCAGCAGCCTCTTCCTTCTCCTCCTGTGCTGCGGAAGTGGACGCTGCTTGTTTCTTACTCCTCGTTTGATGCACTGGCAGGAAATTGCAATGTCGATTGGCCAAGGCAAACAGGATGGGGCGGGCAAGTGGCTGGATATGGAAACAGGCTGTGCAGGAGCGGGTGGTGTCACGAGGAAGCGAAGTTAAGAGTTAAAAAGGCCCGGAGATGGTAGAAATCACTGTCGAGTTCCTCCTTTTTCAGCCGCGCAAGACCAGTGACGTTCCTTTCTTCTTTCTGGGTCCAAACTGATTGGTTCTCCTGCAGCACCTGGAGATTTCCGATATTGGCCCTGAGACCCGGTAATTCTTTTAGAATTCTGGAGTCTCCGGGCCAAATCCGGAAAGTTCCCAGGTAGACCTGCTTTACAAGCAGGACAGAAGCCTTTAGGAGTGCTTCACTGCTATCATGTGCTCTGATGTCCTTCCTGCCTGTGAAGATATACCCTGGCCAGAATGGTAAGAGAGGTTTTTGATGGGGGGGCTTTGCTATTGTGTCTTGTGGAGGGGAATGCCCATAGCAGATGATATCTGGCAGAGAGGGAAATGCCTATTGGGGTGGGGGAGATGCAATTCAGGGGAGGGCAAATGTCAGGCCAGGGTGGTGGGACTTGATGGTGCTCAAGGTATGGGCTGGGGACACTTTTTTCACTGGGATTCTAGGGGAAAGAGAATCCCCTGTGCTGACAGGGCCAGTTAGCATGGAATCTTGGGCAACTGCGTGCACAGGAAAAAACTTAACATCTGGTCCGAGACAAGTGTTAAATTTTTGCCTTTATGAGACACATAGCAGATAGTGGCTGGAGAGCTGTGTAATATGATGTTTCCCATGGATTCAATAAAACCTTTGTTTGCAGTTACGGGTAGGTAAGTGCTAATTTTAGTGCATTCACATTAATTTGCTTGGCGTTCATCTTAGGATGCATATTAAGGCCTTATTTCATTGCATGCTATTTTTAGCATGTAGAAAGGCCCTTACCATGCACATCAACCATTATTCAGGACCAGTGCCAAGGTTATTCGTGGCCCTAGGTGAAGGTTACAGCCTTATGCTCTCCCCTCTCAGGCCCCAGCCTCTTCCCCTCATGGCCCTCCCATACACAATTATGCTTTTATAATAACAATTTTACATGAAAAAGGACATTCAAATACAGTTTTCTGAGGTAAAAATATAATTTACAAATATATATTATATTTGCAGGCATTGCTATATGCCAACCAGAAGACCCTGCTAAAAAGCAAAAAAGATACTTGGAATTCATATGGTATTGGGTCTATTGGAAACACACGTTGGGTGTGTCTTGGCATTCAGAATACCATGAATAAACTGAGTTACAATTACAATATAGTACATTTCCCACACCAAAACGGTACTAACTGCCAGCACTTAAACAACAAAAACCCTGACTTTATGAAAAGGCAACACTGCAAATATTACACCAGGCACCAAAACACTATATACCTCCTATTAGGAAAACAGATCACATCAAGCTTCTATAGCTCCTTACACAGAAACTACATGCTAGCAGAATACCTCAAGTTCAGTCACAGCTGCAGAACACAGACAGACCCTCACCAAATACAGAATAAGGAGACCTAAAAATATAAATAAAAATGTGCAGACAAAAACTGAACTGGAATTTGCAACAAGCCAGATTTTGTATGCAGCACAACAGTGGAAAAGCTAAAACATTATCATTCCTCATAAAATATCAAACAATAAAATCAAGAAATATAAAACATCAAAAAGAGTAAAACCATACTAATAAAAAGAATGAGATCCATATTCCATAAGACGGTTAGTGGGCAAGTTATCTGGCTAGGTTTAGCTGGATAACTTTAAGCAAGTTTATTCAGTGGGAGAAATGTTTCTCTAGAAGGGGTTTGTCATGGGGGAGGAGTGCGATGACTGCCAAGGTGTTAAAGATGGGGGGGAGGGGGGGGAATGCAAGGCTCGATAGGGTTATATAAAGATTAGATGGGGAAAATAAGAAATATGGCCATAGGCCTCATTAACTGATTTTTTTCCCAGCAAAAGCGCTACTTACCTGCATATCTTTTGAAGATATCCAGGTCGGTAGCGAGTTACCCGGCCTCATGAGGCCAGCCAACTTTAGACCTTCTCAAAAGCAGATCTAAAGTTATCTGGCTAAGCTAGCCGGATATACCTGATGTTCAGCCAGGTTATCCAGTTATCTCAGCTCCTCCCCAGAACGCCCTCAAAATGCCCCTTTTTTATCCGGCTAAATTCTAGCTGAGTAACTAGTTACTGAATATAGCCCGGTATGCCATTTAGAAGGCTAACTATTAAGTTAGCCGTCTAAATGGTTTTTTAATATGAACCTCAATATTTCAGAACTACTGACAAATAGAATAGCATCCAATAATTGAAAATTTATATAAAAATGTAAAAAAAATGTTCCAAAGAGCAAAAATATTGCAAAACAGCAGATATATCAAATAGCACCCAATGATTAAAACTAACAAGGATAAAAAATCACCCACTCTCCATATCTGGAAACTTTTAATTTCCGAATGCCCTGAGATTATCATAGATTAGAGCTGGTGGAGTGAGATGGGGAGGGAGAGTTGCTGCACACACTCTTTCTCCTCTCTCTCTCTCATATACCTACACACAGAACTTCACATACATACATACAAACCCACGCGCACCCCGGCACCCATCTCTCTCCCCCTCTCCCCCCCCCCCCAATACAGACTCCCTCTCTCTCTTGCTCACATTCCCCTTCACTTCCTCAAACACACACTAGCTCCATCTCACTCCTCACTCCTCACTCTCAGATTCATACACACACACAGGCTCCTTCTCAGTCTCAGATACATAAATATACACACACACAGATGCCCTCTCACTCTCAGATACCCATACACAGGCTCCCTTTCTCTCTGAGATATATACATAAACAGGTACCCCCATGCCCTCATACAGGCTCTCTCACTCTCTCACACACCCTGGCTCACTCTCACTCTAGTCCTCGACTTTTTCAGCACTGGGCAGGATAGGCTCTGCCTATGGCCCTCCCAGGCTTCTCTCCTGGCAGGTCTGCACTCCTCATCTGCTGCAGGTGGGATGGATTCTGTCCATGGCCTCGCTGGGCTGCATTTCTCATCTTAGCCACAGGTGGGATGGGGTTCGCCACAGCCCTGCTGGCTGCACTTTTCCTCTTGACTTCGGGTGGGATGAACTCTGCTCATGACCTTTCTGGGCCTTCTGGTACACGTCAGAGAGAAGATGGGTTCTGTCCGCAGCCCCACTAGGGGCCGCTTTCCTTATCTTCGGCTGTGGATGGAATGGGCTCTGCCCATGGCCCTCACGGGCCTTCTTGTCATCTTCAGCTGAAGCTCCACTGGACCACTCTGCTCATTTTCAGCCACAGGCAAGATGGGCTCCATCCAAGGGCCCACGTTGCCTCTCTCCTTTTTGTCTTCAGTCACTAACCAGGGGCTCGAGCTGGGGGTTTTACTGCCCCGAAAGGTTTGGCAGTCTAGATGACTGTCTAGTTCACCTAATAGAAGCACCGACCCTGCCTTTATTACATAGCCCCTTCCTGAATTTTCCTTTCTGTAATCATAGACTCTGATTTACTCTTTTCCTACAGATTTAACTGGGATGGATACAAAGTATTAAGCACAGCATTAATATGCTCAATATTACATATATGTTCTTATTGCTGCAGATTGGAATTGTAAATTATTGGGCAATTTCATTTTTTTGTTATCAGACTGATGCTGTCAACACTTGTAAGTTTTTGCTTGTTTTAATAAATGCAAGACTTTTTTTTTTTTAACACGTTTCCTACAGGGTTATTTTCTTCTGCGCTTCTTGGCTAACCAAATTGGAGAGACGTCTTATTTTGCTTTTTTAAGAAAGTTCGTGCAGATATTTCATGGACAACTGATCCTTTCTCAGGTACTCAGCTCATACTTTTTATCAACTTTAACAAAAATAAATACTCTAGAAACATTTTGGATTTTGCCTGAAAGCAGCATTTTAGTATGTCCAGTTTCAACATCACACATGTTTTGCACTGCACTCCCACCCATGAGATGATTAGAAGCAATTTTATCTTTAGCCACATCCTCCTGAGGATGTGTGGCATTCCAGAAAACCACAGGTTCTTGTCATCATACCAACATATCCAAGCAAGGCATGCTCAAAAGCTCAGAGCAAGCATGATCAATCAAGAAAGGGCTAATGTACTACCCTCCATTTAAGTGAATTAGATATGCTGTCAACTGAACCTGGAAAAGAGTTACAAATAAACACTAAGAGATCCATATTCAAAAGATTTGTGTGGATAAAACTGGCTTTCATGTGTTAAATCTGTCCCATTAAATACATCCCCCCCCTTTTGAGTAACTTTATCCCCACAAAATCTTTGTGGGAACAAAGTTACCTGGACAAAATAAGGGTAGAGCTGGAGGCATAGTGAGTTTGAGCTCACATATTTAGCTGGATAGCGCCATATTGAGCTCTATCTGACTAAATTTATTAGTCTAGCAGGCCTAAAGTTATCAGGATAACTTCACCAAGATATTTAGTGAAGCACTTATCTAAGATAAGTTCTGCTGAATATCTTAGTAAAGTTATCAGAATAACTTACCTCCTCGGCTAGATTTTGAATATGAATCTCTTCACATTTTTTCTGGTGAAAATAAGTGAGAAGAACAAATGTTTGGAAATCAATGTATTTTCGTTTCCTTTATGCACCATCATTGAATTTCTTCTTGTAGCGGAGTATGTATGTTGTGTTTTCTTATTTATGAGTTGAGCTAGCCCATGCACCTCAGAGGTGAATGCGAGAGAAACATATAGTTCCAATAAAGCATGCAGTTAAAAAGATGCAAATATGCTTGGAGAATCATTGAAGTCCCCCCAACTGCTGTGTTCAAAATAACCACCAGCTATTGTCCAGGAAATAACTTCAAAAAGGATATAGTTTTCCTGTCATGTAAAAGCCTTTTCCCCAAATATTACAGTATTTAACATTAGAAAATGGGCTATATATGAATTTGTCTACTGTAAAGTGGATTAGGATCCTGTTTGGATTATTTTTGATATATGAATTCTAAATTGTGCTATGATTTTCTCTTGGGAGGGCAATAGACCAAAAAAGTTATTTCTTGAGGGTAAGGTACATTATTGAAAGAAACAACAGTAAAAGCCTCGACTAATGTATTCCTTGTTTGTCTTTTCATTTGGTTATTTTTATTTCATGTTTGGTACTATAAAAATAAGAAGGCCTGCGCTGAATGTAAACCAAAAGGATGATACAAAGCAGAGACAGATTTTGGTTGCCCAGAGCAGACTGTGTCATTTGTAATCATTTTCAACCAATATTAGCTAAAAGCCTTTCTTAATACATTGGCAAAGGCAATTTGCATTTATTTGCAGAAAGTGATAAAAATTATAGAGGTCCATATTTAAAAGCATTTGGCCGGATAAATTAGGGGTGTTTCAGGGGAGTATTAGGAAGGAGCTGAGTTAGATGAATAAGTTATCTGGCTAATTGGTTGGCCTATAGACCTGCCCTAAAGTTAGCCGGATTGGCTTTCCTAAAATTATCCACCTATGTTACTCAGATAATGCTGAAAATTGGTGTTATCTAGCAAACCCATATCATAGCAGAGATGGGTTTAAAAATGGTTTGGACAAGTTTCTGGAGGAAAAGTCCATAAACTATTATTAAGCAGGTAGACTTGGAGAAAGCCACTGCTACCCTGAGCATAAGCTACTATTTGGGATCCTGCCAGATCCTTATGACCTGACTTGCACACTGTGGAAACAGGATACTCTGCTCAGTATTCTTATGTTCCAACTTAGGAGGTTATTTACTAAGCCAACTTAGGAGCCAACTTAGGAGGTTATTTACTAAGCCACAGTATTTTCCCCAAAGAGAAAAATACAGCGGGAGTTTACTAAACTGTGATACTTTGGTACCATAACTTAGTAAACTTCTTCTATGCATTCATCCCCAGATCTCTGAACCTCAGCACACAAAGCCTTGGCACCATCAAAGAGAAACAATTCATTGCAGATGATGCAAGTTTTATTCATTTCAGTACTTCACTCCTGGTGCCTTCGTCGCACTCAAAGATAGCAGGAGGCCCTAAGGAGGATTCATATCACTTCCTCCCATCTCCAGAGCAGTGTCTCCATCAAGGCTTCTGGAACAATATCTTTATCTGGAGCCACTTGACCCAATATATTCTGAGTTGCTACTGGTTTGAGGACCCCACCCCCCTCAGTTTAATTGCGCCAGGAAGGAGGTACCTTCTGCAGTCCTATTGGAGCCTCTCTGCACAATGAATCTATATTGTTTGGAAGAAGATGTTCCTCCTCCAACTCTGAGTCAAAGAACACGACAGTCTATAGACCAGGAGGAAGAGTTAGTGAAGAGTTTCTTTGCCTCGATTGCAGCTAAAGACAAGGATGGTACTCTTCAGCCTATTCTGTACAGAGCATCAGATTTCTTCCTCAAGGAGTAGTGCCTCTCACTTCCAAACCCAGGGATGTCCTATCAGAGATCCCAGGAGTGGAATTTAGCTCCCATCAGTCTTTCACTATGGAGTCCAGCTAGTCAGAGGATATTCCCCAGGAATATTTCCCTCCGAGATGAATGAGATATCTCCTGTGAACACATGTGTTGTTGAGGTCCTGGGTCAGTGTTATCTCACCTCTTGAAAAGAAGAAGGATCAATGAGGATCCCCTCTGACTCCCTACCTGATCTGCTGGAGCATTCTTCAGTGCCAAAAGACCTCTCCTATTCCAAGACTCTGGATAAGATGGGAAAAGCCTTTGGAATCAGTGTATATAAGGACAAGGACCCCATGCTGAGATCTTCGGTCTTCTCTGGATCCTGGAACTCCAGTTGAACCTGCAGCATTCCTGGTGCATTCAGTCCTGCAGAATTTACAAACAAGAATGTGGGAATATCTGGCATCCTATCCCCCAGCAGCTAGTAGGCTAGATATTAAGTATAGAGTTCAGTAAACCCTGGGGTTAGAGGTGCTGAGATACCATACCAATCTGTTGTAGTGGAATCGGTGCGCAAGAGATCAAAGAAGATAAGGATCTTCTCTAATGTCCTGCTAGGCAAGGATCCTAGGCTGTTGCATACGGCTGGGGAAAAGGTTTTCCAAAGCTTGATACTTAATGCCTGCATTGTGCCCATCAGTTCTAAATCATGTAGTACTTACATGATTATATTAAGAAACTGAAGCCATTGCTCAGTTCAGGGGATGGAGATCAGTCAGGGTATCTACAGGTTCTTTGAGACACTGAGGAGTACAAACATTATCTACTTCATTTGGTTTTCATATCATTTGATACTGTAGCCAGAATGTCTGCAGTGGTCACTGGAGCATGCTGAATGGCTTGGTTGAGAAACAGCAGACTCTGGGAAGATGTACATGACAAGCTGGAAGATGTGCCCTGCTCAGGGGAACACCTCTTCAGAGACAAACTCAGGGAAATGGTGACCCAAATCAGGGAGCCTCATATTGCAGTCTAGTCTCTCTCAATAGGTTCTGAGCAACTGTCTTCATAAAGGCACCTGTATTTCACTTTTAAGTGCTCTTACTTCCAGAGGTGCCTTTTCCTCCAATTCCAATGTTATCAGGCCCTACCTATGCTTCTTCAGCAACAATGTCTGCTTGCAGACATCAACGTGAGAGATGTCAGCCAAAGACACAGCAGCAGATCCAGCCAACCTCGGCCTAGTTTTTGACCAACCTTGATCTCAAATCTCAGCACCTCCAATCGGGGGAAGAGTCCAACTCTATATGAAGAAATGGAGGAGGAACACCAAGGACTGTTGGGTCCTCAAAATTATGGTTCCCATTTGCATTTCCCTTGCCTTTCAGTGCTACCCCATTATGCAACCTTCAATCCAGATTCATCTCACTCGACTCAGCTTCATCTTGAGGTAGAGTCACTTCTCATACAGCAGGTGATAGAGCCTGTTCGTTCTGACCAACGTGGCGAGGGATTCTACTGCTGCTATTTACTTATCCACAAGATATCACGGGGATTGAGGCCAATCCTGGATTTATGAAGTCTAAACAGGAGCTAGTTGCAGGGGAAGTTCAAGATGAACTCCCTCCACACCATCCTGTCCTTCATTGAATTGGGAAATTGGATGAATGCCCAGGATCTGAAAGATAGATATGCCCACATACCCATCCATCCTTCCTATTGATAATACCTCACAAGTCTGCTTCACTTTTTTGAAGGGGTTAATAAACATGTAGATAAAGGTGAACTGGTAGATGTAGTGTATTTGGATTTTCAGAAGGCATTTGACAAACTTCCTCATGAGAGGCTTCTAAGAAAAGTAAAAAGTCATGGGATAGGTGCAATGATCTTTCGTGGATTACAAACTGGTTAAAAGACAGGAAACAGAGCAGGATTAAATGGACAATTTTCTCAGTGGAAAAGGGTAAACAGTGGAGCGCCTCAAGGATTTGTACTAGGACACGTGCTTTTCAAAATATTTATAAATGATCGGGAAATGAATACGATGAGAGAGGTAATCAAATGTGCAGATGATACAAAATTATTCATAGTAGTTAAATCACAAGCATATTGTGAAAAATTGCAGGAGGACCTTGTAAGACTGGAAAATTGGGCATCCAAATGGCAGATGAAATTTAATGTGGATAAGTGCAAGGTGATGCATATAGGGAAAAATAACCCATGTTGTAGTTACATGATGTTAAGTTCCATATTAGGAGCTACCACCCAGGAAAGAGTTCTAGGCATCATATTGGATAATACATTGAAATCGTCGGCTCAAGATGGCCACCAAGTGAGGAATGCTGCCAGAACGCTCTCAGTTGGATTAACTTTTTTCTTGATTTCCTTTCTTAAAATGCCTCACACAAAAAAGAAGGCTAAATTGAAGGACATTATGTCAAGCTTTCCCTCTCTTGAACCATCACAGCCCTGTATTGAGGGCTTCTTTGCAGCAATACCTGGAGCCTTGGTCCCTTTGGGGCCAGTTGGTAAGTGAACACCTTCCCCCTTGACCACTGACATCTCGTTGAGCCCCAGCACTCTGAACACGCCTTCTCCACACCACCATGAACCTCCCAGAAATCTGGTCCCTGTAATGTTCCCTGTCGAGCAATGCCGAAGGGAGTCGAGAGCAGGGCAACTGGGAGAGGCTTCAATTGGGACTCAGGTGATCTCAGCTGCAGAGGGTGCTGTGCCTGTGAGTTGAGGTGGTAGTGTGGGCCAAGCATCCTTTGGGACAGCTGGCCCTTTTGATGAAGTTTTACCATCTTTAAGAGGTGTGGAATCTGTTCTAGGCACAACTTCAGGTGAAGGTGGTGCTTCTATTAACATCCAGAATTTTGGATATCTCTTATTGCGTCCTTTTAAAATCACATTGGATGGAATATGGACTGTTCTAAAGTCTCTTGAATCGTGAATTGCAACATTATCCCAAGTTACTTTAGACACTAAGCAACAGGTCATGGTAAATGCTAATTTGATCTCTTATTTTGCTTTCAAATTGGATGGTGTTGAAGCACGGTTAACAGCAGTTGAGAAAATTCAATAAACTTTAGTTCAATCTGACCTGGTAAATAATAAGAAGTTGGAAAACATAAAAATTCATTGAGATCTCATAATTGTTGCATGCTCCGGCCGCGCTAGGGCTGCGACAGGTCCTGCTCACCTTCCAGACCCAGCCTCGACTGCTCCCCCGGTCTCTCCCCTTGGCCGCAGCTAGTCTTCTGCGGCCTCGGGCTCCTAGCTCCTCGGCCTCCTCAACTCCAGACCCGGTTCCCTCCTGCTCCGGTGCTCCGCGTCCCTCATGGCACAGAGAGGCCCACGCCATGCCTTCCTGCAGTCAGCCCCTAGGTGCGTGTGCATGCACAGGGCCAACCTTTAAAGGTACCGCGGTGGGAAACCACTCCGCAGTGCCCAGCGATGACATCACCTGAGCCCTGCGTAAAAGGCAGGGCTCAGCCCTCTATTCCTTGCCTTGGCAAACGGGTCATCACACTTGTGTGAGCTAGTTGCCGTCCTCGTTCCTGCGTTCCTGTGCTTGTTCCAGTGTTCCTGCGTTTGCTCCTGTGTTCCCGTGGTCCTTCCTGTGTTCCAACGCCTGTTCCTGTGTTCCTTCGTTCCCGGGTTTTGTCCACGTTCTGCAGCCCAGGTTGTACCTTCTCGGACTGATACCCGGTACTGACCTCGGCTTCCCTCTGACCACGCTTGGACCGATACCTGGAACTGACCTCTGCTTGCCCTGACCACGTTTGGACTGATATCTGGAACTGACCCTTGCTTTGGCTGACCATCCTCGGACGGATTACCTGGCGTTGTCCCTTGCGCTCCATTCGGACACTCTCTTTGCTTCTCCTGAGACCACCAGGCCCACCTGCCTAGACGCTCTTTGCGGCCTTCCTCGAGCTAGCCAACAAGGCGCTGCCTACCCTGCCCAGAGGACCTTCAGTTCCTGCCTCGTACCCGTGGTCTCTGGTACTCTCTGTTCCGGTCTAGCTTGTCTGTTCACCATCAGCCACGTACCTCTACTCTTTGTGGGCACACCTCTCCACCATCTCTCCAGGAGACCCCCAGATGCCCACCTAAGCCCAGTCAGCCGGGAATCCAAGGGCTCAACCCGCGGAGCCCCCGAGCCATTATTGATGAAACTCCAGCTTGCCTCTGTCTCCTTGTGTGCTCCGCCTCCTGGTGGCAGGCGCCCTCTGGGATCTCTCAGAGGTCCGTTCCAATCCTGCGCCAGGCCAAAGGTCCACCTGCAGGACAAAAATAATTTAAGAATATTGAATTTTCCAGTCATAAATTTGATTTCTCCTTTGGATCTCTTCAAAACATAGCGAGGGCCATCCATTGCTCCTACCATGTGACAGGGACCGACCAATGGCACTGATAGCCGCTGTCACATGTGAAGGGCAAAGGGCCATTGGTGCTATTTTGATTTGTGGCATCCGATGGCCAGAGAGGGGGAGATCACTCTCAGGACCCCGCTGGACCACCAGGGACTTTCGGTAAGTTTTTTTGGGGGGGTTGGGCAAGTCTTGGGGAGTCGGGAGGGTGGGGGGTTGCAATTAATTAAATTTGAAGTGTTGGGGTGGGTTTGGAGGGGTTTTTTTGTTTTAAAATGTCCTTTCTCCCCTCCCCAAAAATGATAAGAAAACTACATGAAATTTTGTGGGTTTTCTTATCGTTTCGTCACCCCCCCCCCCCCCGAACCGCGACAAAATAGGAAATATCGTCACTATTTCCTATTTCGTCGCAAACGAATGCACATCCCTATTAAAAATCCCAGATTCTGCAATGCCTGTGATAACAAAGGCATACTATTTACCTCAAGCCTCTGAGAGTGGAGCTGATGAACCAATACATCTCTCTGGGATTCTTGAAATGTCGCAAGAGGCTGAGATAGCTAGAAGGAGAGCACTCTTCGTCTCCTTTACTTTTCTTTCGGATAGAAATAATATCTTTAAATTTTTATTCCGTAATAGGTTGTCCTTATTCTATGGACAAAAGGTCTGGATGTATCCAGATCTTACTAAAAGTACTCAAACTTGTAGGAAATATTTTCTCTCCATGCATCCGGATGTACTTTCTAGAGGGGCACAATTCACTCTTCGATACCCATGTAAATGTTATGTAAGATATCAAAATGTAAATTACATTTTTTTTGAGCCTTCACAAATCCGGACGTTTCTAGATTCACACACATAAGAGACACCTATAGTTGGTTTGGTATAGGAATATAGATGTTATGATCCTCTCTCTATTTTTCTTTTTATATTGTTTCTTCATTTGATATATCTCTCATATTTCTGGGTCCTCCCAATTTTTCCTTTATTTTAGTGCATTGCTATAACTGGGAGCTAAATATTGTATTTCCTGTACTAGGATTACCTTAATTTACACTATTTATTGCTGTACAAGATTTTATTTGTGTTAATTTGGAAGTCTCTGAAAAAAAAAAAAAAAGAACTCATCTGCTTAGTGTGCTGAGGCAGACAAAAACGCAAACAGAATGTTAGGAATTATTAGGAAGGGAATGGTGAATTAAACGGAAAATGTCATAATGCCTCTGTATCGCTCCATGGTGAGACCACACCTTGAATACTGTGTACAATGCTGGTCATCACATCTCAAAAAAGATATAGTTGCAATGGAGAAGGTACAGAGAAGAGCGACCAAAATGATAAAGGGGATGGAACAGCTCCCCTATGAGGAAAGACTAAAGAGGTTAGGGCTGTTCAACTTGGAGAAGAGACAGCTGAGAGGGGATATGATAGAGGTGTTTAAAATCATGAGAGGTCTAGAACGGGTAAATGTGAATTGGTTATTTACTCTGTCAGACAATAGGACTAGGGGGCACTCCATGAAATTAGCATGTAGCACATTTAAAACTAAACGGCAAAAGTTCTTTTTCACTCAATGCACAATTAAACGCTGGAATTTGTTGCCAGGGGATGTGGTTAGTGCAGTTAGTGTAGCTGGGTTTGAAAAGGGTTTGGATAAGTTTTTGGAGGAGAAGTCCATTACCTGCTATTAATCAAGCTGACTTAGAAAATAGCCACTGCTATTACTAGCATCAATGTTCACTATACATCAACCAACCTCTTCCCTTCAATAATAATACTCCAACATGAACCAATACAAGGGAATACTTGTGCTATGGTGTTGCTTATGTACGGTGGCTCTATTGAAGGACAACCAATTGATGGGTGTCCTTTTCTTTCGCCCCATCTATTATTCTTTATTATCCGTGGGACCATCTGATTAGAAAAATAAGATCAGACAACAAAGGTAAAAAAACAATTATTTTGCCTTTCTGCAATTGGAATTTGCCATCTTTGGGAATGTACATTTCTTATACATTTGTATTTTGCTTTTTCTTCAGTATTCCAGAGTTTACAGAGTCTAGTTTTGCTTGCATATTTCTGTTTCTAATTTGCAGTTTCTTATTCTGTGTTAAGTAAGGGACAATCTGTGATATGCATGTGTGACAGAGGTACAGTATTTTGACTAGCATATATTTTCTTTGTAGGCATTTGACATCAGTCTGGCTTGTTCTGTTTGCCCAGTAGGTAGTGTATTAGTGTTCTAGGGCCTGATGTGTCACACACAGGCTCTCACAGGCAGGTGCTTGGGAGAGAGAGTCTATGTGTGTGAGAGAGAGGGAGTGTGTGTTGAGAGCATTGGCATGTATTATGAGAGTGGGAATGTGTGAAAGAATGAATGTGTTAATATGTGTGTGTGAATGAGAGAGAGAAGAGAGAGTTTGTGTAGCCCTACCTCCACAATCTGTGATAATCTCAGGGTGAGTGGTATGGAGAGCAGGACATTTTTTAATCCTTATTATTGGGTGTAATTTGATGTTTCTATTGTTTTGAAACATTTTATTGTTTTTTTGGGAAATATTAGAACATTTTTTAATTATTGGATGTTTTATTCATCAGATGTTTTGAAATATTTTATTGATGTATCAGAAACAATAGAACAAATTTATGCAAGTTTTTAAAAAAGTATTGGAATTTCATCAGCTCTATTGATATTTATTCTTTTTATTATCATGGTTTTAATGAAATGAATGATGTTTTATATTTCTTGATTTTATTGCTTGATGTTTTGCGAGGAATAATAATACAGTCGGGCTTCTGGTTTCCAGTACAGTTTTTGTTGGCACATTTCTATTTTGTATTTGGTGAGGATTTGTCTGTATTTCAAAGGTTCAGTTATTGTGTAAATTGAATTTTTGCTGTGCAAATTATGGCACTTACCACTGGCTTTTATGACATTATGGTCCTCTCTCATTTCTGTTTTAAACAGAAGTTTGCTCTTTGTTAATTTCATGTGCATGCAGAAAAATGTTTTGCAGTGTTCCTGCAGAATATATATATATTTTAATTCAAATATTTTATTGTAACTTATTGTAACTAATATTTTATTGTTAGGTGCTTATTTTAAGGGAGGGCTTTAGTTAATTGTCTCTCTAAGGATTGGGTTGCTGTGAGCATAAAATTGATAGGCTTTTTTGCATCAAAGAACATAGTGCTCATAAGGTAATGTAGGAGGGTGGACTGTGTTCTAGGGCACCTAACAGCAGCAAATTGTATGATGCACCACAAACTTCAGCAGGCACCCTATGCCCTTAGTATAACAGGTTTGCTAGATGGCTTTGAGTGTCTCTTTTGAAAGATTTTATATTATTTTGCAAGGTATCTGGCAGTATAGGCATGTTTTATTGCTGTTATTGAGGTGACAACATTATTTGAATATATATTTTGTCTAGTGAGTCATAAGGGGAAATATTCTCACTCTGCTTTGCATCCATTTTTGGGTAGATAATTGAGAATGGGGGAAAGTGAGAAGGACATGAGGATTGGAGGAGGGAGAGCATGAAGTAGGGGGATTGAAAAGGGAGTAAGGAAATTGGAAGGGCAGGGAAGTAGGGACATAGAATATGGTTGGGAGATAGGGGAAAGTAGGAACTTAATGACTGAATGAGGATTGGGAGGACAGTGAGAACTGGGCAATTGAGCTGGAATATAGGTGTAAGAGAAGGAGAATTGAAGGAAGGGGAGGAGTCAGAGGAGGTGTGTTAAGGGGGTTTGGGTAAGCAAGTGGAAAGAGACAAGTAGCTAAACTTGAGTCCAAGTTATCCCTGTATCTTCAGTCTGATTATAAAAATCTGGAGTTGGGAGGGGAAAGATAAGGGACCATGCACCAGATCAGTTACAGCATTTATTTATAGATTATTTAATGACATGCCATCGGTGCCACCTCCTGATCCGGCTGGATTTGGACTTTTGCTTCCATCGGAAGGCCCGCAAGGTGCAGGAGACCAGCCATACGACCACTGAGGGGATGATTCCACTGATTCTCAGGATACTGAAGACATTCTATCAGAACCTTCACCTCCAGAGGAAAGACGCCGCTACCCTCCAGAGGACCTTTTGTTTGCCAGCTTTATAAAGGAGATGTCTGAAACCATCCCTTTTAAGCTACAAACAGAAGAGGATGCCAAGCATAGAATGCTGGAGGTTCTTCAATTCATGGATGCCCCCAAAGAAGTGATGGCTCTTCCAGTCCACGAAGTTCTACTTGACCTGTTACACCATACCTGGGAACACCCAGGTACAGTTCCACCAGTGAACAGGAAAACTGACGCCACCTATCTGGTCCAATCAGCTCCAGGATTTCAGAAGAGCCAGCTCCCTCACCACTCTGTAGTAGTCAGATCAGCTCAAAAGAAGGCTAAGAGATCCCGGCCTCATTCTTCGGCTCCTCCTGACAAAGAACAGAAATCCCTGGATGCCTTCGGCTGCAGGGTGTTCCAAGGATCTATGCTGATGGCACGTATAGTAGCCTACCAGCTATACATGACATAATACTCGAGAAATCTCTGGAAACAAGTCCAGGATTTCTCCGAGTCCCTGCCCGAGAAGTTCCAGGAGGTATTAAATGCCATCCTCCAGAAGGGTTTTGATGCTGTTAAGCACGTGGTCAGAGCAGCCTATGACATATTCAAGACTGCCTCCAGAGTGTCAGCAGCAGGTATAAGCGCCAGGCGCTGGGCATGACTAAAATCCTCAGACTTACGTCAAGAAGGCCAAGACAGGTTAGCGGACCTTCCATTCACAGGAGACAATTTGTTTGGAAAAAAGATTCAAGAAGCGGTGGTGCAGCTCAAGGACCACCATGAGACTTTGCACCAATTATCCACTGTTCCCTTGGACTCATCTACCATCAAAAGGCCATTTCGACGGGAATCCAGGAGGCTAACCTATAAAACCCGTAGGTATTACCCTCCTCCATCCTGGACTTGACCAACCAAACCCTCTCAAAGAGGTCAGCCTCGTCAGCATAGGGCCCCGAAAGCCCAACCAACTCCTCAGACTGGTCCTGCTTCAGGGTTTTGACTACCTACTAGAGAGCAGCAGTCAATCCCCACCTCCGACAACATTTCCTGTGAGAGGCCACCTGTGCCACTTTGCCAACAAATGGCACACAATCACGACCGACCAGTGGGTCCTTTCTATAATTGCCCACGGTTACCATCTAAATTTCCATACACTACCACCGGACTCTCCACCGCGTCCGGCGTGAAGTCTAACCGACAGAACTCTCGACCCTCCTGCAGTCCAATGCCGTAGAACTGGTTCCCTGACTGCGAGGAAAAGGGTTCTACTCTCGGTATTTTCTAATTCCAAAAAAGCCAGGTGGCATTCGTCCTATCCTGGACCTCCGTGCCTTAAACAAACATCTCCACAAGGAAAAGTTCAGAATGGTAACCTTGGGTACCATGCTCCCTCTCCTACAAAAGGGAGATTGGCTCTGCTCTCTAGATCTTCAGGAGGTGTATGCCCATATAGCTATATCCCCTCCTCATCAAAAATACCTCAGATTCATAGTCGGTCACAGGCATTTCCAATATCAAGTGCTACCATTCGGCCTAGCGTCAGCATCCCAAGTGTTCACAAAGGCAGCGCAGTATCCACGTCTATCCGTTTTTAGATGATTGGCTACTTGGGTCCATCCAAGGAGGTAGTGCTTCAATCCCTCCATCTTACCATACAACTGCTACAATCCTTGGGGTTCATCATAAACTATCCCAAGTCACATCTGACTCCATCACGCATCCTCTTGTTCATCGGAGCAGATCTAAACACAGTTCAAGCCAGAGCATTCCTCCCAAAGGACCGAGCACGCACTCTCTCAGCCTTGGCCAAAGCAATGCAGACTCGCCGCACTACTACAGCTCATCACCTGCTAACTTTGCTAGATCACATGGCATCCAAGGTTCACGTTACCCCAATGGCTCGACTA
Organism: Rhinatrema bivittatum; assembly: GCF_901001135.1. Lineage (NCBI taxonomy): Eukaryota > Metazoa > Chordata > Amphibia > Gymnophiona > Rhinatrematidae > Rhinatrema > Rhinatrema bivittatum. The sequence goes on from NC_042615.1 coordinate 568,305,791, forward strand.
GCCATGAGAGTAACACAGTGGTCTTTAAAGTCCCAGTGGTCCCAATCAAATCAAGATCTTTCACATATTGTCCATGTCACCAGCCAGCTTCGACTCACACTAGCTTGGTGGATGTACACGTCCAACCTTCAGATGGGACTTCCCTTTCAACCTCCAGATCCTCAAATTACGTTGACCACAGATACCTCCGATCTGGGTTGGGGAGCCCATATCAACAACCTTCAAACCCAGGGAACCTGGACCAGGGATGAAATAAAGCACCAGATACATTTTCTGGAGCTCAGGACAGTACGGTACGCCCTATTTGCATTTCAGGATTGCCTATCCAACAAGGTAGTCCTAATTGAAATGGACAACTAGGTACCATAGAAACATAGAAATGACGGACGAAGAACCTCCACTCCCTGTCTCTGATGGCTTGGATGCTGAAAGGTTGATCCTACAATCTCTTAACTTTTCTGACAATGTGTCCCAGGTCCTCGTAGCTTCATGGAAGCCTTCTACTAGGAAATCTTATCATTCCTGCCAGCGTTCTGTATACCGACTGATAGCTTGAGGCGCCAAAAGACGCTGAATTTAAAGGGATCCCATCGACAGACTAGAGTGCACGACAAAGGAAATATATCCCTTTTCCTGCCCCACAACAAGGTTCCTGGACTACCACTGGTACCTCTCAGAGTCTGGACTACAAACTTCCTCCATCCGAGTGCATATCAGCAACATAGCTGCTTACCACAAAGGTGTAGGAGATGCCCCAATTTCGGCGCAACCCCTTGTAGGGCGCTTTATGAGAGTCCAGCTGAAGCCTCCACTGCATCCCCCAATTGTGGCATGGGACCTCAATGTTGTACTATCACGGCTCATGCATCCTCTGTTCGAGCATCTACACTCCTGCGAGCTCCGACATATCACTTGGAAAGTGCTCTTTCTAGTTGCTATAATGTCAGCTCGCAGAGTCAGTAAGCTACAGGCACTGGTAACATACCCACCTTATACCAAATTTCTCCACGACCGTGTGGTTCTCCGCACTCACCCTAAATTCCTGACAAAGACAGTTTCAAAATTTTCCTAGAATGGACAGTCTTGGGGGGGGCGGGGGGTGTTGGTGTTGAGGTACTGTTGTGTGTAGGGAAACTATCCCTTACTATACTAAACTTATTAGCAAAAGAGTCAGCTAATTGATTACATATTATTGAAGTTTGATCTAGGCCTAGATGATTTTTTTAACTGGTTAAGTTTTTAACTACCTGGAAAAATTCATTAACATTTGTACCAACATTATGAATCTTTGCAGAAAAATATTGTTTTTTTTAATCAGATGTATCTTTTCCCTTTAAATATTATTTATTTATTTATTTATTTATTTATTTATTTATTTATTTAAGGCTTTTATATACCGACTTTCTTGATACAAATCAAATCAACTCTGTTTACATCGAACAAAGCAGTTAACCATAACCAGATAACAAGAGACATAGATTGAAGAAGCAAAAAGTTACATTATAACAGGGGCGCTAGATGTGACAAGCTAGATGTGACAAGCTCTTTTTGTAAAAGGAGATGGTTATTTTCTCCAACTGCGCTCATATCTCCTAAATTCTCTTTTTAATTCCTTTAATGCTGGTTACACAAGGGTGCATAATTGTGACGCTTAGGGTAAATTACCTTCATGGGGCAAATTCATCTGTAATAGTGGATAGCATGTTGTCCCATGAGGAAACAGCTTGGTTAAATTCAGGCATTGAAAAATTGTCAATGTGGGCTGTTAACTACTCTATAAATTTATCAATATCAAAATGGCCTAGTTTTCTGATGCAATTAGTTATCTGAGTATTATGAACCATCTTAGGTTTTAGTTGAAAGTACAAGAGATAAGAACATGATCAGACCATGGTATTTGTTGCACATGTGGTATTGATGGGGATTGTGTTAGTATGCTTAGGTTCATGAAAAGGAGATCTAAACTATGATCTTGCTTGTGAGTTGGAAATTTACAGTACCCAGCCCATGCCAGCCATCATGTCTGGCAAAAGCTCAGTGGCAGGTGGTAAAGGATCTTTGTCAGTATGTAAATTAAAGTCACCAAGTAATATACAGTCATCATCTTAATATATCAAGCAAGATGGAAAAACTGTGTAAGATAGAGACATGGATATGAATGAGGAAGAAACAGAAAAATGACAGTACTTGAATGTCTCAATCATATACCCCCTGTTTTCCTCCCCTCTAGGATATACATAGTTAGATCATTCAGTCTTATCTCATACAGTTTGTGATGTAGATCCCATACCATTTTAGTAGCACTTCTCAGAATCACTTCCAGTCTTTCTATATCTTTTGCAGATATCATCTCCAGAACTGGACACAGTATTTTAGGTGAGATCTCACTAATGCCTTTGTAAGGTAGTACCCCTAGTGTTCCCCATGAAGAACCAGGCTATGAGTGGCATCCTGTGGGGCAGGTGGGGATAAGAGGGCATAACCAGAGATTAGGGAATAAGAGCTGGAATCCAGGTGGGGATAACCAGATAAGGCCCAGGCCTCTGGGAGGAAGGCAGCTCCTGTAATGTAACAGTGTCCAAACAGTGAGCTGAGACAAAGCAGTATAAACTATGAGCAGTGCGAGTATACTGTCTGAAGGTAAAGGCAGTCCACTGTTGTGTATATGATTGAAGCTGTGAATAAAGATTATGTTTTAAGAAAGGCTGGAGTCTGACTGGTTTATGTCTCCAGGCCTGTGGGAATTACCACTCATTCCCACATATGGTGTCATGCATGGGTTTTTTTCTAAAGCTTTGCACAGAAAAACTCCAGCCTCCAATGAAGTGTCTGTTTGGAGTAAAGGAAGAGTTGAGAAGAGGACAGGTGGTTCGAAACATAGTACAGAACACAAGGAGGCCTGTGGATCTAAAACAAAGTACAGAGGGCAGGGGGTGCACAGAGCATGGTAGCTTGTGTGAAAGGGTGTGGCTCAGAAGCTACACTGAAGAAAAAAAACCCCCAAAGTTTAAAGTTTCAGGTAGAAAGGAAACTGTAAGTGAGCCTGGTTGCAGGGACAGCCAGGAAGTGAGAGGTTTGTATCTGCTAACGGAAGAAGCCCAGCTAGAGGTACATAAGGAATTAACAGGTCGATACAGTAAGGCTGCGGTAGAAACAGTGCGGCAGTGTCAGGCGCACCCTTCCTCCCCGCACGCACAGTTCTCTTCACTAACTCCCCGATACTCTCTTCTAATTGCATGCAAATGCATGCCGCGGCTTTAAAGCGTTAGGGAAAGGTTATGCCCGCGTAACCCATTTTACTGTATAGGCGCTTAATACAGCGCCTATACAGTAACCTGGGTGCGCTGGTACCTGTCATTTCAAATGTCATTTCAAATGACATTTGGAATGACAGGCACCAGGAAGTGTAAAAAACACGAAAAGTCTTTGTTGCTTCGTCGCTGTGTCTCTCCTCCTCCCGGAGCAGGGCGCGAAAGCAGTCTTGCTCCGGGAGGAGGTGAGGCACAGCGGCGAAGACAGACGGGAGAGGAGAAAAAGCAGAGCCGAGCAGAGCCGAGCAAAGCGAAAGCGTGCGAGCAAAGCGAAAGCGTGCAGCAAGCCGGCGAAATAGACCTGCGAGCAGAGGCAATAGCAGCGGTTCGGTAAGCCTGGCACCCTCCTTGATGTAGTACGTCCCGGATGCCCCCCCCTCCCCAGCGCGCCTGCCACTACCCCTTTCATCAGCTGCATCCACTGCGACCAGGCAGTCCCGTGAGGCCTACAAAAAAAAAAAATCCCCGGCTCCCGCGCCCCCGCACTGGCCCGCCGACTCTACCCCCCTCCTCCCGATCAGGCGGGTAGGCGGCGGCGAAAACCAAAGCAATTTTTTTTTTTTCAAAAAGCGACATCACACAATGCATAAAATAATTTCTCCAGCCTTAAAGCGACTTACTTTTGGGATCTGTCAAGTAAGTCGCAAAAGTAACTTACTTTTCAGAAGCCATCACGATCGTAGCTCAAGACGAAGATGACCGCCTGCACGGGGAAAAGCGTGCAATTGGCCGCTGAAGACGTGACGTCACATCTCGTGACGCCAAATGTCGTGACGTCACGTCTTCAGCTGCCAATTGCACGCTTTCCCCGTGCAGGCGGCCATCTTCGTCTTCGTCCGGAGGAGCTAAGATCGTGTTCCTGATGGCTTCAGAAAAGTAAGTCGCTTTTGGAAAAAACCAAAATTGTCGCTTTAAGGCTGGAGAAATTATTTTATGCATTGTGTGATGTCGCGCTGGGGAGGGGGCGCGCTGGGGAGGGGGGGGCATCCGGGACGTACTACATCAAGGAGGGTGCCAGGCTTATTGTTTTATTGTGTTTGAGTATCTTAAGCGGTGTCGATGGATTTGTTTCACAGTCCTAACTCCTACTAGGGGGAGGCGGTAAACTAGCACGTTAAGGCCGCGGCAAAACAGCGGGTTCCTAAGGAGATAATATCAGCGCCCGTTACAGTATCGGAGGGGAATAGCTAATTCCTTCATTATACAGCTTTTTCGTTCATTTACATGCTGGGTGCGGAAAGGGTAATGTGTCTATTTTACAAAGCGCTAAGGACGCGTGAAACTGGAGACTGTATCGCTGGATGGCCTTACTCGTCTGTATTGTGCGCTCCCAGCACGTTACAGACGGGCAATCTTCGACCGGATGATACTGTATCGAGCTGTAAGTGATTTAGTTATTCCTGGTTATGCAGGCATTTTTTAACCTTTTCTTTTGCGTTGAAATAAAGAAAAGAGGAATGACTCTGGTGCAGCAGGGCTGGCCCTGAAAAAGCTGCCAAAGTGGGCTGTGAGTACAGTGAATGGAAACAGGGTTGGGCCATCTTCCAGCAAGCAAGCCACTCTGAATGGAAGGTGTGCAGCCATGAGAAAACCTGGAGTGGAGATTCAGAATCTCCAGGAGGAAGATAGAAAGTTACAAGAGAGCCTTGCAAGGAATTACCATTCCTGGGCTGAGCAAAAATGGATCCAAGAAATACACTGGGCCATGGTCTATTTGGAGTGGATCCTGTTGGCCTTGTCAAAAAGTGGTGATACAGAGTGCCCAGGAGAGGGCACTACAGAGTGTCTAGTGGGCTGCAACACTGATTGGCCAGAGGATGGTGCTACAGGTGGTTTTGAGGAAGACCCTATAGGGTGCCCAAACATTATCGGGTGTCTAGAGTCTACTCCCTTGAGAAGCTCTGAGAAGGGGGTAATGGAGAACCCTGAGAGAGAGGTAACAGAGAGTGCTGGAGAGGGCAACAGAGACTGCCCAGAAGGAGGAAGTGTTAAAAAGTTGGAAGTTGGCGCTACAGGAGGTTCTGAGGAAGGCCCTGTAGAGTGCCCAAAAACTATGGGAGTACAGAGACAACTCCCGTGAGAAGCCCAGAGAGAGAGAGGCACGGCAAGTGAGAGATACCATGGAGAGCCTAGAGGGTGGCGCTGCGGAGACCCCAACGAGTGAGGCTGTGGAAGAGCTGGTGAGTGGCGTGGATGAGTGGCCAGAGTGTAGAGAAGTGGAAACTACACAGAGCCTAAGGGGAGGCGTTGCAGAATGTACAGAGGAGAAAACCACAGAAAGCCCAGAGGGAGAAGCTGCAGAGAACCTGGACGAAGAGTCCACAGGGAGCCCAGAGGATGGCATTGTGGAAACTCCAGCAACTGAGGATACAGAGAAGTTAAGGAGGGGCTGTACATCAGAGATACCACATGCCAGGAAGTGGGCGCAGCTGTTTATTGAGGAACCAGGACTGGTTGTTCCCCAATTGGTCCATAAAGCTCAATCAGGGTGAAATGTGAACCCAGAGCCAGCAAAGGACTTAGTTAAAGGACTGGGGATGTGCACTGCATGAATGGCACACTGGGTAGTGGTTGTGATGCTGTTGAGGGTAACCCTAAGAGATAGGAGTGAGCATGTCACTAGGTCCCCATTCCCAAGCATAGCTGGTAGGAAGCCAGAGAAAGGAGACTGGGAGGTCTTGGACTATCCTGGAAGGGATCCAGGAGGGAGTAGGGATGCTTGCCCCAGTGGGTCCAAGCTGAGGGGAGGGGTATGTGAGGCAGTGCCCCTAGTGTTCCCCTATTTACCTTTGCAGGACTAGGCTAGATGCCTGGTCCACCTTAAATACCTTAAGGAAAGTAAGCTCCATGGGGGTAGATTTTAAAAGATTGTGCGCGGGCAACCTTTTTAAAATCCGGCCCTATGAGCAGTATCCTGAGGGGCAGGTGGGGCTTGGAGGGAATAAGAGCTGGAGTCCAGGTGGGAATAACCAGACCAGGTCCAGGTCTCTGGGAGGAAGGCAGCTCCTGTATCGTAACACTGTCCAAACACTGAGCTGAGACAAATCAAAACAAACTCTGAACAGAGAGAGTACACTGAAGGTAAAGGCAGCCCACTGTTGTGTATGTGATTGAAGCTGTGAATAAAGATTATGTTTTAAGAAAGGCTGGAGTCTGACTAGTTCACGTCTCCAGGCCTGTGGGAATTACTGCTCGTTCCCACTGCCCTGTACAGAAACATTGCCACCTCCTTTTTTTCCACTTGTTATTCCTCTCCCTACGCACCTTAGCTATCTTTACATCATCTGACACCATCTCCACAAAGGCCCTCTCTTTATTGGTGCACATTAGTATATCCTTTTCTCCCTCTCATGCCCTTGGATTTTGTAGTCCATATACATGATCTTGCATTTTTTTTGCATTAAACCTTAACTACCAATCCATTGACCACTCCTTTGGCTTTCTTTGATTTATTTAAGAATCTTATATTCCGCCACTTTCAGATCAAAACAGTCAAAAACTACATTACCACATAAATTCTCAGTCTGTTTATTCCCTCAGAGGTGTACTCTCTTTTGCAACTTTTAGTGTCATCTGTAGGAAAGCAGCCTTTTTTTTGGTGGCCCTCCTCAATATCACTCACAAAGACATTGAAACAAACATGTCCCAGGATGAAACCCCGAGGCAATCCACTTATCACTCTTTTTTTTCCCCACTAAGTAAATTCTATTAACCATTATTCTCTGTTTTCTCATACTCAGCCAGTTTCTAATGCAGTCCATCACCTTGGAGCCCATCCCTAAACAGTTGTTTATTTATGAGCTCCCAATGTGGAGCAGTATCAAAAGCTTTGATGACATCTAAGTATACCACATCCAACGTACAAACTTGAGCCAATTATCTGGCCAGCCAGACAAAAAAATTGATCAGATTTCTTTGATGCAGTCTTCCTGTGGTATAGCCATGCTCCCTCAAATCCTGCAACCCACTGATTTCTAAATATTTCACTATGCTGTCCTTCAGTAGAGTCTCTATTAATTTTCCCACCACTGAAGTTAGACTAACTGACCTGTAATTACCAACTTCCTCTCTGTTCTCAGGTCCTGTGCGACCTCTTCTCTCTCCAAAGATCTACTGGACAGATCTTTCAGCAGACCTGCCAGAACCTCACTGAGCTCCTTTAATATCCTAGGACGTATCCCATCTGGCTCCAGAGTTTTGTCCACTTTCAATTTTTCTAGCTCCATGCAAACACTTTCTTTGGAAAATAGTATGCATTTATTCCACACTTATACGTATCTCTGCCAATAATGGGCAATTCTTCTCCAGTCCCCCCCTTCAGTGAACACTGAGCAGAAATATTTGTTTAGCATTTCTACTTTTTCCTTGTGCCCCACCATATATAGTTCTCCTTTTCTCCTCTGAGTCTTCCAGTCCCACATCTTCCCTTTCTCCTTTCACTGGCATATCTGAAAAAAAGTATGAGCAGCTCATTTTTTCTCCGTGGCAATTTCGTCTTCTGCTTGTGTCCTTGCCATCCTGACTACCTTCACAGCTTTATTCTCTTTTACCAGATTTTCTTCCCTGTGCTCCTCTATCTGAGATCCCTTGCACTTTTAGAATACAATTCTTTTTCTCATACTTTTTCATTTACTACTTTGGAAGAGAAAACCAGTCTTCTTTCTCTCCTACTTTCATTTACTTTCCTAACAATGATCAGTTGCCCTTATTATAGTTCCTTTTAGGTGAGCCCACTGTTGATCTGCTTCATAAAGAGCTTCACTTCCTGCCAACGCTTCCTTAAGGAGCTCTCCCATTTTAGCAAAGTTGTACTCTTGAAATCCAGGACTTTAACCTTAGTATGACCGCTCACTGCTTCGGCGCTTACATTTAAACCGCACTTTCTGATTATCACTAGAACTCAGGTGAACATCTGTCTGGACATCAAAAACCCTGTTCTGCATTTGTAAGTGCCAGGTCTGGTATTGCCCGCCCCTGCCCCCCAACCTCCTGAGCTGGGTAGGAGGATTTCAGTGTCCTGTTACCGTTTGTCTGATGAGGACTGCTTGAAGGGGAATAAAGGATCTCATACTTCTAACTGATTGCACAGATGGGATGCTCAAATCCATATGTGGTGAGAGAAGAACTTGCTAGCAGAGAGATACTTGCATTAGCAATTAGTGAACAGATGATCTGTGAATACCTGTGTCATATGTACTACATCAATTCTAGCTCCTAGGCAGATCAGCTTACTGTGAAATAAAACCTGATATATTCTGAACAAGTCAAAGAGTACGTATTTGTTGTACTGAACATGGTGTGAGACAGACTTCTGACCACAGGGTTGCTATTGCATGAATTATGCACACCATAGAAAAGAGTACTAACCTTCATTGTCTTCAAGAACTTTAGAAGCTACAGAGAGCAGAAAGAGAAGGATAATAGACCTAACAGTCACCATAATACATTCCTTCCATCCATGCATATACCCTGACACAAACATACCCTACTATACACTCATTCCTACCCATATACCCTACAAATCCACACAGACACACTCATGCATATACACATACACACACAGAGATTTATCGCTGTTCATGTCTGGTGTGTGTACTTCTCCAGATGTAACACCCTCCTCCTTGACTTTGCAAATAGCAAGAAAACAGTTTTGTTTAGCATTGAGGAGTCCCTTCGTCCTTGTTTGCTTTCTAAAATTTGAATTTATGCCAGAGTGGCTTGTGGTAATTGGACAAATTGAGGTACTGTATCCATATTTTTCCTCTCTCTGTTTGCGTGTCTTGCTCCTAGCCAAGTAAGATTATAATTATAAATAGTAATTGCTGTAACACACACATTTGACTCTCAAGCTGGAAGAGTGGGAAATAATTGGCAATGCTGATCATGAAGGAGGGAGGAACGTTTTGAAATGAAGTGCTTACCAACATTCCATTGCCTCCAACTGCCTCCCATAAGCTCCACAATCCTACCTAAAGTCTCACACACAAACACAGGAACAGTCTTAAATACAATATTTTATTCTGAAACAGTCCTGTTTCCTGTTTTCCAGAATATTGTCCTTTTCTTGGTAGTCTTAACACAAAGTTTTGAACAAGTTGCAACAACTGGAAAAAACCATACTGAGACATGGCATGTACTCCGTATGTTATGAAACACCTCCATCATCCCTATATACAAATCTATTTTGTTTAGCATTTCCAAAACCATGCCTCTGTACGCTTGCTTTCCCTACTTGTTTTAAATAGGAGGTTTGTAAGGGAGCAAACATGTCATTCATTAATTTCGAGCAACTGACCACCAGCAGGAGCTTCTCTGGTTGTTATTCTGGAGCAAAGTCTGATGGGAAGTGTAGTTTTAAGGGAATATGATTAGGGAGCCAGGTGAAAGAAATTAGCAAATTGAAAGTAGAACACAGAAAGCATAGAGAAACAGAGACTGACACCAACAGAGACAGACAGACAGTCAGACATCTTAACCAGATAGCCTGAAAACTATGCTGGGGGGAGTTTCCATTTAAACAGCCAGCTGTTAGCAGTCATTTGCTACTTTATATAAGAAAGGCTTGCTGTTTGACTGCCTATCTTTATGCAGACTGGTGTTTAAACCCTTAAGTGTATGCCTGAAATGCCTTAATGATTTAGAATTAATTTATCAACTGTAGACAGAGAACTTTTTAACTGAAAATAAAGAGAGATAAACAGGTCCTTGACTCCGGAGAGTTCTGGCAATCCATTCTATAAACATGTTGAGGCCTTGGTCCTGTCTTTGGCCTGGTGGTTCACAGGTTGGAGTTGTTGTTATAGCTCTGGTTGAGGCTGCAGGAGGAAGAAGAGATGCAATTGTAATTGGAGCTCCAGATGAGGCTGCAGCTCCAGAAAGAACCCCGACCAGAAGAGTTTGAAAGCTCTGTGAAAAGAGCTCTGATGCCAACCTGTGGAATAACCATTATTACAAACAGTAAAATCTTTGTACTTTATACACTGTGGACTATGCAATAACATTTGAGCACCATTTGTCATATGTTATCTTTTGTTTGAAAATACACTTTTGTGGTGTAAATAAAACTGAATTTGTATAGAAAGATATTTTAAACAGTGTATTGTTGTCTTTTTGATTTCCAAAGAGAAATCGGGGAAGATATGGTGGCCTTTGAATATAATTTTACAGTGTCATCTCTTGTGTATCTGCTTCACGTACCTGCTCTTGTACATCTTCTTCCAAACCATGCTCAGAATATTCTCAAAATGCTCTCTGTGCGCACATAACTTTCCACATGACAGCAATAGTGCATGCATACTCCCACACTTTTGAAATTTTGCTTACTGCACACAGAGGCTACTTAAGTGCTTATATGTCGATTTTATGTATACATAAGAACATAAGAAATTACCATACTGGATGAGACCAAGGGTCCATCAAGCCCAGCATCCTGTTTCCAACAATGGCCAATCCAGGCTACAAGTACCTGGCAAGTACCCAAAAACTAAGTATATCCCATGCTACTGATGCTAGTAATAGCAGTGGCTATTTTCTAAGTCAACTTGATTAATAGCAGGTAGTGGACTTCTCCTCCAAGAACTTATCCAAACCTTTTTTGAACCCAGCTACACTAACTGCACTAACCACAATCCTGGCAACAAATTCCAGAGTTTAATTGTGCGTTGAGTGAAAAAGAATTTTCTCTGATTAGTTTTAAATGTGCTACATGCTAACTTCATGGAGTGTCCTAGAGTAAATAAGAGATTCACATTTACCCGTTCTAGACCTCTCATGATTTTAAAGACCTCTATCATATCCCCCCTCAGCCGTCTCTTCTCCAAGCTGAACAGCTCTAACCTCTTTAGTCTTTCCTAATAGGGAAAAGTCTAAAGTCTTTGAAAATTACCACCATAGAGTCTTATAAAATTTTTTTACAAAGGTTTTGAATAATGCTCATTGTTTAAAAAAAAAAAAGTTGCCAATTCTTAGCTCTTTTGGTTTTAAAATAACAAAATATAAGCACAAACAAAGCAAATTTGACAATGTAACAGTTTTTAGTATCAAATAAAACTGCATTCCTACCGTGTTTTCTTTCTTGCACATTGTTGTTACCATTGATTCATTTAAAACAAATATTTGGTTACTCTATATATTTGACATATATACTTTATGTAGCCCTAGCTCAGCAACAGCCCCATACTTTCTAAAGAAATGGACAGTATATGGTAAGGAGACCATAGCTGTGTCCTTATCATAAAGCAATCAATGGTTTTAAAAGCCCTATCACTAATGGAATAAACACAGAATCTGGGCACTGATGGACGTAGTCACTGTGATTCTTTGTTTCTTTTCCAGGATTTTCTTAACATGCTGCTGGAAGACATCCCAGAACAAAAAGGGTAGGTGAAAATCGAGTTAGACAAGATAAAGGAAGGATGTGAGGAACTCAGCCTGACGTGAAAGTGCCTGTCAGGGATGTCAGCAGACCATGTATTTTGGCATCCTTTGTACAATTTAAGTACAAGCTTTGAGAAGGAAACGTACATAAAACCTTTATTTCCCCTTTTCATTCTATGCACTGTTGTGGCCTCTTTTTTTTTTATTTATTATAAATAGATCAAAGACGTTTTAGTTGTGCTGTTAAGATTGATTCCCTCTCAATTTTCAAACATGTATGAAGTGGGTTATTTTTGCTGAGGATTATTATTTTTTTTTTCAACAAAACCTTACCCTTTGAATAAATGCTGTTTTTTCCCCCCACCTATTTCTTTCAGCAGTTTCACTCTTTTATCCTACATTTCTAATCCTTTATCCTGCTGTTTAGATCTCATGCTACAGCTCTCCATAGCAGTACATTTATTTTTACTTCCCCACTTTCCCTTGAGTTGGCTATTGCATGGTAACATAGTAAATGATGGCAAAAATAGACCCAATGATCCATCCAGTCTGTCCGGGAAGCTTTTTAAAAATTTTTTTTTTTAGGGTAGTAACAGCCATTCCGAGCAGGTAACCCCAGGTTACCCCTTTTCTTCATTTCCATCTTTAGCCATTAAGGATCCGCTGTATTCCACGCCCTTTTGAATTCCATGACCATTCTTGTCTTTACTACCTCTTCAAAAGCTCTTTCTTCTGCGGAGTTGGGTCCCGGATCTGCTGCAGGTCTGGGGTTAAGAAAAGCACAGAAGCACTTGGCTCCATAAGAGATGCTGTCGTCTGCACTTAAGCGGCTTCTTCCTGAGGAGCCATTTCTGTATGAAGAAGCTGCATGGTGCCAACACCCTTTGGTGCCACATCTGCACAAGTCTCTTCACCTCTGCTTTTTATTTATTTCTTTATTTGATTTCTATTTTTCCTTTTTGGCACTTCAGAGCAGATTATATTCAGGTACTGTAGGTATTTCCCTATTCCCAGAGGACTTGCATTCTAAGTTTGTACCTTAGGCAGTGGGAGGGTAAAATGACTTGCCTGATGTCACGTGGAGTGACAGTAGGATTTGAACCCTGGCTTCCCTGATTTGCAGCCCTCTGCTCTAACCACTAGGCTGCTCCTCCACGGAAGGTCCCCCCGCAGCATTGGCTCCACTTTTCTTTCCAGATCCTGGTGTATCCAGGGCCCCGCTGGTAGCCTCGGTGTGGAGCGTACTCCACTGTGTAAGCCGTGCAGAGGCTTGAAAATACCATCACCAATTCTGCTTGCGATTTCCATGGTGTTGATGAAGAAGGTACCGGAGAAGATTTTACTAGCGCAGACACCAGAGACCCAGCAATGGAGTCCTTCTGTAAGGGCATGGAGCACTACTGAGCCCTAGGGATGTGCAGAGGGATGCCATATGTGCATTCGGGATTCGTATTCGTCAGGGGGCAGATACGTTGCATTCGGCAAGGGGGGCCCCCGATACGTACATGTGTTAATTCTTATTTGTTTTCCGGCTAAAATTGAATTAAGTACAACCCCCCACCCTCCTGACCCCCCCAAGACTTACCAAAACTCCCTGGTGGTCCAGCAGGGGGTCCGGGAGTCATCTCCTGCACTCACAGCCTCAGCCCCTGACCAATGGCACCGGTAGCCCCTGTGACATAGTAGGGCAAAGGCTATCGACACCATTTTAAATACCGGCAGCCAGGCGTGTGAGTGCAGGAGATGGCTCCCAGACCCCCCGCTGGACCACCAGGGAGTTTTGGTAAGTCTTGGGGGGGGGGGGGATCAGGAGGGTGGGGGGGTTGTTTAAATTGGCTCCTTTAGACGGCCGAATAATTTGGCGAAGATTCGTTGTATTCGTGGGGAATCGCGATACATTTCGCTTCCCCACGAATACAACGAATATGGCCCTATACGTTGCGGATTACAAATATGTAGGAAACGAATGCACACCCCTACTGAGCCCTCTCTTTCACTGGAGTAAGGTACTTCAGCTGTTTTCCAACAAAGAGTGTTATAGATCATCGGCTGGTCCCTGCACGATCCGTTAACAGTTTTCTGGAACACACTTCTCAGAGTCAGAACAGCTTTATTCCATGTATCAGTGCTTACCTTACATTTAAACTTTCCAGTTTAAATGCTTAAGTATAGGCTAGCCCAATTTCCTAGGATCATATAGCACTTAATTCCCAACTGTACTTTTTGCAGATTTAAAAGCCCTCACTAAAGGCTGCAGGCATCTCTGCTGCTGGGTCCAGAAAATCCCTTTCCATCTGGGCTTCCTGCCTGGTTCTGTCTGTCTGAAAAGCAATGTTCTCTCTGGATTAATACACACACTGATTCTGTAATTTATCCTCAGATGTGTTTCCCAATTAGCAACACACCTTTCCCTAGCTGCTACTTTGATTCTAATTAATTCTCTGTCAAGGATCTCCAAACTACATTTCTCAGAATTCCTATGCTTCCTGTTCCAATACTTATTTATTTTTTCTCCCCCCCTTGATGCACTGTGTCTCCAGACTGCCCTTTAGAGCTCCTTCTGTCTTCTGGAGTCTCTAACTGTCTGTCTCTCTTGGCTGTTTCTGCCTATGTGAAGCCCCTACTTCATCACAGGGAGGAAAAGTTTATTTGGGTCTCTAAAAAGGATGTCTCTTCTCCAGCTCTGGAGCAGAGATCACAATAGCCAGTGGTCCAGCTCGCTGAACTGGTGAAGCATTTCTTTGCCTTATCAGTTTCTGAAGACAGGAAGGGTGCTTTGGAGCGTCTTCTATCCAAAATGGGTGAGGTGTTCATTCCCAAAGAGGGGAGCTCCCACTAGTTCCACACCAAGGCGTAGCCCTACGCAAGAGTTGCTGGACATATAGGTTAGCCTTCAGCAGTCAGACAAGCTTTCCCCTGGGGTTGGGGAGTTCCACCATGAGTCAGAGAACAATGAGGGAGCTTCTGCTAGGACAGTATCCCTTTTAGGCATGACCCCTCCGAGGCAACGGAGGTCTCCACCCTGCTCACGTTCTTCATCATAGGGGTCATGGATCAGTGTTTCCCTACTGCCTGAATTGGATTCAGCAAAGATTCTGTCAGACCCCTTGCCAGAATTGTTGCAGCACTCTTCACCACTGGGGAATCTCCGCTATTCCAGATACATAGACAAAGGAGCTAAACATTAATGTCAGGAAAAAAGCAGATCCAAAATTGGAGGTCTTCTACCTTCTGCAGCTCCCAGCAGATTCGGCAGCAATCCCTATTCACAGATTGCTTCAGGATCCCCAGTCCACGATATGATAGAACCCCATCACTTGTCTGCCAATAGCCAGGAATATGGATTTCAAGTATAGGGTGCAGCCAGCCTTTGGTTTTGGTATGGTACAACTCCTGCACCATTCAATAGTAGTGGAGTCAGTTCTCAAGAGAACCAAAAAAACTATGCAGATCTCTAACACACCTCTGGGTAAGGACCCAAAGTTTCTAGACACCTTTGGAAAGAAAAATTTTCAAAGTTCTATGCTGAGCTCTTGTATTGTAGTGCATCGGCTGCATATAGTGCAGTACTTACAAGAATATATTAAGAAGATAAAACAGAAGATTTTAGACCATGAGCAGGCCATGGTTTGTAAGGCAATAGAGGATGCCGAAAAGTGTGAATGGCATTTGGGTCCACTCAGTCTTTGAAGCTTTCAACACAGTGGCGATGATTTTGACAGCCACAATGAGGATCCGTAAGCTGGTTTGGCTATGTGCCAGCAGTGTGAGAGCAGACGTCCATGACAAATTTGCAGATGTCCCTTGTTTAGGGGACAACTTATTCAGGGACAAAATTAAGGAGGCGACCAACTTCCTACTCCCAGATGCCAATAATTCTCTTATAGAAGAGTGTTCTTCCAGAGATGCCTATTCCAGTCTTACCAATGCCCTCAATCCACCCCGCCTTATAGCAACAATAGCTTCCTGCCAGAGAGCGACAAAGGAAAGGCATCTATCTAAAACTGCACAGCAGCTGCAGGTGAAACGTGGTTCTAGTTTTTGATATATCTCAAAGTGCACTCCCCACTGCCTCTGGTCATGGGGGAGGGCCAGTCTTTTCTCTCAGAAAGGAAAAAGATCACCAAAGATTACTAGGTCCTGAAAATTGTGGAATGTGGTTACCTACTCTCATCCTAGTGGTTTTCAGTCTTCAATTCGGACCCAACCCAACAGGCCCATCTTTGTCCACAGGTGGAATCACTTCCTTTTCTCCAGGAATAAGGCCTGTTACTTCCTCATTCCTAAGAAAACCAGGGGACTGAGACCAATTTTGGATTTAAAAATCTGAATATACTTCTGATGTAGAAGATGTTGAAAATGAACTCCTTTCATAAAATTGAGCTGGGCAATTGGATGTGCACTGTGGATCTCAAGGATGCCACTGAATAGCCTGGCAGAGTTAGCTGGCTAAGTTTAACTGTCTAACATTGCTAGCTACTCAGCAGCTGAATATGGATCTCCTAATGTCTAGGTACAGGCAATTTTCTTGAGCCTGGTATTCCTTATGTGATCTCATGCCCCAATCTCCATGATGAGTAAATTCTACTCTACCTTGCATAACGGCTGCTTATAATAGAATTGGAGGGAAAGGGCTGAAGTACAGTGCCAAATAACACCATCAACAACTTCCTGGCCCTATGCCATTTTCTCCTCCCCTTTACCTAATCACAAGGAAAGACACTGTCAAAACAGCAGACATGGCCATATCATAAAATCAACACACTTTTTTTGTTCAAAAATAAAAGCAATTTAAAAGTTTTGTTCAGACTTAAGAATCTGAAAATTGACCCAAACAGCAAGCAAGTTAATATTTAAAGGAAAATACTGTTGAGGCAAACTTTAAAGATCAATTAAGCACTAAACGAAAAAACATGTTACACATAGATTCACATGCATTCTGTTTGATCTTTACTTTCTTTGATCTTCCATTTCTTTAATCTTCCATTGTCCCCTTCTCTAGCTTTTCGGGCATCCTGTTTACATCAGTTTGTGCTGGTACTCCTGTTGCTTGGTGGGAGGTCTTTCTGGGAATTCCACCACTTACCAATATAACTCTAGCAGAGCTGTTCAGCTCTCTGCTTCTAATTCTGAGAATAAAGCATTTTCCCCTACATGCTGCTGTAACCTTTTCATCTGGGATGATGACAATCAGGTAAAGAGTTGTAAAGAGTCCCTCATATACCTTATTCTCTCAGTGGTTCAACTGAATTCTTAGTTGCCCACCTCAGCCCTTGATAGTGAAATAGACCAGCCCCAAGTGATCTGTTTAACTGTGGCGAAAGTTTTCTTTGTTTCTCAGGTCTGCCTGCTTTCTGGACAGGTAATTTAGTTTCTGCCAACCAACAGTAAATCAGAATGTAGCTCACCTAGAGCTTTAATAAATAAATGCCAGCTATCTTCTCTTCTGAATAGACCCAGCTAAACCTATGGCCCTTTCACACAGTCCTTAGTATCTTTGAAGGATACTTCTCTTTAGGTTTTCTTATTTTCCTGCTCTCTTGGGTCTTTTATCCCTTTAGGTTTAGCACTCATTTCTTCTCTTCAACTGGTGAGGAACTCCCTCTTTCCCCCTCTCCAGATGTCTTCTCCCCTGCCTTTCCTTTACCAAGCTTCTGGAGATGTGGCTATTGGGGGTGGAACTCTATGTCACTCCCCAGGGTCACCATTTTGTCTCACTTATTTTCTCTTTATTTCTTGGTCCTCTCTCCATGGGGTAGTTCTGCAGTTCTTTATGCTGGCTATCTTTCTGTCCGTGGCCTTGTCTGTTCTGGTTATGGGATCATGTAGACTACTTCACATACCTCCAATCTTAAAGAGTGTGTACTAGTGCATCCAGTGTGAGCTTCACTCTTCTTGGGATAGGAAATCTGCATTCTGATGCTCCCTTCCAATGCGATGTTTTGACTTCAAAGTTGTATTTTGACACCAGATACCAGCACATAATTCAGGCTGCATCATGAACTTGGAATAGACTTCTTGAGCTGGTGTGCAATAATTCTTCCCTCACCTTGCTTAAATCCTGTGTAAAAGTACAGCTTTTTGCTGCTTTTAAATCTTAAACCTGCTTGTCTGCCTTCAGCCTCATTCATTTATTTTAACCATTGTCATTTTATATGAAACTCCCCAAGTCACTTGACCTGTATGTTTATCTTGATTTTTATCGTAAGTTCTATAGAGCAGATTTTATCTCTTATTTGTTGTTTGTACAGTGTACGTTGAATAGCGCTATAGAAATGTTAAATAGTAGTAGTAGTAGGAGGAGATTATCTTCTTAAATTCCCTGTAACCTCTCGAGGGGAGTGGTCACCAGGGTAAAAGGCCTTCCTTGTAAGTACTAGCTAAGACTCTTAGGTGTCAATATTCAAAAGTTGTCCATTTATCTAAGTTAGCCAGATAGACATTTCTGGCTAACTTAGATGGGATATTCAGCAGCATGGCTTTGCTGCTGAATATCCCCAGACAAATCGCTACTTAGATGGATAAGTATTATCCATCTAAGTTTAGACCTGTTATTGAGCAGGTCTAACTTAGGTGGATAAGTTATCCATCTAAGGCTGAAGAACGTTACTTAGCCAGATAATTTTGTTGCGTTCGTGCCTGTTCTCGCCCTCGCTCCACCCTATCTACCTTAGTGGCGACTCCCTTCGGGTCTGACGGACAGATGCTGCTGCGGCTTCTCCTCGCCGCTTCTCCCTGGAATCCCTGGGCTGGCCTGACGCTGCGGATCCGCCATGTTCCTGATGACGTAGGGCGCGCCCTTGCGCTCCAGAATTTGTACCGGCAAGGGCGCGAACCTCGGGGGCGTCCCCCCGTAGTGACGTCATCTGCTTCCAACTTAAAAGGTCTTTGCTTGCAACTACGAATCGACTTACCAAGGGGAATTCTTTCTCCGCTGCTCTGCCTCCACAAACTTACCAAGGGGTACCCGTTCCTCGGGGGCCCCGCTCTCTCTTCTTGATTTCAGATTGCTAAGACGGGATCCAGTACTCGCTCCTCGAGGGCCTACGTCCCTGAATGCTCAGAAGACTCCTTATTACCTGGAAGCGATCGCAGACGTGAACACTGTGAGTTCTATTACAGATAGAAATCGGTACTCGCTCCACGAGGGCCTATGTTCCTAATCTCTGAAGACTCCCTTCTGTCTAAGACATTATCGCAGGTACGGAGATTGTGAGTCATTATTGCAGATAGGAACCGGTACTCACTCCACGAGGGCCTATGTTCCTAAAACCCTCCAAAGACTCTCTTCTATTCCAGAAGCCATCTCATACAAAGATCTCGTGAGTTCTCATTCCAGACTGCATATAGGAACCAGTACTCGCCTATGGCTCCTGTTCCTGAATATACTGAAGATTCTCTGTTGCATAGAAGCCATTACAATTATCTACAATTGTGAGTGTATCATCTACTACTGGTTATGTATCCAGCATACCCTGTCTACTCACTATCTATAGTCTCTCTCTACAGCTCAGCAACCCAGAGACCGCAATTCCAGTATCAGAGGGACTTCAGCTCTGCCGGGCACATCAGCTCACTACTGCCACCTCTGGTGGTTCTACTTCCTGTCTAATAAAGAATATCTGTGTTTATCTCCATACTCCAGCCTAGCTGGTGGTCCCTCTCAGGACATCCTCCTGGGGGCGCTGTCATCTGCCATCAGCCCAGGGATTCACCAATTTACATTGTGTTCATACCTTACACTACTAGAGTGGTATTATATAGACTGCCACTCTGTGGGAAGCCAACCCACTACATATCATTAACTCTGCCCTCGGAGTATTACAATTGTTAGCTCCTTTCCTTTGGCGGAGTGATCCATAACTGGTTGCCAACTCCCTAGCGGACTTATATCAGATTTCCAACTCCTCCCCTTGGCGGGGTGATTTATTTCAGATTGCTAACTCCGCCCCCCTGGGGAGCAGATTCTAACAGATCGCTAACTCCTAGCAGCAGATTGGTAACAGATTGCTAACTCCTCCCTCTCCTGGAGGAGAGCACAACAGATCGACAACAAATTTATCTGGTTAAGTAGTGCCACCCAGATCCGTCCATTGCCTGCCCACAATTTGACCAGATAAAAGATAGTTGGATAAGTCACTTATCCGGCTATCTATTGGCTGCTGAACATAACCAGATATTCAGCAGCCGCTAGATAGCCGGATAAGTCCTTCTTATCCGGCTATCTGCTGGCTGAATATCTAGCCTTTAATTGTCCACTTGTTTATGAGGCATTCCTTTTATGTTACTGAATAGTTTTTCTTTCTTCGCAATAGCTTCTGGTAGAGTTATAATGGGTGTTTTCCACCTCTTTTCTGAACTCACACTGAGCTCACTACTACTGAGGCATCTGTTTGTAGGATGAAATTTTTGTCAAAATTCATGTTGTGGAGAATCAGTTTTTCTCATAAACATTTCTTTAGAGTAGAGAAGGCTGCTTCATATACTGGAGTCCACTCCACTTGGCTTGGAACTGTCTTCAGGATCAGGTCGGTTGAGTGGGTAGCTAGGTTGGAGAACCAGGAAATGGGCTTCCATTAATAGCTGCTGAGGCCTGGGAAGGTTCTCGCATGTTTCTTAGGGGAAGTGCAAACTGCTACAGCTTGTATCTTATCAATAAGTGTAAGATCTGTGGACCCTTGCTGCTATGGTGAGATTGGCTTAGTCCTATATCCCTCACCTACAGCTGGTAGAGCGAGGTAGGAAAGAGGCTGATTAGGAGCTTCACCTAAACCAACACCTTTCCTCTTGGGTTGAGCCTTTGGGTTCTGGGGATCGGCAGATCTTAAGTGAGAGTCTTTGTGGCAGAGGCATAGGCGTTGATCCAGGGCCAGGCTAGGTTCAGAGGCAGGAGGCAAATGAGAATGGCCAATGTGGCAAGGGTCAGAGGCAGGCAGCAACAAGATTGATGAATGTTCAGGCAAAGGTCAGATCCAGAAGTCAGTCCAAAGGAAGACAAGGAGATGAGGCAAACGGAGCTGAAATGATGAAGCAAGGCTAAGCTGGAGACACAAGGCAAGGACTGGAAATACAGGAACCAGGAACGAAGAAACAGCAATACACACTACACAGGCTGTATAGAAGACCCGTTGCTGAGGCAGTGTTACAGTATGCAGCTGAGCCTTAAGTACCCAGCCACATGACATCACCAGGAGGCGCCGGCAGTTCGGGTTCCTGCTGCGGGCCCTTTAAGAGGTAGCTTAGCATGCCTTGAGGCAGCCCATGGGGGAAGAAAGATGGCAAAGTACTGGTGGCATTCTGCTGCAAAGAAGTCTGGTGCATCGGAGGTGTGAGTGCAGCTGGTCATGGATGGCTCCTGCGACCAGTGAACATAACAATAAGAGGTCTTACCCATCTCTTTCCCAGCATATAGCCCAAGTACTTAGCCTTTTTCCCTGCTAGGACATACTTTGCTGGATTAGCTGTTAGGCCAGCAGCTTTCAGTTATGGATGATGATATCATCCAAGTAGATGGCAAAATATAAGTGATATGGTCTCAGTACTATGTCCATAAAATTCTAGAAGTCTGTCATAGCGCTGTATAGATAAAATAACAGTTCCTGAAATTGATAAAGACCTGAAAGAGTAATGAATAGTTTTTCTTCATGAGAATACCTGAATAACAGAATCTGCTTCATGAAATCTAAGGTGGAGATATAATTTACTTGACCTAAATGATCCAGTAACTTGTCTATCCAAGGCAAACTTCAAAATAAGGTTCATCTTCCAGAATTCAATGCAGAAATGAATCAAATCATTGGATTTAGGCATAGGGATAGGGATTAGGATTATGGGACTGGACCAATCACTCCTTGACTGATCAATGACCTCCAGCTTGATCATAGCTTGAACCCCTTTCTTCACTGTCTCCCTTATACTTTCTGGAATCCAGTAAGACCTTTGTCAATCTTATCTCTAGGCCTGTTTTATATCTAATGCTAATTAAATTTGTTTTCCATGGTGAGGCCCAAATTGTTTTCCTACTCCCCATGAATTTTCAGTGGGGTCCAGTGTTAACAGATCTAGTTCTACTTTGTCTTCTTGTAGTGCCCGTGTCAGGGCATCTCTCATCTTCTAGGATTTTATCAGATTCACCTGCTTGTCTTCTTTCCTCCTGGGTTGACATGCCTAATACTCTGTAGGTCCTGTTTTCCAGAGAACCTCATATAGGCCCTTCCATTTGGCCAATAATTTATTCTGGTTTGTCAATAACAGAAACAGAACTTTATCTCTGGGTTAGTACTCTCAAGACTAGGCCTGATGGTTGTAATAAAGAATCTGTCTGTCTTGTGCATCCCATGTTTTGGAAAATGTGGCCACCTGGCAAATCCTGCATTTTATCTTCTAGCTCTAGGGTGAGTTCCATCTCATATTTCTTTTATTATATCTAATAGACCACAGGGCTTTTCTTTTAGTTTAGCCTGCCTCAAAATAATGCTCTAAGTCAATAACAATAGCCAAAAGGCACATACATAATCATATAGATATAATTTAACAAAATTAAACAAAACACAAATAAAAACAGAGAAAATAAGCACATAACAATCACAACAAAACCCTAAGCTCAGCAAAACACATACTCATCACAGTATATTAATATACTCATTGCAGCATACTATTGTCCATGCTAATCATTAACAGCACAGATCTTAAAAGCTAAATTGAAACAAAAGATTTTAGTCATGTTCTTGAAAATTAAACAGTAATCTAGTTTATGCAAGGAGGCAGGAAGATGATTCCAGACATCTGGGCCCATGTAAGAAAAAGCTCTTTTTCTTGTGCCTGACAATCTGATCTTTCTTAGAAAGGGTAGTTTTATTTAAGGAGCTAAGATCCTGCCGTCCATATAGCATTTCAAAGGGGGAGAATCTGTTAGAAGCCTGAACACCTCCCTCATGGATCCAGGTTTGTGGGGTAAACAAGCCTAGGTCAGCCAAGGGTAATGTTTTTCCTAAGGGTGGGATCTGTGATAAACTCTGGGATGGAGTTCATAGAATGCATGGTTTACTTTCCGTAACTCTTCAGAGCTCAGCCAGTCTCTCACTATCACAAGAAGATATGAAAGATCATTAGCTACCCCCACTTGCAATATTAAGCCTATCCCCATAGTACTAATCGTACCCTATGTATTCTTTCATATTCCTATGCTCACAGTTTATAGCAACCGAACTGCAAGCCCTCCTTAACTGCATTATTTAAGGGCTGAGTACACCATCATTTACCCACTCTGATAATCAATTAGGGTTTCAGTTGTCTCACTTTCTATTTCTGTTGGTAACATCATGCATGTGGCCGCCCATCCCTCCTCCCCTCTGGGCCCACTTAGTTTTCATCAGGCACAGCTCTACTAAGGAACAGTCCAAAAAGGGGCAGTCTTGCTTTCAATCCCCAACTACCTATGGATAGAATAGGATCCTCTGGCTGAGGAATCCCACATCTCCAGATAACCAGCTCCACACTAGACTGAATCTCCCTGGTAAACTAACTCTCCTCTTTTTCTTGTCAGGGTGATTTCTTACCCTCTGAATAGCCTTTAGTAAAGTGGATCTACACTACAAGAGTTCTGCTGAGAGAGAACTCCTCTTTTCCCCTCACAAGATAGTTGGATGAGGGAGGCTGGTGGTCTGTAATGTTTGAAAGCTGGGCAGCTGTCTCTGCATCCAAAATCTCCTCTGTCAGTTTTATGGCTTTCATCATTTGGAAGACAGCTTGATGATGAGCAAGACTTTGAGGAAATATTAAAGGATGATGGCATAGTCTACTTCTTCTACTGACCATTCACTGGGTCTTAGTCAGTGCCAGCAGGCATCTCTCAATTGCCGCACTAAGATCTGCAGTCAAGATAGGAGTCAAAGTAGAGCATTTGGAACCTCCTCTAGTAGAACTCTAGGGTGATACATAAGTAGTCCAAGATAACCCCTTTCACTTCTTAAAAATCTTTTTCTGAGATCTCTGGCAAGGCTTGAGAGGCTGCTTGTATTTCTTCCTGAAGTATGAGGTTAAGTAGACTGTTCACTGTCTTCTGGGCCAATCTGATGACTAGACAACTCTGAAGCATCACTAGAAAGACTTGCACTTTACTAAAGAGCCTCATAATCCAAGGACACGACGAGATTGACTGGCTTCCATGAGAGGTTAGAGGAGTTTGTGACAACTGCTATAACACTTGCAGGATTGTCTTCTGTTGATTTGCTAGTTGCTGTTTGGCCTGCTGCTGTTACTGGATCAGCTGATGCAGAAATGAATAGCGAAGTGCTACTACTTCGCTATTCATTTTACTCATTATGTGACTTCTCATTATATGACTTCTCCCTCTCTTCCACTGTACATATTCTTCCTTGAGTTTATTCTTTGTTTTTGTTCAACCAGTTACCTGTTCCTCTAACCTCTCCCCCCCTTCTTTCTGCTTTACTCTATCCTTTTCTCTACTCTACTCCTCCTTTATTTATTCAGTTATTCGTTATAATGTAACTTCCTTACTCTGATTTCTTTTCCTCCTCTTCACTTTCGTTTTATGTAAACTGATGTGATGTCCATACGAACATCGGTATATAAAAATGTTTAAATAAATAAATTAAATTAATTACTTTGGGTTCCCTCTTTTCCTCCTAAAAAGGGAAAGAGAGAAAACAGAGACCCCCAAGTGCAGCTCACCAAACAAAGTGATGGGGGGAGAGGAAGAAAGAAAAACATGTCGAAAGGGGAAGAGGGATGAAGACCTCACAAATTTTTTCTTTTTTCAGAATACTCCATTCACCATCAAACAGCTAGATCCTTGATATCCTTACTTGGCTCTCCCAGAGAATTGGGCTCCTTAGGGGTCCTCTGGAAAAATGTCTGACCTTCTCTTGACCCTTTGCACACTGCTATATCCTTTTTTTTTAATTCTTTATTTATAAATCCAAGAGCAGTACAACACTCCAGATACAGTGAATACCAATTTCACAGTTTGAATCCAAAAAGCACAAGAACAAAAAAAATAGAATAAAACATGTCAAATTATATATATGCTGAATTATAGAATTCCCAGTAGCTCTCCCGCACTTTATCATAAAAAGCCATATTGTCCTGTATCATATAGATCAGGGGTCGGGAACCTTTTTGGCTGAGAGAGCCATGAACGCCACATATTTTAAAATGTAATTCCGTGAGAGCCATACTAACTACAACCCCCCACCCTCCTGACCCCCCCCAAGACCTACCAAATTAATTTACTATAACCCCCTACTCTCCTGATCCCCCCCCCCCCCCCCAAGACCTGCCAAAAGTCCCTGGTGGTCCAGCGGGGGTCCAGGGCTCACAGACAAATCTTTAATAAAAAAAGTAAAAATCTAACAAAACCCCCCACCCTCTTGACACCCCCCAAGACCTCCAAAATTAATTTACTACAAGCCCCCACCCTCCTGACACCCCCCAAGACCTCCAAAATTAATTTACTATAACCCCCACCCTCCTGATGCCCCCCAAGACCTCCAAAATTAATTTACTACAACCCCTCACCCTCCTGACCCCCCCAAGACCTGCCAAAAGTCCCTGGTGGTCCAGCGGGGGTCCAGGGCTCGCAGACAAATCTTTAATAAAAAAGTAAAAATCTAACAAAACCCCCCACCCTCCTGATGCCCCCCAAGACCTCCAAAATTAATTTACTACAACCCCCCAAGACCTGCCAAAAGTCCCTGGTGGTCCAGCGGGGGTCCAGGGCTCGCAGACAAATCTTTAATAAAAAAGTAAAAATCTAACAAAACCCCCAACCCTCCTGACACCCCCCTCCAAAATTAATTTACTACAACCCCCCACCCTCCTGACCCCCCCAAGACATGCCAAAAGTCCCTGGGGGTCCGGGAGCGATCTCCTGGACTTGGGCTGTTGGCTGCCAGTAGTCAAAATGGCGCCGACGGCCCTTTGCTCTCATTGTGTCACTGGGGTCGACCAATGGCGGCGGTAGCCCCTGTGACATAGTAAGGGCAAAGGGCCGTCGGCTGCCAGTAATCAAAATGGCGTTGACGGTCCTTTGCCCTTACTATGTCACAGGGACTACCGCCGCCATTGGTCGACCCCAGTGACATAGTGAGGGCAAAGGGCCGTCGGCGCCATTTTGACTACTGGCAGCCGACAGCCCAAGTCCAGGAGATCGCTCCCAGACTGCTCTTGGACCCCCGCTGGACCACCAGGGACTATTGGCAGGTCTTGGGGGGGTCAGGAGGGTGGGGGGTTGTAGTAAATTAATTTGGAGGTCTTGGGGGGCGTCAGGAGGGTGGGGGTTTTGTTAGATTTTTACTTTTTTATTAAAGATTTGTCTGCGAGCCAGATGCAGCCATCAAAAGAGCCACATCTGGCTCGCGAGCCATAGGTTCCCGACCCCTGATATAGATCTACCTTTCCACCACAGCAATGATGTGACCTCGCCAATCTTCAAGAATAAGCGATTTCCACCTTGTTGCAATGGAAAATCAGGCTGCATGAATAAGATGTTGAGCAAAAAGTTTTTTATATCTGCTCATTGCCCGGTCTTCCCACAGCCCTAACAAACATATTTCTGGAGTCATTGTCACTTTAGTATTTAATATCTGACTTAATAGACGTCCCATCCTCAGCCAGAATGTCTGTACATCGGAGTATTCCTACCAAGCATGCAAATATGTACCACTTTAGCCACACACCCTCCAACACAATGGGACAACCCAGGGGAAAATGTATTATAAAAGAGAGGATACCTATAACAATGCAATAAGAGTTTCATCATTAATTCTGCCCTATGTACACATAATAATGTCCTATATGCATTCTTCCATATCTTGCTCCAGCTATTTTTTATCAATAGTAATCCCTAAATCTTCACACCACTGTGTCTCCACCCAGAGAGAAGGTTCACCAGAAAATGAGTCTGCATGATAGCTCTATAAACTATAGAACAGATTTTCCATAGTGGTTCTTCCTGTGTAAATATTACCTCAACCGGTGATGGCTCTGCCCAACTCCACCCCTCCCACCACCATTTAACAAGAACCCTGCATAATATTCTCACAATACACTACCGTCTGGCCAGGAATATCAAAGTCTTCTTGCAACTTTGCCAAAGGTTTAATAACCCCTTTATCATACATTTGCCTTAAGAAGTGTGCCCCCCTCCTCCTACCATCGCTTAGCATCTGCACTAAAAGGAGTGCACAGTCAGGGCTGGATTACTCCACAAAGAAGAGAGAAGGGGGGAGGGGACCCCCCCCCCCCTCTCAAGTCCCTAGACTTTTACATATAGACCTCCATGTTTTAATTGTGCAGGCAATCAAAGGGCAGTCACAACTCGCCTTCTGGCTCGCTTGGGACAGCAAGTGTTGCAGAATAAAGGAGACTAAATCTTGTCCTCCCGCTAATTCTCTCTCCAGAGAGTACCAAGGAATATTTGTATCCATTTGCATCCATTTATATACCTCTGCAATTTGTGCAGAACAAAAATAGGCCTGCTAATCAGGGAAAGACATCCCCCCAGCCACTTTATGTTGCCTCAAGTTCTGAAGCCCTACAGGGGCAGGGTGATCACGCCATAAAAATTTTACATTTACAAAGAAACTACGCGGAAGTTAACAAGGCACATGCTGGAACAGGTAAAACAAACATAGTAACACTTTCATCTTAACATTAATTCTACCTACCCAGGATAAAAATTGCCCTCTTCACTCTCGCAGTTCCCTCTGGAGGGTAGTAAAAAGTGGAGCATAATTAAGTTTATGCAAATCTCCCATTTTACTTGGCACACAAATCTCTAGGTACTTGGTATATGATCATGCTCTCTTAAAGGACAAGAAGCATCTCAGTATATTGTTCATAGTGCAGGTACCAACAGGAAAGAAATCTGACTTTTGGTGATTGACTTTCTATCAGGCTACACCACCAAACGTATCCAGCAACTGCAACAACCTTGGTCCAGACTTTGAAGGGTTGGATAAGAAAATCAACACATTGTCCACATACAGAGGAACAATGTGTGATTTACCCTCCACAGAGAAGCCCTGTACCTCAGGATCCATACATACCTTTTGTGCCAGAACTTCCACTGCCAGATCAAACAGGCGTGGCGATAGGGGACACCCCTGCCTCATACTCTTTTGAATAGAAATATAGACTGACAGGCTTACAGTTGTTAAAATTCTAGCTTTAAGCTGTATGTAAAGTGCCTGTATCCATTCTAATTCATATTTGTTCAAAGCAGCAAATAGAAAAGGCCAAGAAAGCCTATCAAAGGCTTTTTCTGCATCTAGCCTGGGATTTTGTCTTTCTTTGCGAGCACTATAATATCAAAAAGCTTACGAGTGTTGTTAACTGAGGCACATCCCTTAACAAAGCCCGTTTGGTCTATGCCAATCAAGTCCCCCATACATTTTTCAAGGTTCAATTGTAGAATCTTTGCTAGTTCTTTAATATCTGCAGTCAATAAAAAGATTGGTTGATAGCCCTCGGGTTCTAAACTATCGCACCCCTTCTTATGTATAAGTACCATATTAGCATCTGTAAGACGTCCAGTCTCCTTCGTATGAATTTGTAGATAATCAAGGTCCTGTTTTAATGGTACCACTAGTTCCTGCATACATTTCTTATAAGATTCTGTGGAGTATCTGTCTGGGCCTAGAATTTTATTCCCCAGTAGACCCTCCTTCCCCCCACTGCCTGTTGTATCTCCTCCATAGTGTAGGGCCCCCCCCCCCCCCCCCCCCCCACAGCTTCTCTCTCTATCGGTAAGTTTCAGGAGATGCACTTCATCCAAGTATTTTAAAACTTGGTCCTCCGTAACAGACCCATCTGAAAAGAACAATTGATATCGATCACTTATTTCCTTTAAAAAGTATGTGATTTTTCCATCACTTCTACTCATCCCTGTTTTAAAGTCTGTTACATCACATGTCTAAGCAGGCTTGCCAACATTGCACCTGTCCTATTCCCATGTTCATATATTCTTTGAAGTGTATACCATATACCCCGCTCAGTATCCTCTAGCTGAAGTCTCTTAAGGTCTGCTCTACATTTTTCCCATTTCCCATTATGTCCTATAAGAGACCATTTCTTTGTGTTTCTTTTTCACCAGTCCAATGTGCCTCTCTAATAAGATCTCTTGTTTTTTCTTTCCCTTTTTTGGCGCGTAGAATAGCTAATTATTTTTCCTCTGAGGACAGTTTTCAACATCTCCCTCAAGAGGACAGGAGAGTACTCCCTCTATCTTGGATCTCATGGAATTCCTTTATTGCATTAATAATCATGGCACAAAAAGATTTCTGCCTAAACAAGGATGTATTAAGGTGCCATTTCCTGGCGTGTAGCCAGATGGACTCAGAATGAATGGGATAGTATCCGCGTGCTAGCAGTTGGAGACGGATCTGACGTCAGCACGGGGGTATATATATCCCCACAGGAAGCGTAGCAACTCAGTAATTTCCGTCTCCAAAGCAGTTTGGAGTGCCTGCACGCTAGTTGAGCGTGCTTTCCAAGACTACTTTAATTTTTTCTCGATTTGCGCACAGACTGAAGAACAGAGCAGTCAGAATGATGTCCGACAACGCCACCACGGTGGCATGCATCGACCGTCAGGGCGGAACCAGAAGCCGACAGGTATCTCTGGAGATCGACCCACTGATGGTTTGGGCGGAGGCGAATCTTCAGGACAAGTCCATTGCTCAAGTACCTAGATACTTCAGACGCAAGCGCGATCCGTTCTCCCACGAAATCGATGCCCTGGTTCAACCGTGGCCTCCAGGGACTCTGCTATACGCCTTTTCTCCATGGCCTCTGCTGGGCGCCATCATCCACAAGATTCAGAAACACCGGGGCCTAGTTCTTCTAGTGGCACCAGACTGGCCAAGAAGACCCTGATACGCGGACGTGTGAAGACTACTGGCAGGGGAACCTCTTCGCCTGCCTCCTCTCCGGGACCTTCAACGTCAAGGCCCCATCCTCCACGAGGATCCAGCTCCATTCTCTCTTACGGTCTGGCCATTGAGAGGGCTAGACTGAAGAAAGGAGGTTACTCGGAGCCCACCACTTCTCCGAGCTCGCAAGTTTTCCACATCCCTCACCTACATTCGCATCTGGAGAGGATTCGAAGCAGGGTGCAACACTCATGGCACCAATCCACATGCGACCACAATCCCTATTGTGTTGGATTTCCTGCAGGATGGACTTCAGAAGGGTCTCTCCCTCAACTCCATCAAGGTTCAGGTGGCTGCGCTGTCTTGCTATGGTCCCAGGAGGGATGGCAAGACCATCGCCATGCACCCAGATGTTTATCGCTTCCTGCACGGAGTCAAGCATATTCGTCCGCCACTGAAGTGGCCTGTGCCTTTGGGAAACCTCAACCTTGTTTTGGATTTCCTCGCGGGGTCCACCTTTAGACTCCTTCGGGGCCTATCTCTCCGGTCTGTAACCTTGAAGATGGTGTTCTTGTTGGCGGTATGTTCAGCCCGCCGCATCTCAGAGCTACAAGCACTGTCCTGCCGTGATCCATTTCTCAGTATCACTCCTGAGGCTATCCATCTTTGCACGGTTCCCTCCTTTTTACCTAAAGTGGTTTCCCAGTTTCACCTTAATCAGACTATATCCTTGCCTACCACAGCAGGTTTGCAGAAATCTGAAGAAGGGCGTTTATTGCGCCATCTCGACATTGGCAGATTGCTGCCCAGATATCTGGAAGTGACACAACAACTACGAAAGACGGACCATCTGTTCGTCCTGCACAGCGGGAAGAAGCAAGGTGAAGAGGCCTCGCAGCCCACCATTGCCCGCTGGCTTAAAGAAGTTGTCAGAGCAGCTTACGTAGAAGCCGGGAAGTCTCCGCCTCTACAAGTCATGGCTCATTCTACCAGAGCACAAGCAACATCCTGGGCTGAATCCAGGCTGCTGTCGCCTGCAGAAATCTGTAAAGCGGCGACGTGGTCCTCCCTCCATACCTTCTCCAGGTTCTACCATCTGGATGTCCAGGCCAGGGAGGACACAGCATTTGCGAGGGCGGTCCTACATGGTCCTCAGGCAACCTCCCGCCCAGGCTGGGAGTAAAGCTTTTGTACATCCCATTCGTTCTGAGTCCATCTGGCTACACGCCAGGAAATGTTGAGATTACTTACCTGATAATCTCCTTTTCCTTAGTGTAGACAGATGGACTCAGCATCCCGCCCAGCTGCCTGTGTACATGGGTTTCACCGATTCAAGGTAAGCCATGTCTTCGGTTTCATAAGAGCATACACTCTACCAGGTGTCAACGCTTTCCGGTTGTGAATGCTGGCGGTCTCCAGCTACTATCAATCGGTCAGGGGAATCCTGTTTTCACTTTTCACTGAGCGTCAGTACACATTTCCATAACAGCTTTTGCAAGGAAGATTACTGAGTTGCTACGCTTCCTGTGGGGATATATATACCCCCGTGCTGACGTCAGATCCGTCTCCAACTGCTAGCACGCGGATACTATCCCATTCGTTCTGAGTCCATCTGTCTACACTAAGGAAAAGGAGATTATCAGGTAAGTAATCTCAACATTTTTTACCTGTTCTCACAGGTTGAAACAGCTGTAATGGAGGGGAATTGAACTATAATCTGAGATAAAATCTCGCAGAACATCTGCTGGGTCAGCCATATGAAGAAGGGGTCTGGTACAGAGAAAGAAGTCAATACAACTGTAAGTTTTGTGGTGCTGTGAAAAGCAGATGAAGTCCTTTCCTATAGGATTTTGCTCCCTCCACACATCCACAAGCCTCAACCTCATTATTAGCCTCTAAAGGGCTTCTGCTTGGCCCATAGACTGTATTTGTGAAGATCTATCATTCACTGGGTCCAGACACATTTTCTAATACCCCCAACAGCTGAATGTAAAATTCCCTTTGCCTCTCATTCGGGCCATAAACACATGCTAATGCTAATTGTTAAACAAGAATTTATAAACCCCTGTAAGGAGCAGAAACTTTGAAACAATCAACAATCTAACAATTCTGTTCCTGTGGCTCAAATATTATAATTTTTTTATTGTATGGAGGATATGGATGACCATCATATGTGTCTTATCACTGGCTTATAATTGAAGCCTATAGTGACACTGAGACCTGGTATGTGTGGTGCGACAGGCTATGAATATTTTATGAAGCCTTAAAGCACGATATCCAGTTTAATCATCGGTCATTCCTCACCCCAAGATTTTTCATATAGGCTCAAGATTGCTTGGCTATATAGAATGTAGGATAGTGCACAAATCAAATCATAAGGTGCACTTATCTGAGTCCTGAAGTAGATCCTCCAACTC
This sequence comes from Rhinatrema bivittatum, assembly GCF_901001135.1. Classification (NCBI taxonomy): domain Eukaryota; kingdom Metazoa; phylum Chordata; class Amphibia; order Gymnophiona; family Rhinatrematidae; genus Rhinatrema; species Rhinatrema bivittatum. The sequence goes on from NC_042615.1 coordinate 568,337,789, forward strand.
TGCAGGGTTTCGGAGTGTGCAACACTCCTTCTTCAGGGAGCTTCAGGATGTCTTGAATGAACGGCTTAAGCTTTCATTAGCCTGATTGCTGTGGACTCGCTAAGAGTCTCTTACGTGCTTTTGACAGCTTCAATGTAAGCTGTATCTGTCTTTGCCGCGTCAAACATTATAATATTTGAGCCACAGGAGCAGAATTGTTAGATTGTTGAATGCTAATTGTTATACAGGGAACATTCCAGAAGAACAAATCTCCCATTGGAATCCTTTAATACTGTCTCTATCCCCAAGGGGAGGGATTTGTGTCTAAGAATACAAGTTGCTCTACTACCACCCACTTTCTAGCTAATTTGGCATGTTCTACGTCAGTGAAGCATATTTCTGTAGTAGTGCAATCTGAGCCCCTCTTTTCTTCAGATATCCCAAAATTCTGCTTCTTCAATCAGAGTACTAATTCCCCACACATTTAATGAGATAAATTGAACTATAGGATTAACCATAATCCATGCTGTCCCAAGCAATATTTACAATCTTTCTCATGCATACTTGTTTTGACAGTGCCAGAAATCTGATTGTACTGTACCAAAGTGTGTGTGCTTTTGGAAGTTTTATTAGGTAAAACCAAACTAACCCCACAAAAACTTGCCCCTACACCCCCATCTATCCATCAGTCCAACCACAGACAGTGGTTCCTCAATGAGCACCCTAATGAGGTATTCACAATGCCACATCAACCCCATTCTTCAAGAACAAATGCAAACAAATGTGAGGGAACCACCAGGACCCGTCGGCTTCCCCCTAACAGCAACACAACCATAAAACACCCATTCTTCCCACACCTCTTCTCCTGTCCAACCTCCTTCCTTCCCTCCTCTCCCACCCACCTCTTCCCCTCCCAATTCCACTGTTATCAGAAAAACAGCCCCCCACTCAAATCCCACCTCCTTAATGTTTCGTTGCTTGCCCATCCTCGTGGCACACTGATCATTTCCTGATTCTGCTGTGATATGCAATAGATGTATTCACGGTCACCACGCTGACATCTCATGGCTCCCACCATCATCTGCTGGAAGGGAGTGTAACCCAGATGACAGAACAGCGGGCAGCAGCTGAACAAAATGTGGCAAGAAAAATAATAACAGAAGAGTACACCCCTCTAGCTCCTTGCCCCACTCCTTTCTGATCTTCCCATCCATCTGAATGGAAGAACTATAACCCTCCCACCCCTCCATATTGCAAAAGGAACTGAAACTTAATAAATTGTACAAAGTCAAATGCAGCAATTCAATATAAAATACAAAATACCCTCCAGATAATACATTGCTGAGTTGCCAATATTGCTCCTGTCCTATTCCCAGAAACCAGCACTTCCCAAACTCACACTTCCTAAAAAAGAAAGGATACAGAGCTCTGTTAGCATTAGCGTTGATCTTCCTGCTCCTCTCTGTTGATCTACACAAGGAACTCCACTGCCTATACCAACTTAAAGAATGTTATCTTCTCCTTATAGGTTAGCTTCTAATTATCCAAATATATTATAGCATATGTGAGGCCCTTTTCTCTAAATGCTCATTTCATCTCCACAATTTCTTGCTGTTTACGTTGAAGCTCGGCAGAATAATCATGAAGAATAAATAGCCTTTTCCCTTGATAAGTAAGCTCTTTTGCTGATTTGATAGCATCGATTATCTGGCACTTGTCTCCATATTTATGTAGTCAGACAATAACTGCTCAAGGCCTGCCATTGTCCTTCGGCACTGGGGTAAGTGTACAATGTGCCCTATCACTCTTAACCTGACCATTCTTAAAGTTAAGAGTAAGTAAAGTCAGAAGCCACGTGGAGAATGAAACCGCATCAACTCCTTCGGTCCATTCAGGGAGACCCACCAATCTGATATTATTGCAACGATTCCAGTTTTCAAAATCATCCTGTCTCAAGAGCCGCCTTATGCATCGTTCCAGCACATCTAACTTCTGCCTTGTGGCAGTTAGAGACATCTCCAGCTCTTCAACGCACTCCGTGATGCTTTCCAGTCGAGCCATCGTTTTCTCCACTGCAGACACTAGCTGTGTTACTTGATCCACCACCGCTTCAAGCTTAACATCTAGGCTGGTATGTATCTTTTCTCCGAGTTGTTGCATAACCGCTTTGATTGCCTCCACAATTTCAGTAGGAATCTCGGTTTCAGTGGGAATTGTGGTGTCCGCCATATTTTCATCTTCAGAGGCTGTCTCCTCCATTCAGGCCACTTTCTCCAACGCATATTTTCTACAAGTTCTATGCTGGAAGGCTACTCTCACCCCACATCATGAGCAGAGATTTGTTTTAAACTACCTTCTCAGCCTTATTGCAACGAGGATCGCCAGATAATAGAGTTCTGGAGATAAATTAAATCATGAAGGTGGGAGCAGCACAATCCCACAACCTCTCAGTGCCAGCACATCATGTGACCGCTGCTACATTCTTTCTGATACCGTATGTGAAGGGTTCTTCAGGTGCCTTATCCTGTCACCCGTACACCTGGGCTCTTGGTTATTCACCTCAGCCCTAAACAGTGAAACAGACCCCTCAAGGGTTTTTTGCATATTTGTGCTTAGAGATCTTTTTATTTCTCAAGACTACCTGCTTTCTGTTTAGATAATTCAGGTCATAGCACTTTCCAACAAACAATAAATCAAAATCTAGCTCACCTCAAGCTATCACTGGCTATTAGCCATCTATTCTACTAATGCAGCCCAGCTAAGTTTGTAGCCCTTTAACTCATTCCTTAGTGTCTGGAGGCTAGTCCTCAAGTAGCATCCCACTCACTTAGGTCGTCATTCCTTCCATGTTTAGTGTGCCTCCTCTCTCTCTCTCTCTCTCTTTGTCTGATGAGAGCCTCTGTTAGTCTCCAGTTTTTTTCTGTCCTACCTTTTCTTTTCCCAGATCTCTGGAGATATATGGCTGTTGAGGATGAAGGCTTATGAGTGCAATGTTATGTGCGTCTCCCTAAGAGCTTTTTTATTTGGTGTCCGATCCACACCAAATTGTCAGTACATGCCAGGGGGACACTGGACTCTGACACGGCTATTTTAATCAGATCCATGCATATGCACAAACCACATACACACAGATACATGCATCTTAGAAAGTAGACTTTAATTCTGAGTGGAACTTCTTGTTTTCAATTTACTTCTTCATCTAACTTTATTTGTCTGTTTCTGTCCCTGGGATTGTTTTGAAGCTCTTTGACTCTGTGCTGGCCTTGCCTGTTCTGATTGAGGGGCACACAGACCCTGTTAAAGGGGGTTGGTTATATGTCTACAGCAGTTAAGAGAAAAACCTGCAGAAGAATACCCTGCATATCTTAAGGCCGAAGCTTAGGTTGTTCTTTGGAGTAGCTAAAGCAAATAGGAATAATATTTTTGACTAGCAAGGAAAGTAGGTTATATATTCTAGTATTTCTCGTTTGCCTGGCATAGCTGATTTAGTAATGCTCTTAACCCAGCCACTGTAATAGATTCAGCATGCTTCTTAAATGTTCAGACTCACCAGACTATAATAACTTATGGTCAGTGGTTCATATATATATTTTTTTAAACCTCTGCACATTGCATTGAATTAAAAAAAAAAAACCCACAACTAGAGGAAGATTTATTCAGATCTATGGCCAGCTTCATATGTACTAGATGGACAGCAATAACCCTATGTACCAACTCTGTTATCCATTTATTTCACAACTCTGGTGGCCTGCTTTGCCAGTTTTAGGTTTACTGTTGCATACAAGGCAAAATCTTATTCTGCCTCTCTCAGTATAGCAACCAAATGTTACCCACACTGCCATATTTCATTTGTGAGACCACAGTTATTTTTTTCTTTTGCCACATTTGGTGCACCACAAGCTTGAATAAGACCTTTTATGTGACAAAAGAACCAATGCATGGCATTATAATAGGTTTGTTTTGGATCTTGTAAGTATTGTAAAAATAACAAAACAAAACCAATAACACAAGAAAGAAGCTATGATTATTTTAGTTTGCAATTTCATTTTCTTATGAAATATATCTTTTCTTCTTCCAATTTACTGGTAAATCACTACAGTATCCCATTTTATTTTTAACTAATTTCCAATTCAAAACACAACTGCCACTTTGGGTTAACTCCTGTTGCAGTGTGACAGTGTCAAGAAGAGTAAACACTCCACAAGCACTCACATACACATATCTTGCAGTTCCTTTTTATACTTAATTTAGCTTTGTCTGCCAGCTTTCATAAGCAATAAATTAATCAGGTCACTTTTACAAAACAGCATATAAAGTGCCATCTGTTCTTTCTTTACAGGTGCTACCTCTGGTATTCTATTACAGAGAACTTGTCATAATGGGGTTAAAAGCACTGTTTAGTCTACAAGCTTGTAGTCCTGACTTTTTAAAGAATCTTTCCATAAAAGGTTTATAGATGTTCATTTCTTAATGAGATACGTTTTAGTCAAGCATCTGTAATTAATGTTTGTTTCTTTTTTAAGATGTGAACTGTCCGTTGAAGCTATCTACCATAACTGGCTCGACACTTCTGGCATACCAAAGGTAAATGAATACTGTGTGTGAGGTAGACCTACACAAGTAAATCAGGTTCATTGTTCAGGTCGTTGTCCATGGTATAACAATCCTCAGTTTTGATGGCAATGAAATACTTTATTCTTTGCACAGGGGCTCTGCTTACATTTGCTATAGAATTTTAATTGTTTTTTTTTATAGTTCAACTTCACTATGAAGAACCTTTCAAAGAATAAGAACTGTTAGGACATATTTCCTTACAAAACATTTGGCTCCTTGGGAAGAGGGAAGCTTTGCTCAGTGTTATGAGGATGCTTTAAATTTTTCAAGAAACAATGTTCCTGCAGTGTGTGTGTGTATATATGTATACACTATCCAGGAGCGTTCCACTGATGAGATTAAGTCAAATAAATGGCATGCTAGATCTCTGTAGTGGTATTGCATGTCAAACTAGTTGACTAGAAAAAGCTGAGTAGATTGAAATGCTGCATGCAGGTGAATAGTGCTGAAATACAGTATAGTGCACCTAGAAGAAGTGAGAACTATTACATTAAAAGCTATTTCCCCCTGAAGCCTCTAGGATTTCTACCAGGTACTGCATACCTTGCCTACCCTATGGTTGTAGTCCCTCCTAAGCTTATCTGAAGCTGGTGCAGAGCTCCTGCCATTCTGATAGGCTTAGCAATCACTTTGAGTGTCATAGTGGAGAAACTAATAAGAGCATAAGAAGTTCAGAACATAAGAACATGCCATACTGGGTCAGACCAAGGGTCCATCAAGCCCAGTATCCTTTTCCAGCAGTGGCCAATCCAAGTCACAAGTACCTGGCAAGTACCCAAACATTAGATAAATCACAAGCTACAATTGCTTATTAATTACCATAATAGCAATTTTTTGGATTTTTTTCTCTAGGAATTTATCCAAACCTTTTTTAAACCAAGTTACACTGATTGCTGAAACCACATCCTCTGGCAATGAGTTCCAGAGCTTAAATATGTGCTGAGTGAAAAACATTTTTCTTCAATTTGTTTTAAATGAGCTACTTGCTAACTTCATGGAGTGCTCCCTGGTCCTTCTATTATCTCAGAGAGTAAATAACCGATTTACATTAACTTGTTCAAGTCCTTTGATGATTTTGTAGACTTCTATCATATCCCCCCTCAGTCATCTCTTCTTCAAACTGACCAGCCCTAACTTCTTTAGCCTGTCCTCAGAGTAGCCGTTCCTTGCCCCTTATCATTTTGGTCGCCCTTCTCTGCACTTTCTCCAGTGTAATTATATACTTTTTGAGATGCAGTGACCAGAACTGCACACAGTATTCAAGGTCTGGTCTCACCATGGAGCGATACAGAGGCATTATGTCATCCTCCGTTTTATTCACCATTCCCTTCCTAATAATTCCTAACATTCTGTTTGCTTTTTTGATCGCCACAGCACACTGAGCCAGCGATTTCAATGTTTTAGCCACTATGATGCCTAGTCTCTTTCCTGGGAAAGAACCTAAGATAGAACCTAACATTGTGTAACTATAGCATGGGTTATTTTTCCCAATATGCATTACTTTGCACTTATCTACATTAAATTTCATCTGTCATTTGAAAGCCAAGTCTTCCAGTCTTGCAAGGTCCTCCTGCAATTCATCACAATCCACTTGAGATTTAACTACTCTGCATAATTTTGTGTCATCCACAAATTTGATCATCTCACTTGTCATACCCCTTTCCAGATCATTTATAAACATATTAAAAAGCACCAGTCCAAGTACAGATCCCTGAGACACTCCACTGTTTACCTAACTAATGTTTTGGTGGTGCATACTAAAAGTCTGAATCCCTGAGAAAATAACTTTTAATGTAGCTTACTAGGTGGATGTGATTGGAATGCCACTTACCTTTTATAATCTAAACAAATTAATTTGTTGAAATTTTACTGGTATGTCTGATTTCCATCAGACGTTTGACAAATTCTCATATTCTGCAGTTAAAAATTTACTAGATTCTAACAGAGAAAATTTTGAAAAATGTTACAAAAAAATCAGTTTTGCCATGATTATAATGCAGGTATCTCTCTTGCATATATAGAATGTGCACAAAGACAGAGATAGAAACAGATTTCCTATATTTAGACAGGCTGGATGATTTGGGTGATGCCACCTACTGAAAATATATCCCAGACTAGTTGTGCTCACTTAGGAGTGAATTTTCAACAGCATATATACTCATAAAGGGGTAGATTTTAAAAGAAGCGCGATCAGCCTACTTTTGCTTGCGCATCAGACTCAAGCAAAAGTACGCTGGATTTTAGTAGATACGCGCGGAGCCGCGCGTATCCACTAAAATCCTGGATCGGCGCGCGCAAGGCTATCGATTTTGTATAGCCTGCGCGCGCCGAGCCGCGCTGCCTCCCCCCGTTCCCTCCAAGGCCGCTCCGAAATCGGAGCGGCCTCGGAGGGAACTTTCCTTTGCCCTCCCCTCACCTTACCCTCCCTTCCCCTACCTAACCCACCCACCCGGCCCTGTCTACACCCCCCCCTTACCTTTGTCGGGGGATTTACGCCTCCCGGAGGGAGACGTAAATCCCCGCGCGCCAGCGGGCCTGCTGCGCGCCGGGCCGCGACCTGGGGGCGGGTACGGAGGGCGCGGCCACGCCCCCGGGCCGTAGCCACGCCCCGTACCCGCCCCCAAAACGCTGCCGACACGCCCCCGCAACGCCGCGCGCTCCGGCCCCGCCCCCCGACACGCCCCCCTCCGAGAACCCCGGGACGTACGCGAGTCCTGGGGCTCTGCGCGCGCCGGGAGGCCTATGTAAAATAGGCTTCCCGGCGCGCAGGGCCCTGCTCGCGTAAATCCGCCCGGTTTTGGGCGGATTTACGCGAGCAGGGCTCTGAAAATCCGCCCCAAAATGCCTTTCTAGACTCTTATATCGGCCTTTTGAAAATTATCCCAGGGGTCATGTGGGGAAGCAATGTCATGTGTACCATTTCACATATGAGAAAGAGCCGTTCCCAGAGCAGAGTAAGGGCAGAGAAACCATTTATACGCATCTTCTCAAAATCGAAAGTATGTGTGTAAATGTACGTCCCATGCAGATGGAAATGTGAGCGTGTGTGCTGCACAAGGAATTGAGGGGTAGATTTACAAAAAGGGCGCCCTCGCGTACTTTTGTAGGCGCATCAGGCGCAAACAAAAGTACGCGGGATTTTAGCAGATACGCGCGTATCTGCTAAAATCCTGGATCGGCGCGCGCAAGGCTACCGATTTCGTGTAGCTGGCGCGCGCCGAGCCGCGCAGCCTACCTCCATTCCCTCCAAGGCCGCTCCGAAATCGGAGCGGCCTCGGAGGGAATTCGCTAACGCCCTCCCCTCACCTTCCCCTCCCTTCCTCTACCTAACCCACCCCCCCCGGCCCTGTCTAAACCCCCCTTACCTTTGCTGGGGGATTTACGCCTCCCAGAGGGAGAAGTAAATCCCCGCGCGCCAGCGGGCCGCTAGCACGCCGAGACGCGACCTGGGGGCGGTTCCGGAGGGCGTGGCCACGCCCCGGGCCCGCCCCCGAAACGCTGCGTCCCGCCCCGAAAACAGTGCACCGCTCGGCCACGCCACGCCACGCCCCCGCCACGCCCCCGCCACGCCCCCCCTCGGAAAACCCCGGGACTTACGCGAGTCCCGGGGCTCTGCGCATGCCGGTGTGCCTATTGAACATAGGCACACCGGCGCACAGGGCCCTGCTCGCCTAAATCTGGGCGGATTTACGCGAGCAGGGCTCTTAAAATCTGCCCCTGAGTGTACCCACTTACCCATGTGCTAAGTCCACTTTGAAGTATGACCGAAGTTGACATATACTTTGTACCCATGGACTTCAGCCCTAAGTGCTATGTTTGTTTGTTTATTTATGTATTTATTTATTTATTTAAGGTTTTTATATACCGGCATTCATGATAAAATCACATCATGCTGGTTTACATTAAAACAGTGGTGCATAGAAAGAAAAAACAAACTGGAACTGTAGTGTGGAAGAAAGCAGTTACAAAAAACAGGGATGCTTAAACTGGGAGAGGAAGGAAAAAGAAAAGGTTAATAGCATTTTAAATATTTACAACGAACAGTTACATGAGCTGGTTGTGTTATAGAACTTGAAGTTGAAGGATATTAGCTGGAGTTACAAAATTGGGTTGTTAGTCACTGAGACAAATTTTTTTCAAAGCTTTATACTTTAAATTTTGTATTTGTTCTTAATTATTTATAATTTTAGAACTATATATCATTTATTAATTTGTTCTTATTGACGATTCATTGTATTTTATTTCTTTTTATTGTAAACCGTTGTGATGGACCTTCCGATACGACGGTATGTAAAACCTAATAAACTAGAAACTAGAAATCTCAGGCAGGAATGCGTAATTACCTCAGCTGATCTCTTAGACTTTTCAAGATCCCATACCCCATCTTTCTGGGCAAAATACATTATTATTATTGTCTACACCATTAGGGTTTCTGAGCAAAGATCCCATAGCTGCTTAAATATTGACTAGGCTCAAATCAGTTCTTCCAAGAAATCCTTTGATTATAAGGGAAAAGCAACACACAAACTTCTTTTAACCTAAAAAGTCAAAAACAAATTTTAAACTACACCCTGCAATTGCCAAACCTTTTAAGAGTGGAAGTTGGTGGTGTAGGATGTTTGTTTTTAAATGTTTCCTCTTAAGTAATGTATACACATGTATGATGGCTAAGGAAGGTAATTTTCAAAGCCATTTCCAGGGGTAGGCAAACTACAGCCCGCGGGCCCGAACCAGCTCTTCTCCCCCTTCTTTCTGGCCTGCCTGCCTCATAAGCATTCGTAATTGTATCTGGTCCATCGTGATGCTGCCGTCAGCTTCAATTGGTGCCTTTGATTTGCTGCGGGCACCAATCCGGAGGAAGGAGCTCCAGCACCTGTCCTCATGCTCCAGTGGTGTTTTCATTGCGTTCTGTAAGCACTCTGCATAGTAGCATCAATTTGTGACTAGCTTGGCTCATGTTTTCCTTCCTGCGGCGCCGTGGGTTACCCGCGAGGGTGGAGCATATGCGGAGAGCAAATGGACGGGGAGCATGCGCCAACGGCCAAGTGAAGGTGTTGTCGGTTGCCTGCTCCAAGAGCACCGAGGCAGAGACTGATCTGGGGGCCTGGGCAGCGCTGCATCCCGCAGGGGCCAAGATTCCTCACTCCCACACCTCTCTGCATGTTAGAATCAGATGATGACAGCCTCCAAATCCCAGCATGTGCTGCTGAGAAGAGGCAAGTGATACCCCTGCTCTGTGCCCCTTACAGCTTGGAGTCTAGCAGCTGCTCTGGCTCTGGGAGTGCTGAATTGCTGAGCGGTGAGTTGGGAGGAGGGGGGGGGCGGAAATACTTTGTCTCAGTAAAGGCGCAGGGTGCTGTCACGCTTTGTTTAGAGAGAGAGAGAGAGAGAGAGAGGCAGGAGATTGGGGCAGGAGGTCTGCCTTATGAAAGATTTTATCTGTTTCTGTGTCCCTGAAAAAAACAGTTCATAAATCAGGCCTCAAGAGTCTTAGAACTGCTGAGGAGGTCACATAAATGTGCAGGCTCAAAGCAGTAACAGAGAACTTCTCAGTACAAGTCTTAGAGAGACTAGTTGGTATCAGGTTATTGGGAAGACTAGGTAATATAAGTTATTAGGAGGTCCATATTCAGACACAGTCCAGATAGTAAAGTTTGGAGGTATGTTCAATGGTGAGCTGCACTATTGAATACAGCCGGCTATCTTAAAGTTAGACAGAAAACTATAGCCAGCTAACTTTAGGATAGCTCTTTGACCTGACCAGACTTAGCCTGTTAAATCATCTGGCTAACTCTGAATATTGGAGCTAGCTTTTTAACTTAGCCAGCTAACTCAACTCCTCCCAATTGCGCCCCAGAGCACCCCTAATTTATCCAGCTAAATTCTAGCCACCTAACTTATTAGCCGGCTAGAATTTAGCCAAATAAATACCCAAATATTCATTAGCCAACTCATTTTTAAGATAGCTGGTTAAATGCTTTTGAATATGGACCTCTAAGGGGTAGATTTTAAGAGGCGCGCGAACAGCCTACTTTTGCTTGCGCATCAGACTCAAGCAAAAGTACGCTGGATTTTAGTAGACTAAAATCCTGGATCGGCGCGCGCAAGGCTATCGATTTTGTATAGCCTGCGCGCGCCGAGCCGCGCTGCCTCCCCCCGTTCCCTCCAAGGCCGCTCCAAAATCGGAGCGGCCTCGGAGGGAACTTTCCTTTGCCCTCCCCTCACCTTACCCTCCCTTCCCCTACCTATCCCACCCACCCGGCCCTGTCTACACCCCCCCCTTACCGTTGTCGGGGGATTTACGCCTCCCGGAGGGAGACGTAACTCCCCGCGCGCCAGCGGGCCTGCTGCGCGCCGGGCCGCGACCTGGGGGCGGATACGGAGGGCGCGGCCATGCCCCCGGGCCATAGCCACGCCCCGTACCCGCCCCCAAAACGCGGCCGACACGCCCCCGAAACGCCGCGTCGACCGGGCCCGCTCCCCGACACGCCCCCGACACGCCCCCCTCCGAAAACCCCGGGACGTACGCGAGTCCCGGGGTCTGCGCGCGCCGGTAGGCCTATGTAAAATAGGCTTACCGGCGCGCAGGGCCCTGCTCGCCTAAATCCGCCCGGTTTTGGGCGGATTTAGGCGAGCAGGGCGCTGAAAATCCGCCCCTAAGAGTTTAGCCCATAGATGCAGAAGGCAAAGAAGGTGTCTCCCTAACTTATTAGCCAGCTAGAATTTAGCCAGGTATATGCCCACATATTCATTTAGCTGTCTAATTTCTGAGATAGCCAGCTAAATGCTTTTAAATATGGACCTCTAGGAGTTTAGCCCATAAATGCAGAAGGCAAAGAAAGTGTCCATAAATGGTACTGCCAATGTGTCTTGAGGTGTTTTTCCTGCTGTTGGTGCTGCTTTGATACCTGGCCACAAGTAGCCTCTCCCAGTCCACTAACAGTCTGCTCTCCCAGCTCCTGGGAAACCTTAACCTGCAACCCAGCCATACCACTTTAGTTGGTGGCACGTGACCCCTTCCACCATGTGACAGGGGTCAACCAATGGCACCGGTAGCCCCTGTCACATGGTAGGGGCTGAAGGCCACCGGCACCATTTTGCTTAGTGGCAGCCGAGGCCCCGGGAGCGGCAGATCGCTCCCGGGACCTCCGCTGGGCCACTAGGGGGGTGACGGGAGGGTGGCACTGGCGGGGCGGCAGGGCGAGTCGGGAGCTGGCTGCCTGCCTGCTGCGGCGCCCCCTAAGTCTCGGTGCTGATCTTCTTTCTGTGAGTGTGTGTGTATGTGAGAAAGGAATCTGCCAGTTTAAAAAAATGAAATATTATAATAAATATGCCTGAACTTTTGAAAAGTTGGATGAAAGATAAAATTACTAAATTTTAAGCATCCCTCTTCTGGAAAATAAAATTTAACTTAAAGTGGGTAGAGACAAATACTAAAGCAAAAAAAATTAAAGTTTTTAAAATGTTCATCTCAGCAAAATCACAAATTTAAGATACTGATGCCAGGTGGGGTTTGTTTGGGTTTTTTTTACGCATAATTTAAGCATGAAGACTAGAATAGAATCTGAAATGGTTTTGCTTTTTTTTTTTTTTTTTAAGCCTTTAGAAAATGTATATTTTTAAATGACTAAGACTGGAATCTTCCCATTTAAAAGGGAAGCTGACTAAGGATGTCTTTCTGTTCCATACCTCCCACATGAATAATCGTACGACTGATAGTTTGAAGAAAGACACTTGCTTTATTGCCTGGAAGCATAAAACAAGAGAAGCTGTACTGTGTGGGTGGCTGTCCCTTGGGAGGACAGAACCTGAAGGAAGGGTGTCATTTCGCCTTTTGATAGGAATGTGGTTTTCTTATTTAACGGTTGGGAGCATCACTTTCACTTTTAGTAAAAGTGAAAAATGCTGCAAGTCTGAAAGCAAGGTGCTTCTGTGAGAGTGTAATATGTATGTGAGACAGGGAGGGTGCTTCTGTATGTGTGTGTGGTGTATATGTGAGGCAGGGAGAGTGCTTGTGTGTGTCAATGTGTGTGTGTCAATGTGTGTGCGCAAGAGAGATGGAGCATGTTTTTGGCTGGCTTGTGGCTGTGAGAGAGGGCATGTGTGTGATTGAGCCTGTTTGTAAGTGAGATAGAACATGTGTGTGATTGAAAGCTTGTGTGTAAGTAAGAGAGAGCGAGAGCATGTGTGATTGAGAGAGACTGGCCAGAGAGGTGACGTGTGTATATGTGAGAATGGCTGATCAGGGAGATGACTGGTGTGTGTGTGTGTGAGAGAGAGAGAGAGAGAGAGAGAGAGAGACTGGTTGGGGAGAGATTGGTGTGTGAGAGACAGAAACTGGTCCTGAGGGTGTGACTGGTATGTGTGTGAGAGAGAGAAGAGACTGGTTGTGGTCCCTTAGGAAGAGGTCTGTGAGGACAGCTTCAGCAGCTACTGCTGCTTCTGGTATGGCCTGCAAGGGAAAGGAGTAAGAGAACTGCTGGAGAGGGTAAGTAAAGGTGGCTTTTTAAGTTCATTTTTCTTGATTGACTATCATTTTAATTATTGGGTAGTATGTGATGTGTCTGCTGTTTGAAATATTATATTGGTGTTTTGTAAAGCTTTCAAAATTTGCATGAGTCTTTAATTATTGGATATTCTATTCATCAGCTGTTTTGAAATTATTTTATTTGTATGATTTTATAATTATGATTAATGATTTATATATCTTTATTTTATTGATTTGTTTCACGAGGAATGATGAAATTTTTGTTTTTCCATTTTACACTGTATAGAGTCTGGCGTGATGCGTTTTACAGTTCAGTTTTTGTCTGCACGTTTCTATTTATACTTTATGTGGCTTTATTCTGTATTTGGTGAGGGTTTGTGTTCTGCATGCAAAAACTGAGATGAAGCATTCTTTTAGCATGTGGTTTCTCTGTAGGGATCTGTAGTAGCTTAGCCTGTTCTGTTTTCCTGATAGGAGGTGTATTGGTATTTTAGATTCTGCTGTAATATTTTTGGTATTCTTTTTCATAGGTGGGGTTGTTATTCTTTGAGTGTTGGCAGATAGTACTGTGTTGATACGGGAGGACCATGCCAAAACATATCACAATAGGTATGATGCCATATGAATTCCAAGATGCAAAGGTTTCTTGTTGGCATCACAACAGTGCATGAAATATCACAACAACTTGTATTTTAATTGTACCTCAGAATGTCATTGTTCATGTTAAATATGTTATAAATGCATAATTTAAAATTGTGTATGGGGAGGGGGTGCCAGACTGTAAGGTTTGCCTAGGGTGCCAAATACCCTTGCACCGGCCCTGCTTTGGGACAAACCTGACAGATGGTTCTTACATACGTGACACACTGAACACATGATCATCACAGGGCTAAATGTAAACAAATACTCTGCATCCACAGGAACCTCCCTCAACTCCCAACAATGGGTGCAGAGGCAACACACCATACAAAAAATATATTCTGGTTCTGGTGACATCTCAGTAAAAGCAAAACAAACTCCCTCTACTACCAGGTGTTGTGCGTCCCAGCCGCGTGAGTGCCGCAACCAGGCCTGCTCACCTCGCGCTGCCCTCCACTAGCTCTAGTCTTGCTGCTGCTGCTGCCAGCTCCCGGCATCCCCGATGCTCACCACGGTCCTCTCCGGCCTCCTCCACGCCGCAGGCCTCACAGCGGAGCTCCCGTCAGGGCTCCACGTCTTCAGCCATCTCGGCCCCGCCCCTAGGCGTGTGCGCAACCAACATCCTGAACTTTAAAGGACCAAATACGGGAAAACCAATTCGGATGCAGTATGATGACATCAATTAGTAGCCCTATAAATAGCGAGGCCCTGTCCCCAGGACCTCGCCTTGGCAATCTGGTCGACACTGTGGTGTTCTAGTTTGCCTAATACTGTGTTCCAGCGTTTCCTTGTTCCGGTGTCTCCTTGTTCCAGCGTCTCCTTGTTCCAGCGTCTTCATGTGTTCCAGTGTTCCTGCGCCCTGTATTCCTTCCTGTGTCCTTACTCAGGTAGAACCTTCTCGGACTGATCTCTGGTACTGACCTCGGCCTGCCTGACTACTCTCTTCATCTGCTGCCTGGAACCGACCCTCGCTTGCCTTGACTATGCTCGGACTGACCTTGGTATTGACCCCTGCTTTGGCTGAACACTTCTGGCTTTGACCCTTGCGCTTCACTCGGACACTGTCTTCTGGCCTTCCATGACTACCAGACCAACCTGCTTGGATTCTACCCGCGGCCTTCACACGACTAGACCCGCAGGCACTGCCTGCCTCGCCCGCCGAGCCTTCCTGAACTGTTACCTCCCTGAGGTCTCCGGAGCTTCCAGTTCAGGCCTGGTCCATACTTTCTGCATCAGCCGCACACCCTTGCTCGTGGTGGGCACACCCCTCCGCTACCTCTCCGGGAGACCATCTGAGGCCCACCTAAGTCCAGGTGGTCTGGGTACCCAAGGGCTCAACCTGCGGAAATCCCGGACTGTTATTGGTGAAGCTTCAGCTAGCCTCTGTCTCCTTGTGTGATCTGACTCCTGGTGGCAGATGTTCTCTGGGTCCGACCAGAGGGCCGTACCAATCCTGCACCAGGCCAAGGGTCCACCTCCAGCGCAACACCAGGTGCAATAGCACTTCTTATGAAAAGAAGAACTTACCAGCAATACATGTCCTATTGAGAAAGCACAACAAATAAGTGATACAAATGCCTACATGCTAGTAAAATACCTCACCTCGGTCACACATACAAAATCGACCTTCACCAAGTACAGAAAGACCACAAATTATAAATATGGAGACAAACTGGAATGGAAACACAAAAAAGCAACTCTGCATGCAGTGCAAACTGGAGAAATGGAAAGAGAAATATAGCACCTAACATAGTCCCAGGATCTGCAATAATGCACACAAACTAACCCGCACAAAGTTACACCTGCATTATGGAACACACTCAAACAGTAACAATTCTATCTATGAAAAGGCAACACTACAAATATTAAACCAGGCCCTAAACACTAATATATCTCCTATTAGGAAAACAGAACAAGCCAAGCTGCTATAGATCCCCAAACAGAAATAATTGTAAAACTATACTAATAAATGTTACAAAACAGCTGATGAGCAGAATAACATCCAACAATTATAAACATAAAAATGATTTAAAATTGTCCAAATACCAATGGAATATTTCTAAACAGCAGACATATCACATAATACCCAATAATTAAAATGGCAATCAAGAAAAATAAACTTATAAAGCCAACTTTACTTACCCTCTCCAACAACTCTCCTACTTCTTTCCCTTACAGGCCAAAAACACACACCAGATGCAGCAGTGGCTGCTGAAGCTCCGTCCTCACTGTCCTCTTCCTTAGGGCCCACAACCAGTCACACACACATACATAACAATTAGACCCCAAGACCAGTCTCTGCCTCTTACACACCAGTGACCTCCCTCACACACACTAGTCACCTCCCTGACCAGTCTGCCTTCCTCACACACATACATCAGTCACCACCCTAACCAATGTGTCTCAATCACACACATGCTGTCTCTCTCAATCACACACATGATCTCTCACTTAGACACATACTGTCAATAACACTTGCACAAACATACTCTCTTATATACACACGAGCTCTCAGTCACACACACATGCTCTCTCTCCCTCTGGCTCACTCTCACTCATGACCCCTTCTCCTCCCCAGCACAATTGGCAACTGCAGTAGCTGCCTCCTCCAGCCCCTGCAGCCCGAGAATGAAGAAGCCCATCAGCTGTGTAAGCTAACTCTGTTCTTTCTCCCATTGTTGATCACTGGATGTGCTTCATTTTGGTCTGGGTCCGCGCTATTGCCGGTACTTTATGAAGCATGCTCTTCTCTTCTTCCCATGCGCCAGTGGCGTAGCTACGGGTGGGCCTGGGTGGGCAGTGGCCCATCCACTTTCCATTCAGGCCCACCCAAATTTTTTTGCCAGATTTTTTTGCCACTGCAGCGTGCAGGCAGCATCGGCATGCAGCGGCGGCAGCACGCAAAGCTAAAAGAAAAAAAAGTCAGGCAATCGGCGGCGAGTTTACTTTTTTGAGCAGCCGTGACTCACGTGACCGCTCACTGCACCACCCGCCCAAGAGGAGTTTGTGCATGCGCACCGTGCCGGACGCACGTTTACGATGCAGACTGGTCACGGGTCAGGTGACCAAGGCACGTGTGGTGCGGGCGCGCGGCACGCTGGCTCCCTTCATTGTGCGGTGCACACTGCACAGCCACAGTTACCTCACACTTCCAAGAGAAAGGCTGGTAATCTTTATTAAATTGGTTGGACCGGGGGAAAAGAGTGAGGGGAGGGTTGGGGTCACCCGGGGGAGGAGGGGGAAAAGAGTGAGTGGAGGGAGGGAGGGAGGGGGAAAAGAGGCAGGAGAAGTGCTGGGGTCTCTGGGGAGGGGAATGAGTGTGAAGGGGCAAGCTCTTTCTTCCCTGCTGCTGTTGCCGCCAGGCTATCAGCACGTTGAAGCCCAGTGGGAACGGCAGCAGTGCTAAAAGAAGCTGGGGCACCCGTGGCTGGCCTTTTCTTCTTCCCGCGCCTGCAACTTCCCCCCCCCCCCCCCCCCGGAACCGGAAGTGGTACGCCGTGCGCGGGAAGAAGAAAGAGCCGTGCCGCGTGATAAAGTAGCAGCGGCCACTGCAGCATCGGCCCCCGAGCAATTAAGCAGCCGGGGATCGAGAAAGGAGACAGCAGCATGAGCCTCCCGCGGCCGATGGAATTCTTCCTTCTTGGCCTGCGGGGGCTGGAGCTGGAGGAGGCTGCTGCAGCTACCATTTGTGCTGGGGGGGGAGAGAGAGGAAGTGAGTGAGAGAAAGAGAGAGAAGCAGCCAGCCAGCCAGTGTGTAAGTGAGAGAATGTGTGTGTGATTGAGAGCCTGTGTGTGAGAGAATGTATTTGATCGAGAGCATGTGTTGATTGAGAGAAACTGGTCAGAGAGCTGATGTATGTGTATATGTGAGATACAATGAAAGTGACTGCTCAAGGAGATGACTGATGTGTATGTGAGAGTGTGAGACAGTCAGGGATGTGATGTGACTGATGTGTGTGTGTGTGTGTGTGAGAGAGAAAAAGCATGGAAGTGAGAAATCTGGGTATGTGAGAAAGCATGGGAGTAAGAAGCCTGGTGTTGTGGGGGTGTATGTGAAAGAAAGCATGGGAGTGAGAAGCCTGATTATGTGAGAGAGAGCATGGGAGTGGGAAGCCTGTGTGTGTGTGTGTGTGTGCATGCATGAGAGAGAGACTGGTTGGTAAGGTGACGGTGTGACTGGTGTGTATGTGAATGTGAGAGAGAGAGAATGTGATTCTGGGAATGAGAAGCCTGTGCACATGGAGAGCGAGCATGGAAATGAGAGAGAGACTGGTGTGTGTGTGTGTGTAACAGAGAGAAAGTGATTATGGGAATGAGAAGCCTGTTCATGTGGAGAGAACAAGCATGCAGTGAGAGACTGGTGAGTGTGTGTGAGAAAGTGATTATGAGAGTGAGAAGCCCATATATGTAAGTGGAACACGGGAGTGGGAAGCCTGTGTGTGTGTATGGCATGAGAGAAACTGTTCAGGAAGGTGACTGGTGTGTGTGTGTCAAAGACTGGGAGATGATTGGTGTGTGAGAGACAGAAACTGGTCATGGGGGGCATGACTGGTATGGTGTGTGTGTGTGAGAGACATGGGCCCTAAGGAAGAAGACTATGAGTATAGAGCTTAGCCACTACTGCTGCTTCTGGTGTGTGCTACAGCCTGCATGGAAGAGGAGTAGGAGAGCTGCTGGAGGGGGTAAGTAAAGATGGCTTTTTAAGTTTATTTTTCTTGATTGACTGCCATTTTAATTATTTAATATTATGTGATGTGTCTGCTTTTTAAAAAATATTTTATTGGTATTTGGAGAATTTTTAATAGTTTTTTATGAGTTTTTAATTGTTGGATGTTATTCTGTTCATAGTTGTTGTGAAACATTTATTCTGCTTATTAGTATAGTTTTACAATTATTTCTGTGTGGGGATCTATAGCTGCTTGCTAGTTCTGTTTTCCTAATAAGAGGTGTATTGGTTTTTAGGGCCTGATTTAATATTTGTAGTGTTGCCTTTTCATCGACAGGGTTGCTCCTGTTTGAGTGTATTCCATAATACAGGTGTAACTGTATAACAGCTGTAGCAGATTATTTAGAAATCTATTGTCAGGTGTGTGTGTGTTGTGTGTGAGAGAGAGAGAGAGAAAGTATTTATCAATATGAATATGAATTCCATGGCTCAGACTTTTAATGCCCACCCATATTAACCTTGGGCCCAGCCAAAAATTCATTTCTGGCTACGCCACTGCCATGCGCCGCATTGTACATCACTTCCTGTTCCCACCATGAGGGCGGGAAGAAAAAAGGACCATGCCGCTGATGTTGCCAGCTTCAACTATTGCCGCTGCCATTCCTGCACGGATGGAACGGTAGCAGTGTTAGTAGAAGAATATGTACATCTCGCTGTGGAGAGGGAGGAAAGCGCAACCAGGGCAGTGAGATACCGGGAAGCTGCGACACACTTGCCAGTGCTTGGCAACACACTGGTGTGTCCTGACACACTGGTTGAGAATCGCTGCTTTACTGTATGTGCCAAAAGAACTTGATAAATTAGACATAATTGTTTTTATTTCTTTTTTACCCAAATGCATTTGATTTAAGAAGATGCCATACTGGGTCAGACCAAGGGTTCATCAAGCCCAGCATCCTGTTTCCAAAGGTGGCCAATCTGATTGATGGTTATGAGATTGTTTTTCTATTCTAAAACCACATTACACAAAGATGGTCAATTCTGAAAGTTATTTGGGCAGCAGTGTTACAAACAATATTTTTGTTGTGCACCCCGTCTGCGCCCGGCACGCGCACGGGCCAGCTCACCTCGCTAGCTCCTCTGCAAGTCATGGGTCGGCCTCCCCAGCAGCAGCCGCGAGCTCCTCCAGGCCTCAGCGTCCCGCGGCGGCAGTCGCCGGGCCTTCCACTGCGCACCAGGCCTCATGTCAGAGTTCGGCATCCCCAGAAGTGTTGGTCACGCCCCTACACATGTGTACACGGACCGCCCGGCCTCTTGTAGGGCCAGGGGCGGGTCCTAGCTCTGCGGAGCGCCCTGATTGAACGTACGATATAAGGAAGTCCCTGCCTGCACTTCCTTGCCTTGGCAATCGGGTCGGCACTGTAAGTGTACTAGTTTGTCTCCGCGTTCACAGTCTTGTTCCAGCGTCCTACTGTTCCAGCCTTGTCCAGCATCCTTCTGTTCCAGCGTCTGTCTGTCCTATTTCCCCAGGTAGTACCCTCGGACTGTCTCTCTGCTATTGACCTCGGCCTCCTCCTTGACCATTCTGTTCACTGCCTGGATCCTGACCTCTTGTTATGCTTTACTCCTCGAGAAGGGAGGAGTTAGCAATCTGTAATGAATCTGCTCCTGTGGAAGGAGGAGTTAGCAATCTGATATGCTCAGCTCCTGTAGAGGGAGTATTAAACAATCTGTTAGGGTTTAGACTGCGGAGTAGCAGTCTGTTATGAATCTGTTGCTGAAGACTCCTGATGGAGAAGGAGTAGCAATCTGTTACCAGCGGAGTGCTTGGAGAGGGCACTCAGCTGTAGAGGAATGTAGATAAGTGGATCCTTGGGCCGATGGCAGATGACTGCGCCCCCAGGAGGATATCCTGAGAGGGACCACCGGCTAGGCTTGAGTACGGAGACAGACACAGATAATTCTTTTATTAGACAGGTTAGTAGAACCACCAGAGGTGGCAGTAGTGAGCTGATATGCCCGGCAGGGCTGAAGTCCCTCAGGTACTGGAACAGCGATCCCAGGGTTGCTGAGCTTTAGAGAAACTATAGATAGTGAGTAGACAGGGCATGCTGTGTTCATAGCCAGAACTAGATGACAAAACTCACATAAGGTCTTTAGGAAGCTCAGTAGCTGGAAAGGGTTAGGCCCTCAAGGAGCGAGTACTTGGTTCCAGGGAAAGCTCTGAGAGAGTGATGGTAACTCACAAATGTATGTATCTGCGATAGCTTCCAGGCAGTAGAGAATCTTCAGAGTATTCAGGAACATGGGCCCTCGAGGAGCGAGTACCGGTTCCTATCTGCAATCTGAAATAAAGAAAAGAGAGCGAGGCCCCCGAGGAGTGGATACCCCTGGTGAGTCCGAGGAGGTAGAGTAGCTTGGGAGTGAAGCCGAAGCAATCCCCCTTTGCTAATGTGATCCATTAGCGAATACTGCGACCTTTTATATTGGAAGCGGATGGCATCATCTCAGGGGGATGCCCCCGAGGTTCGTGCCCTAGCTGGTACATCAATTGGAGCGCACGCGCACCCTACGTCATCAGGAACATGGCGGATCTACAGCGTCGAGCCGGTCCGGGGATGCCGGAAGGAGACGGCAAGAAGACGCCGCGGCAGCTAACCGTCCATCAGACCCGGAGGGAGTTGCCACAGAGGTAAAGAGGGTGGAGTGAGGGCGTCGAGCAGTGATGGACGCAACACCTCTGCCTGCCTTGTGACCTTGTTTGACCTCTGGAACCTGACCCCTGCTTCGTTGACTACTCCTTGAAATGATCCTCGGATTCTGACCCCGGCTGCCATTGACTACGTCTCCTGATTCTGGCTCTGTCCCTTGCCTTGTCATCGCCTATGCTGTTCTGACCTTCCTTGCTCCTCCAGTTCTACAGCCTAGTGTCCGACCGCGCTCCCTTGCTGTTCGTGGGCACACCTCTCTACTATCTCTCCGGGAGACCCTGCAAGGCCCAACTAAGTCCAAGCGGCCCAGGTCCCTACAGGCTCCACCCGGGGGGGGGGGGGGGGCCGCGGGTTTCCAGTGGTGAAGCTCATCCTATCCTCTGTCTCCTCCTGTGCTCTGCCCCCCTGGTCCCTACCAGGGAGCCGTTCTCCACTGCTCCAGGACAAGCGCAACAATTTTGAAATGATTCATTCAAAACATTAAACTATTGCATGGCCCTCTTTTTTTCTGGCTTATTGTTCATTCTTGAGGTAAATTTAAAAAAAAAGTCTTTTAAAGCTTATAATACATTTTCTGCCCCAATGTGGCTGATAGAATCTGTGTGAATACAGGTAATATTGTGTTATTTTCTATCAAAAATATATACTGGCTCCATTCTAATGCTTTGAAATTATAAATATATGTGAATTACCAAGTAGCAACATGGATAAAGAATTTCTTATTATTATTATTATTTATAAATGGAACCTGATTTTTAAAACTGATTTTCGACTATTTTGCATATGTGGAAAATCTTTTATAAATCAGTCCCTAGCAGTGTGCAACTATTAAGTATACTTAATATTAGAAATTGTTCTTCTCAGTGCCAACAAAAAATTAAACAATTAAGAAAATACTTTTGACCAAAACAATGGAAGAAGGAACAGTGGGAAGAAACTGGAAATTAAAGACATTCTTCTAACGAAAATTCGGTTTGTAAAAATATTATTTATTAAATTTAGCTCAGGTTAGCAGAGCTTGAAAGTCTTTGGTGACCTGTGCGAATCGAGCTCAGGCCTAGCTTCACTTGCTTTGTTGATATTTTTATTAGATCTTGTTTTATCATGTGTTATTTAATGGGAACACTGAGAGAAATGTGAATCCTCTGGCATTTTGAATTGTAGGGGAAGGGAAGGTGCCAAGACCCTCCTCCCATCACTGATTGGGGACAGATAGGGTTAGTAGTCTTGGTCGAGCTTACAATGAACCATGGTCACACTGTGTGGAAGGAACAATCTGAGAGAGTGAGCCTTAAGCTCCTGGCTGTTTCAAGGCAGAGGTTTCCTAACAGCATAGGAAACCTTGCAGTGCCGCTGCCTCTGCTGTAATTCTTCATTGAATAAATGAAGAGTTTTAGTTTCCAGGCTAACAGCAAATATTTTAGCAGAAAATATGATAAATACAAATTTCATGAAAATAGTGGTTTGCAATTATGCTCAGGTATATATCAGCAGTGGGTTGTTATGCAGTATTTACTTTCCATTTTTATTGTCATAGTACCCTGGGAATTGAATAAATGTATTTTGAAGGCTTTGGATTTGCTCTGTCTGCTGCACTGCCTTGCTTGCATACCTATCGTTCAATGTCTGGCTTCATCTAGCAGCTGTTTGATTGTGTTGAAGTTAGAATACCCACTACTTGTGCTTAGTAGTTTTCCGTGACTGTTAATGCATTTTCTTCTTTCTAATACTTGATGATGTTGTTAGAAATGACTTATAATATGCTACATTAGAAAATGGCAGGGTCCGCCCGAGTGAAGGCACCCCCAGCTGTTGTGCAAGAGTGACCTGTACTGGCTGGCTCAAATCCAAGAAGACTATCACTGTAATGAGTGGGCTAGACAAGAAGGAGTTAAAAATGGAGCCAAAAAAACCCAGCTGGCTGTGAATGGAGGCTCACGTTGCCAAAGTCCCAGTAGGAGATGGTGGAAATCCAAAGGCGCAGAAGGAAGCTGTCGGGCCAAAAGGAAACTCCCAAAAAGTCAAGAAAGTGAGTTCTACTGGCAAAATGTAACAACGTTAGTTATTAGTTTATTATGGCTAGCAGCTTGAAAACTACTCCTCCCAGCAGAATCTGGTTGCTGAATCATCAGGAATACGAGAGGGGCAGAAGTTACCCCCTCACTCGAGGACAGGTTTTCCCTCGCATGCCATTATCGCCTATGGAAAGTGAACAGATCTGGAGATGGGAGTGGGTCGATAGCTGCTGAAAAATAAAACGCAGAGTTAGTTTTATATTGGGGCAAATGCAAGCACTCAGGACCTCCCTTCTCTTTTGCCACAAAAGAGGAAGAGGGGGTCTCTGTGCGGAGAGGCATTTTAAATTTGTCCGGTAAAACGTTATTGACTGGAAAGTATTTGCAGACTTTTCAGTCTACATCTTTAAACAGTATAACATGGCTACCATGCTGTAGAATTCAGGCTTATATTTCAGTGTTATCAAGGCATTAATGTTCATTTTGAACTGCAAATTACTGTAATATTAATGTAGCTCAGTGTTTATGTCATCACTAAAGATCCAGATTGCCACTGATGTTACACTGGGCATGGAATCTGATATCTAGAGGCATTTGTTTGACTCTACGACGTGGCCATGAGTTCAAGAGTTGTGGGGCTTCATTCACATTTATCAAAGTTGTCTTGAGAAAGTAGGTAAAACAGCACAGTGTGTATAGTGCACTGTGTAACAAGGGAGCCCTGAAAGCCTTTGTCCAAAAAAATCAATATCAATCACTTTCCCAGAAGTGCAACATATCAAGCAATGATATCTGCTGTGTTCTAATGGAGGACCTATGACCCACCCCTGAATTCTATATTTTTATCGGAGAGTCAACCATCATTTTCACCATACATTTCCATGACGGTCATGTCTCCTTTCTTGTCACCTCAATGCAAAAATAATCATCAGGTTTGTTCAGTTAGGATCTGAAGCAGAGCGGCCTTCAGAGGACAGAAAAGGAGAAAGCCATGTAGGGGGACAGAATAGGCTGTGGGTGGAAAAGCAGTAGAGAAGAGAAGGGGAGGATGAATGTGCATTACTGCTAAATAAATAATATAAAATAAAAACAAGTGTCCATAGGCGTTAGCCGCCCTCTCCCATTGTATCATCCTAGTGATACTAATGAGCTGCTCAATCTCATGGTTTATCATTGTGCATCAGCAGAGCCCTTTGGCTACGGGGAAGATTACAGCCTGTTTTTATGTGTGTGTGTGTGTTTCTGAGTGGGAGATCAGAGTGAGCCAGGAAGGGCTGATGGAAGTAATCGTAGGCAAATTCTGTGATCTTAGTTTTTATGGGCATGGAAGCAGTGAAGTGGAAAAAGGTAAGCCACATATTGGAGACGCTGGCAAATCTTTGGTATTTTCTGCATGCATGTCATTCAACTGGAAGCTTTTATTAATTAAACAATAATTATATGCTGATGAATCCTTGCTTTTGTCACTGTGGACTATATTTTATATGGCTTCCTTTACAGGTATGAGGGAGCCAATACAAATGTGATTAATCAGGTCCTTTATTTCTTATTTTCTCCCAGATCAACTGTAGAATAAACTAATATGGCTTTACATTGCATAACAGTCTTAGATATATATATATAAGAAAATATTTTACACACAAATGGCTGGCAGTTATAATTCTAATTATTTTATCTTTAAAATATGCTGGTCTTTTTCACTGACATTTGTAAAATGGATAATTTAATTCAGTCAGCGGCTGAAAAAAATGTATTTAGTGGAGAAAAATCTGATTGAATAGCTAAAGATGTCACGTGGGGTGGTATAGGTAACGTCAAACCCCTCAAGGTGAATAATAGCAACAAAACAAAGAGGTGAATTTATAGTTTGTGGTGTTTTAAAGATGTTACCTGCTGATATAATTCTAAGCAGTGTCCAAATAGTTTATGTGGGTAACATTTTTTTCTCTCATTTAACCATGGCTTTAATTTGTACAGAGAGCAAGTTAGCACTTTGTATAAAGTAGATATTGTGATGCTTTGGTTGTCAGTTAAAAAAAATATTTAGCATCAAATCTTAAATGCTTTTAACAACTGCATTTTGAATTGTATTTTATTCATGGACTTGGACATTAGATCTAATTGTTAGAACCTTAATTCAACATTGTATCCATAAACCCTGACTATATAAATGTTTATTTGCTTTTATATGCATTATTAATTTATGACTCTTTCCCCAATAACCACAAAATGTGGATTACCATATGAAAAAATAGTACCAAGTATATAAAATTGACAAAAACAAATTAGCATGTGAAAAAAAACCTCATATCTGTTGTATACTGAGAAAAGCAAAGTTTGCTGAAATTAGTAAACATTGCATGCTGCTTAAACTGATGTTCTGCATATTTCAGCATCAGGCATCGCAAAAATGTTTGCACTAGGAAAATATAATAAATTGTTTACAAATTCTTCACTTGTAAGTTGTAGGAATATATGAGGATAAAACTAGTTAATTGATTGTTCTGGAAGAGAAATAAAGATGATCTTGCAAGAAAAATATAGTATGTTGGATTTTGGAACATATATACTTTATTTTATGTTTTTGAAGAGGGTGCTGGTGGTGGGCTATGAAAGCTTACAAGTTTAATCATTTGGAAGGTGTATGAGGTCCTTGCTGTGGGCAGTAGTTCTGTTTCACTTCTGCCAGACTAAAATCCTCTAACAAGATCCTATAGCAGCGTGCATTTCGGAATTTTTTTTTCGGCAAGCAAATACAAAAATAAACCAGTCACAGGCAGGCTGATGGGACGTACTGACAAAGGTCTCATTAAACTTTGCCAAGAGCAACCAGAGTAGTAGACTTTTTCACAGCAGTAAGTTCAGATAAAATCTGAACTGGCTATACAGTATTTTGACAATCACATTTTTCATTATTTAAAAATTATAATTGTATTTTACTTTTCTGTGAAACTTCAAAACTATGGGAACTTCTTGTAGATTTCTTTAATCCTATCTTTTATCAAAATAAGCATTTTTGGGATTCCTAATATTATATATCTAGTAAGACTTAATCTGTTTCTGTAGAAAAAAAAATGTCAGACCACACAAGCTATTGCTATGTTTACTCAGACTAATAGTTTAGTAGGTTATTTTATTTATTATTTATATATCTATTTATGTATTTATTTATTTGTAAAGGATTTGTTACTTGCTCTCCTATCAGATTGCTCAGAGCAAGATATAGGCTTACCAAGTAATTACATAATGGGCCGGATTTTAAGAATTACGCGCGGGCGTAGATTTGTGCGCACAACCCGGCGCGCACAAATCTACACCTGATTTTATAACATGCACACGCAGCCATGCGCATGTTATAAAATCCGGGGTCGGCACGTGCAAGGGGGTGCACACTTGTGCACCTTGCGCATAGAGCCCTAGGGGAGCGGCCTCGGAGGGAACTTTCCTTCCTCCCCCCAACGTCCCCTCCCTTCCCCTATCTAACCTGCCCCCAGTCCTACCTAAATCCCCCCACCTTTATTTTTTTATTTACGCCTGCCTCTGGGCAGGCGTAGGTTGCGTGCGCTGGCCAAGTGCCAGTGGACGATCCCCCGGCACGGTCGCTGTGCCGGAGGCCTCAGTCCCGCCCCGCCCGGGCCCACCCTGCCCACTCTCTGCCCCTTTTTTCAAGCCCTGGGACATACACGTGTCCCGGGGCTTGCGCGTGTCGCCAGGCGTATGCAAAATAGGCTTGGCACAGGCAGGAGCGGGTTTTGAAGGGTTACACGCGTAACCCTTTTAAAATCCTCACCAATACATATTATCCAAGCATAGTATAAATTCATACATAAATACAAACTTAATAAATATAATACCTAATATCTCGACAAAGCATAAATAAATAGTAATCACAAATAGAGGGTTGAAAACAGTGGGATCAGAGGCCAAAGTAGGAGTGAAGGAGGTCATTAGTGGTATGAGAAAGAAACTTGACAAAATATGACGACCATGGAGCTATTCTGATTGGTGGGCATATAGATGAGAAGGAGGTTTTTGTTGCTGGCTAACAATAGAGTTGTCTAATGGCTCCAGATTTTCAGGACAGGTTAATCCAGTTCTGGTTTTACCTCATTGCACTCAGCGATTTATAGTTTTGATTTCCCTATTGCTTTCCCTATGAAAGGCAAGACTAGAAGTCCCTGCATGCAGGAGGTAAAGCCAGGCCTGGTCCCAACCTGCCCTGAAAATCTGGAGCCAGTTGGGAGCCCTGGCTAAGAGGGATAAGCTTGGCCGAAGAGACTGCTTTGTGTATTCCAACAGAATGTCAGTGGCTAGCCTGGCCTTTGTCAGGAGAGAGCTTCAGAATCTGTGGATAAATGAGAAGGCACACTTATGGGTTCAGGCCAATCTAGAGTCTTAAGCAGCAGGGAATAGCCAAAGTGCCGAGAGAGAGAGACTCTTTATAAAGCTTTCACATAAGTGAACTATTAATATTACTGTAAGAGGGGCAACTAGTAACTCAGGGTGAGGTTTTGGTGGTGGCCTAGGTTTTGGGGACAGTTTTACATGCTCAGTCAGAGGTATGAATAGTACAGTAGACATCACAGAAGAATTTATGTGATTTGGAGTGATGAAAGGTACATAAGATGAGATTTGTACATTGTACTGTCAACCTAGCTGGATAGCAGCTAGGTAGAGAGTGCCCGAATGCCCACAATAACGCCTAACGCAATTTGATGAATGACCCTGCTAGCAAGCTAGAGATTATCTGGCTAAGTTATGATGTATATTCAGCGGCACAGTGAAGCTACTAAATATACGCGAATATATATGCACAAAGGAGTAGATTTTAAAAGGTGTGCACGTGCTTCCATGTGCGAGTGGTTCCCGGCACACGCACATGGATGTGATCATTTTATAACATGCACTTGTCGGTGTGCACATGTTATAAAATGTGATGTCCATGTGCACATGCACGCCGGATTTTAATATCCGTGCACATATGTGCGGGCAGCCTGCGACTCGCACAGGCACGGGGGGGGGGGGGATTTCCTATAGTACGCGTAGTGATGCAATCGGACCTTTGCCCATTTCCCTCCCAATGGAGCGGACTGGAAGGGAACTTTCCTTTACCCCTACCTACCCTTCCTCCCTATTCCCCTGTCCTTCCCAACCCCTAAACTAATCCTAACCCCCCTTTTTTATTTCAATACTTACTGCTCCTCTGGAGCAGAAGTATCTTCTGCTTGCTGACCGGCTGCCGGTGCGTGCTTCCCCGGGACAGTGTCTAATGGCATTGTTCCAGTCCACCCCCCACGCCGCCCAGACCCCACCACCGGCCTGCCCCTTTGATCAGTCCTGGCACTTCGGTGCATATCGGGGGATATGCGCATGGTCAGGCCTTTTAGAAAATGCGCGCAGCTGGTGCTGGGACTAGCCACGCGCATAACCCCCGAGTTTTGCGTGTGCAGAGCTTCTAAAATTGGCCTGTTAATCAGATAAGTTTACCCAGCTTAGACCTGCTTTATGGCACGTTTAAACTTGCACATATACTTATGCAGCTATCTCTGAATATCAGTAGTTAGCTCTATAAGTTAGACAGCTAACTCGCTCCGCCCCGATCCACTCTACATGCCTGCTTTTTGTGCATGTAACTTTTAGTCGTTTAAGGGACTTGTGCGGCTAAGTGGTGGCCACTGAAGTAGGCGCATGTTCAGTGGCTGCTACTTAGCTGCATAAGTCCCGCTTATCTGCCTAAATAGCGCTCAACGCACTTTGAATATTGGACTCTGGCTGTCTAGGGATCTGTTTAGCTTGCTTGGTTGGCCCCTGAAACACACTAGAGCCTTACAGTTATTACTAAATGTGATGACTAGAATTTTATATGGGATATGATATACTAAGCATATTACGCCGACCTTGCATAGTTTACACTGGCTCCCAATAAAGTGGAGGATCCAGTTTAAAATCTTAGTAATTATGTTTAAATTGCTTACTACAGAAAGTCCATGTTCTTTGGCATTAAACTTTGTTCACTATGTTCCAATGTGTTCCTTGAGGTTGTCTAATGCCAATGTATTGTTAATTCCATCTTTAAAACCATACAGACTCCAAACTCCACGAGCAAGAGATTTTTCCTATATTGCCCCATTACTATGGAACAGCTTGATAGAGGAACTTTGTGCTGAAAAGATATTGAAATTTTTAGAAAGTGGCTAAAAGCCTTTTATTTTAAAGAAGCTTTTGGGGATCAGGCCTGATGTTATATTGACATTTTTTTGTATTATTGCGTATTTATGTTTGCATCTAATTTTATTTTGTGATTGTATTTTATTGTTGTGAATGTTTTACTGTTCCTCACATCAAACTAATTTTGGAATTTGCGGATTATAAGAATCGCTAAATAAATGAAATAAAGAAATTTAGTGACTTGAAGGCTTTGCAGAGGGCATTGAAATAAACTTGGTAGAGGATTGGTAGTCGGCGAGGGTCCCGTAAGAATGATCAAATGTGGTTCCTGTAGCAGTAATTGAATAACATCTGTGCTGCAGCATCCTGTACTAACTGTAGACATTCGAGAAGTTTTTGAGGGAGACCTACATACAGTGGGTTGCACTAATCTAGTCAGGATAGGACAAAAGCATATCTCAGAGTGGCCAGGTTGTCTCTTTCCACATATGGCTCTACCTGCTTTAGTCACTGAAGGTGGTATAAGGTGTTTCTTGCAGCTGTAGTGATTTGAGTTTCCATGTTTAGTTTGGTATCCAGGAGACACAGAAGACTGCCAAACCACAGTATTTTTGAATAGGAGTATGTCAGATGATTTGTTTTTAATTCCAAAAGAAGCTGTCTTTGGTATGTTAGGAAAAAAGTAACTTCTTAGTTTGTTTGGGGGTTTTTTTCCTGTTCTAATTAATACATTAAAAGATTTGATAATTTCTGAAACAATTAGGGAGAGAAAAATGTAAAGAAATCATATTGAGGTTCCCAAATTAATGATATGGTAAGGTCAGGCCAGCACCGTAGTAGTTAACGTTTTGTGGTATCCAGCAGGAGATCTGTGTTCCATTACCAGCCCCAGCTTCTGCTCCCCGAGCCAGTCTGGACTGGGTATATTGCAGAGAAAAATTGAACTCTGATGTATGTTACAAATAAAAATTCCAAAGGCCTGGGAAGAATGAGTCACCCAGGAAGGGAAGCAACAAACCATGGTATTATAATACTTCAATTCTTTGCAGTGCGAAAGAGCCCATTATTAAAGAGATTTCCTGACTTAGGCTTCATTTGTAAACTGTGTAGATGTGATGTTTCCTCTTTCCAAGGAATAAAAATACACTGCAGGCAGTATAGTTCTAACAGATGGTGCACTCCAGCTTTTTGGCCTCGGCTAATAACTGCAGGGTAAATTCACTTAAATTCAGGACTTGGAAAAATGTGTGGCCTGAAGTTATTAGTCTAATTCGGAGAATAAAAGCAATCATATTTTTTGTTATGAAAATGCAGCTCTGAGGTCCTGCATTCATGTCAGGATAATCACATAAAACCTCTTTATGCCGTTTTTGTAGAACCCTCAGTCAGAATCATGTAAAAGAAATATAGAATAGGACTGTAAGGCCCATCTACTCTGCCCAATTTAATTCCTGGTGCAGTGCTATAGACCCCTGTTGATCTCTGGCTTTCTGTCACTTCTTTGCAACTAGAGATTCTCTGCACTTATCTCATGCTTGCTTGCATTCCATTAAAATTTTTGCATCCCCTGGAAGATGTTACGATTCCAGAAAGTGGATCCCTTGTCTGAGGTGGAGTTGGCGCCACCTGTAGAGGAACCCCCACAGGTCCCCACTGTCGGAAGGCAAGGCTGGGATGAAGCAGATACCCCGCAGGAGCTTCACCACTACCAGCCTACGTTCCCCTTGGGTTGAGACCTTGGGTGCCAGGGCCAGCTGAACTTACGTGGGGTCTCTGAATGTGGGTGAAGAGCTGGAAGGAATAACCCGAGCTGGACGTGCAGTGGGCGGCAGTCTTCGTAGTTGCGTTCCAGGCGAAGGATTGGGACAGGCGGAAATCTTCGTAGTCAAGTTCCAGGCGAAGGATTGGGACAGGCGGAAATCTTCGTAGTCAAGTTCCACGCGAAGGGTCAGGGCAGGCGGCGATCTTCACAGTCGAGGTCCAGACAAAGGGTCAGATGCCAGATGGGTCAAAGAGAGTGCAGAATCCAAGAGTAATTCTCCGTGGAGATACTGGAAACACGGACCAATAGCCAACAAACCAAGGCAAGGTCTGAGGGGCAGACCTTGCCTTAAAAGGAGCAAAGCCAGGCGGGGCCCGAGGGAGGGACCGCGACAATTTCCTGTCGTGGTCCATTTAAATGTGGAGAAAGGCCGTGCTTGCGCGGCTCTTGGGAGGCGCTAGCATAGGAAGGTAGGCAGGCTAGAGACGCGACCAGGCCCTATGGCGGCCGAAACTGCCAAGAGGAGCTATGCTGGGGACGGCTGATGAGATGGACAGTGAAATGCTAAGAGAAATTAGGGAAGCTAACCAAATTGGTAGTGCGGTAATAATGGGAGACTTCAATTACCCCAATTTTGACTGGGACATGTATCATCGGGACATGCTAGAGAGATAACATTCCTGGATGGAATAAATGAGAGAGGGAGCAATTTTAGATCTAATTCTCAGTGGAGCACAGGATTTGGTGAGAGAGGTAACGGTGGTGGGGCCGCTTGGCAATAGTGATC
The DNA here is from genome assembly GCF_901001135.1 of Rhinatrema bivittatum. Classification (NCBI taxonomy): domain Eukaryota; kingdom Metazoa; phylum Chordata; class Amphibia; order Gymnophiona; family Rhinatrematidae; genus Rhinatrema; species Rhinatrema bivittatum. Next base: position 568,369,618 of record NC_042615.1, read on the forward strand.
ATAATATGATCAAATTTGAATTAATGACTGGAAGAGGAACAGTATGCAAATCCACGGCTCTCGTGCTAAACTTTCAAAAGGGAAACTTTGATAAAATGAGAAAAATTGTTAGAAAAAAACTGAAAGGAGCAGCCAAGTGTCCTAGAGGCATCGTCATTGTTAAAAAATACCATTCTAGAACCACAGTCCAGATGTATTCCACACATTAAGAAAGGTGGAAAGAACGCATGGTTAAAAGGGGAGGTGAAAGAAGCTATATTAGCCAAAAGATCTTCGTTCAAAAATTGGAAGAAGGATCCAACAGAAGAAAATAGGATAATCCATAAATGTTGGCAAGTTAAATGTAAGACATTGATAAGACAGGCTAAGAGAGAATTTGAAAAGAAGTTGGCCTTAGAGGCAAAAACTCACAGTAAAAACTTTTTAAAATATATCCGAAGTAGAAAGCTTGTGAGGAAGTCAGTTGGACCGTTAGATGATCGAGGGGTTAAAGGGGCACTTAGAGAAGATAAGACCATCACGGAAAGATTAAATGATTTCTTTGCTTCGGTGTTTTCTGAAGAGGATGTTGGGGAGTTACCCGTAATGGAGAAGGTTTTCATGGGTAATGATTCAGATGGACTGAATCAAATCACGGTGAACCCAGAAGATGTGGTAGACCTGATTGACACACTGAAGAGAAGTAAATCACCTGGACGGATGGTATACACCCCAGAGTTCTGAAGGAACTAAAAAATGAAATTTCAGACCTATTAGTAAAAATTTGTAACCTATCATTAAAATCATCCATTGTACCTGAAGACTGGAGGATAGCTAATGTAACCCCAATATTTAAAAAGGGCTCCAGGGGCGATCCGGGAAACTACAGACTGGTTAGCCTGACTTCAGTGCCAGGAAAAATAGTGGAAAGTGTTCTAAACATCAAAATCAAAGAACATATAGAAAACATGGTTTAATGGAGCAAAGTCAACATGGCTTTACCCAAGGCAAGTCTTGTCTCACAAATCTGCTTCACTTTTTTGAAGGAGTTAATAAACATGTGGATAAAGGTGAACCGGTAGATGAGGTATACTTGGATTTTCAGAAGGCGTTTGACAAAGTTCCTCATGAGAGGCTTCTAGGAAAAGTAAAAAGTCATGGGATAGGTGGCGATGTCCTTTCGTGGATTGCAAACTGGCTAAAAGACAGGAAACAGAGAGTAGGATTAAATGGACAATTTTGTCAGTGGAAGGGAGTGGACAGTGGAGTGCCTCAGGGATCTGTATTAGGACCCTTACTTTTCAATATATTTATAAATGATCTGGAAAGAAATACGACGAGTGAGGTAATCAAATTTGCAGATGATACAAAATTGTTCAGAGTAGTTAGAACACAAGCAGATTGTGATAAATTGCAGGAAGACCTTGTGAGACTGGAAAATTGGGCATCAAAATGGCAGATGAAATTTAATGTGGATAAGTGCAAGGTGATGCATATAGGGAAAAATAACCCATGCTATAGTTACACAATGTTAGGTTCCGTATTAGGTGCTACAACCCAAGAAAGAGATCTAGGCATCATAGTGGACAACACATTGAAATTGTCGGTTCAGTGTGCTGTGGGAATTATTAGAAAGGGAATGGTGAATAAAACAGAAAATGTCATAATGCCTCTGTATTGCTCCTTGGTGAGACCGCATCTTGAATACTGTGTACAATTCTGGTCGCCGCATCTCAAAAAAGATATAATTGCGATGGAGAAGGTACAGAGAAGGGTGACCAAAATGATAAGAGGAATGAAACAGATCCCCTATGAGGAGATACTAAAGAGGTTAGGACTTTTCAGCTTGGAGAAGAGACGGCTGAGGGGGGATATGATAGAGGTGTTTAAAATCATGAGAGGTCTAGAACGGGTAGATGTGAATCAGTTATTTACTCTTTGGGATAATAGAAAGACTAGGGTGCACTCCATGAAGTTAGCATGTGGCACATTTAAAACTAATCGGAGAAAGTTCTTTTTTACTCAACGCACAATTAAACTCTGGAATTTGTTGCCAGAGGATGTGGTTAGTGCAGTTAGTATAGCTGTTTAAAAAAGGATTGGATAAATTCTTGGAGGAGAAGTCCATTACTTGCTATTAAGTAAGTTGACTTAGAAAATAGCCACTGCTATTACTAGCAACGGTAACATGGAACAGAGTTAGTTTTTGGGTACTTGCCAGGTTCTTATGGCCTGGATTGGCCACTGTTGGAAACAGGATGCTGGGCTTGATGGACCCTTGGTCTGACCCAGTATGGCATGTTCTTATGTTCTCAGCCAGCACCGGTAAGTGGCAGGCACCGGTTGTGGGGCGCCGCAGCCAGCGGCCATAACAGAAGGCTGTTTCATTTATCCAGCATGGTTTTTTAAAGGAGTGACTGGAAAGGTGGGAGAAAAAACCCTAGGGTTGGTAAACTATGAAAGATCGCAGAAAGAGAAGACAGGCAACAATATCTGGAAAAGCAAAGAGAACCTGGGAAAGTAGTCAAGAGATTGAAGGCACAAATGGAAGAAAAAATATCTAATATGGTAAAACAGGGGTACAGACTTATTTTTAATGGCAGGCATGAATGCAAAAATAGGATTGTAAAGGTGATTGGGGGGGGGGGGATATGTAGAGGATGACACAGAGAAAGTGGAATTGCTTAACAGATTGTTAGGATTTGTAAGTATGTGGGTCCTTTGGCCGAGGTGAAGGATGGAACCACTCAGGGGGAGGAGCCCCGCTGAGCCTCACTGTTGGGAGGCAGAGTCTCGGCTGCGGGATGGAATACAATAGAGGTAGAGAAAGAGAAGAGAGGGTGACCCCAGATGGCAGGCCACTGAGCAACAGCACAGAGGCTGACGTCAGACTCAGCTCGGATGACTGGAGTCAGGCAATAGCTGTGGCATTATCCAAGGAGCTGGGGTGCTGGGAAATAGTTGCAGTCAACTGAAGTTATACTAGGTCTGTAGAGATGGTACACAAGAGGGTTCCTCAGTGGGAGATCACTGTAATGTTCCATAGAGCAGGCGAGAGTCCCTCCAGGGATATCGCGGCACGGGTCCGCAAAGCAGGGTAGACTCGGGGAAGGCTCCTCTGATGATATCATGGCAATGGTCCACAGAGCGGGGTACACCGGAGAGGATTCCCATGTAGATATCACAGCAGGGTTCCACAGCGTGGTACTTACAGCGACCGAAGACAAGTAGTAGTTCCGTAGAAAGCCTCGGGAAGCGAGGCAGGCAGAAGTCCGGGTAAGAGGCCCTCTGAGGAGCAGATAGCCAAGAGACGAGTAAGGGCCCCTGAGGAGCGGGTACCCAATAGTCTCACACCACAGAAGCAGGAACCGGAACAACGCTGAAGTGAGAGTAGGTTGATACAGCAAAGTGAACTCGTTGCCAAGTTGCTGGCTGTCTGGGCTGGCGAGCTTAAATATTGAAGATGAGCGACGTCATCTGATGGAGATGCCCCCGAGGTTCCCATGACGTGGTTAAAACCGGTCGAGGAGCGCGTGCGCCTAGGGAACCCCAAGGGTAAGATGGCAGTCGGCAGCGTCCATGCTGCTCAGGTAAGCCCTGGAACGGAGGCCAGGAGGCCAGTGGTAGCTAGCAGAGGCTCTGAGTTCACCTAATGGAGCCAAAGTAGTAAAAAAAGAGGTGAGCAGCAGCTGTTGCAGCCATTTGCGGCCAAGGAACATAACAGTACCCCCTTTCTTAGGGCCCCTCCCCGGAGGTGTGGATTTTCTTGGGTGAGAAGTATGAAACTGCTTGATCAGTTCTTTATCGAGAATGTTGGCTGCAGGCTACCAGCTGTTTTCTTCAGGCCCAAAGCCCTCCCACAAGATCAGGTACTCCCATCGTCTTCCTCATTTCCGTATATCCAGGACATCCTGAACTTGATATGTGATGTCCTCCTCCGATGCCAGAGGTTGAGGTTCAGGCTTGTTTTGGAAAACTCAGATAGAATGAGAGGCTTAAGTAATGAGACGTGGAAGGCATTATGAATCTTGAGTGATGTCGGCAGGCGCAAGCTGTACGTGACTGGGCCCAGACGACGAAGTACTGGAAATGGCCCGATGTATCTGGGAGCGAAGCAGACTGAAGGTAGTTTCAGATGAATGAATCGAGTACTAAGCCATATTTTATCCCCAGGGTTGAATTGGGGGGGGCTGCCTGATGATGGGCATCATAGCATTTCTTGGACTTCTGGGCGGCTTGTTGTAAAAGTAATTTAGTGTCATCCCAGAGTTGATGCAACTCTTGAGCGGTGGCTTGCACCGCAGGAGAGGCCACTGACAGAGGCAGCGGAAGTGGAGGCAGGGGCTGATGTCCGTATACCACTTGGAAAGGTGAGGAACCGGTGGATGCAGAGAGATGAGAATTGAGGGCAAACTCAGCCCAAGGTAGTAACTTGGACCAGTCATTTTGTCATGAGTTTACGAATGCCCGGAAAAACTGCTTCAAGGTCTGGTTAGTCCTTTCCGTCTGACCATTGGCCTGAGGGTTATGGCCGACGTGAGGGCCAAGGCAATGTCAAATTTCTTACATAAGGCCCTCCAGAACCTGGCCGTAAATTGCACCCCCCCGGTCGGAGAGTATATGCCTCGGGAGACCGTGGAGTCGGAATATGTGGCGGATGAACAGTTTTGCCAGTTCCAGGGCAGAAGGAAGGCCAGGTAGAGCCACAAAGTGAGCCATTTTTGAAAACTGGTCCACCGTGACCCAAATGGTATTGCCGTTGGAAGGAAGAAGATCCACTATGAAATCAGTGGCAATGTGTGTCCACGGTTCACTGGGTCTGGGCAGTGGTTGCAAGAGACCCCAGGGTCGACCCGGCGGTGGCTTCTCATGGGCACAGGTGGGCACAACTCCACATATGCTTGAGCGTCCTTTTCCATGGTTGGCCACCAGTAGAACCTCTGGAGTGACGAAAGGGTTCTGTCTTAACCTGGATGGCCCGCCAACAGGGAATCATGTGCCCATCAAAGGATCTTTCTACGAAGTGGACGGGGACCCACCGTCTTCCCAGGCGGTACGGTGAATGTGGCAGAACGAAGAACCTTGTCTGGATCGATGATGTGACGCGGAACATCCGGAACGTCCTCAGTGGTGAAGGACCGGGAAAGAGCATCAGCTCGAGTATTCTTGTTGGTTGATCAGTACCGTAACATGAAATTGAACCGAGTAAAAAAGAGAGACCAGCGGGCCTGCCGGTGATTAAGGCATTGAGCATGGTGCAGGTACTCAAGGTTCTTGTGGTCTGTATATACCGTGACCTGGTGTTGAGCCCCCTTGAGCCAGGGGCACCACTCTTCAAAGGCGAGCTTTATTGCCAACAATTCTTTGTTTCTGATTCCATAATTGCACTCCGCGGGTGAGAAGCGGCGAGAGAAGAATGAGCAGGGATGTAAGGTGTGATTTACAGAATGTTGGCTCAGGACTACACCAACTCCAACGTCGGATGCGTCGACTTCGACGATGAAAGGTCGTCGGAGATCCGGGTGGCATAAACATGGTTCTCTAAGGGAATGCATCCTTAAGTTTCTGAAAGGCCAATATGGCCTCGGGTGACCACTGCGAGGGGTTGGCTCCCTTGTGGTTCATTGCTGTGAGAGGGGCAGTCAATGTAGAATAATGTAGAATGAATGACCGGTAATAATTCGTAAATCCCAGGAATCTACGAAGCGCCTTGAGGCCTGTTGGTTGGGGCCAGTCCTGGATGCTCTTGGTCTTTTGGGGATCCATCTGGAAGCCCTGGCTCGAGACCACTTAACCAAGAAAAGGAACAGTCTCTTGTTCGAAGGAACATTTCTCCAGCTTGGCGTACAAGCGATTGTTCCTCAAGCACTGAAGAACTTTGCAGACATCTCGGCGATGATTCTGAAGGTCATGTGAGAACACCAGGAAGTCGTCCAGATAGACTACGATGCACTGGTAGAGCATGTGTTACCTCACGGCGTCCTCGGGCAGGGAGGGTCGTCACCACCAATCATCAGCGACTGCTGGCGGCAGTGCGGGCCGACGCGACTCGCACGCAAGCTCCGCCCACCAGCCGACGTCAGACGCACTCCCGGAGATCTACACGTTTGCGCGCGAAAAACTACTATTTAAAGAGCTGAGCCCAGCACAGCATTGCCTCAGATACAGGCTTGCTGTGCTGGGGCTCAGTGGTATTGCTACTTCTTGCCTGCCTGTTTGGACTCGGATTGGACCTTGGACCTGCCTGCCTGCTGCCTGCCGTCTGACTTGGAGTGCTTACTGGACCTGCCTGCCTGCTGCCTGCCATCTGACTTGGAGTATTTACTGGACCTGCCTGCCTGCTGCCTGCCTTTTGACTTGGAGTGCTTACTGAACTTGTCTGTCTGCTGCCTGCCCTCGATTCGGACTGGAGACCGAACCTGTCTGTCTGCTGCCTGCCTTTTGACTGGGATTGGAACAGGACCTTGCTTTCGCTATACTGCTGTGACGCAGTACTGGTCGACTGTCCTTGCTGCAGAACCCAGGAATGACCGTGGCTAGGTAAGACTGGGGGTTATTCTTTGATCCACCATCTACAAATCATAACAGATAGCTGAGGCCATGGATCCTGTAGACCTCTCAGCCTTGCAAGCCATTCCTGGTATGGCGACCCGTATTCAACAACAACAAGGAGTTTTAGATCAAGTCACCGGAGTGCTGGAGAGATTAGCTGCTCGGATGGATGCTCTATCTATGGCAGCTTCTGTAAGTCCAACTCCCTCAGTATCTCCTTCGCCTCCAATACGACTACAGCCCCCACCACACTTCAGTGGGAATCCTCAGTCGTGTCGGGGATTCTTGAATCAATGTCGTATGCATTTTTCACTTCAAGCCGCTTCATTTCCCACAGACCGAACCAAGGTTACGTTCATCCACTCTCTTCTGGAGGGATCTGCTCTGGCATGGGAGTCACCATTTTGGGAGCGAGATGACCCCTTGATGGACAACCTGGAACAATTTTTGAAAGAATTTTGTGCATTCGACGAGCCTGGTCGCACCACGTCAGCAGCTTCCGACTTATTGCAAATCAAGCAAGGAGACCGATCCATCAGAGAGTATGCGGTTCATTTTAGAATGCTTGCAGCTGAATTGAGATGGGGAAACGACAGCCTGACTGCCATTTTCAGGCAGGGAGTCTCCGAAGTCATTAAAGATGAGTTAGCAGGCCGTGAGACTCCAGATTCCTTGGAAGAACTAATACGGTTGGCAATCAAAATTGATCTTAGAATTCGGAAAAGAACCCGAGAACAGACCCTTTCTAGATGATCTTATCGACTAGCACCAAATTTCCAGAGATCATTCGTCACCCCAAGAACAACTGAAACTCAGACATCCACTGAGGAACCGATGCAGATCGATCGCTGTCATTTAACTCCTGAAGAGCGTCGGCGGAGAAGAGTAAATAATCTGTGTCTGTATTGTGCGGGTTCTGGACACTTCATTAACAAATGCCCAAATAAGTCTGGAAACTCCCGGACCTAGGGTTGGTAGGAGAGGCCTCCCTGGTCACATCTTATCCTCTCCACAAATCTTAATCCCAGTTTCCATTTCTCTCCACAACAACACCATTCATCTAAAGGCCTTTTTGGATTCAGGGGCGGCCGGCAACTTCATTGAGGAACAGATCGTTCAACAGTATCAAATTCCTACGGAACCATTGGCCGTTCCCCTCACCGTCTCTTCAGTCTCTGGACAACCTCTGGCGAACAAAATTTTTCAAATTACCAAACCTGTCAAATTAACTACTGGAATACTACATCAGGAAATTATCCAATTGTATGTACTTCCGGCCTCAGTCAATCAAGTGATTTTGGGCCTACCTTGGTTGAGACAACATCAACCCCAAATCGATTGGGGAACTTCTCAGTTGGCTTCTTGGAGTAAAACCTGTTATCAAAATTGTATGCAACCGATTCGTCCAACCAGCCCCACGGTAGTATGTTCACTAATCGTTCCATCTGCACTACCACAGATTTATGCTGAATTCAGCGACGTGTTCAGTAAACAGCAAGCAGAAGTTTTACCTCCTCATCGCAATTACGACTGTGGAATAGAATTGATTCCGGATAAAATTCCTCCCAGGGGCAGGGTTTACGCCTTGTCAGAACCAGAATCCGAAGCTATGAAACAATATATCCAGGAAAACCTGGATAAGGGATTTATCAGACCTTCATCATCACCAGTGGGCGCCGGATTTTTTTTTTGTTCAAAAGAAAGACGGGTCGTTACGACCCTGTATTGATTATAGAGGACTTAATAGCATTACAAGAAAGAATCGATATCCCATTCCACTTATCACAGAACTCTTTGATTGACTAAAGGGAGCACAAATTTTCACTAAACTTGATCTTCGAGGAGCTTACAATCTAATCAGAATACGTGAAGGGGATGAGTGGAAAACCGCCTTTAACACACAAGATGAACACTACGAGTATTTGGTTATGCCCTTTGGACTATGTAATGCCCCAGCGGTTTTCCAAACCATGATTAATGACATTTTCAGAGACCTTCTTTACTCTCATGTTATTGTATATCTTGATGACATTTTAATCTTCTCCAAAACTGAACATCAGCATCAACTTCATGTTAAACAAGTACTTCAACGTCTTCGGGAAAATAAATTCAATGCGAAATTGGAGAAATGCCTTTTTCATCAACAACAATTACCCTTTCTGGGATATATAGTGTCTCAAGACGGTCTCCGCATGGACCCTGACAAATTTAAGGCTATACTAGAGTGGCCTCAACCACTGGGGCTGAAGGCTTTACAGCGATTTTTGGGCTTCTCCAATTATTATCGCCAATTTATTCCTGGATATTCCACACTAGTTGCACCACTCACTACTTTAACTAAGAAGGGAGCTACAAATCGTACTTGGCCTCCTGAGGCTATTCAAGCCTTCAAACGCTTAAAAGAGGAATTTATGAAAGACCCCTGTTTACAATGCCCTGATTCAGATAAGCCATTTATTCTGGAAGTTGACGCGTCTGCCCTAGGAGTTGGGGCAATCCTTTTGCAATCTTCTGACTCAGGGAAATTAGGCACATGTGCCTTTTTTTTCTAAAAAGTTCTCTCCTGCTGAGAAAAACTATACCATCAGAGACCGGGAACTGTTAGCTATTAAATTGGCCCTTGAAGAATGGCGTCATCTGCTGGAGGGGGCTAAATTCCCCATCGACATTTATACTGACCATAAGAACCTGGCCTATCTGTCCCATGCTCAGCGTCTGAATCCACGGCAGGCCCTTTGGGCACTCTTCTTCAGCAGATTTCATTTTAAATTGCATTTCCGCCCTTCAGAAAGAAATGTACGCGCTGATGCATTATCCAGGAGTTTTCTCCCTGATGACAATCCTGAGCCACTTTGGTATATCATCGATCCAGCCCGCATAACCGTAGCAACCACTCTGACTGTTCCAGCAGGGAAGACTGTAGTACCCAAACGCTTACGCCTTAAAGTACTACAATGGGCCCATGATTCCCTTTTTTCTGGACACCCTGGCACACTCACTACTAAGAACCTGGTTTCTCGCCACTATTGGTGGCCACGATGGGCAACTGACGAGAAAAAATATGTGAAATCATGCCCCACATATGCAGTCTAGAAAACCTCTAGACAGAGACCCACGGGTCTATTGCAACCTCTTCCAGTTCCTAAACAGCCCTGGACTCATATAGCAACAGACTTTATCACTGATCTCCCTCTTTCGGAGGGTAACTCCGTAATTTGGGTTGTAATTGATCGATTTTCCAAAATGGCACATTTCATTCCCTTGCCCGGATTACCCTCTGCACCAGAGTTGAGGCGGCTATTTGTACAGCATATCTTCCGAATTCATGGGTTGCCAGCTAGTATCGTTTCCGACAGAGGAGTTCAGTTCATGGCACGTTTTTGGAGGGATCTCTGCAAAAAATTCAGGATAAATCTAAATTTCTCTTCTGCGTATCATCCTCAGTCTAATGGGTTAATGGAACGAATGAATCAAACACTCAAGACATTTTTACGCTGTTACGTTAACCAACGCCAAGATGATTGGGCCTCCTTATTGCCATGGGCTGAGTTTTGCCATAATAATCATGTTCATCACACTTCTACATCATCACCTTTCTTTCTGGTCTTTGGAAGATATCCAAGAATCCCTCTTCCTCTTACCGCCCCCTCGTCTTGCCCAGCAGTGGAGCAAGTAGTCCATTCCATGACTACCTTATGGGAACAAACGCAGGACCTTTTACGAAAAGCTTCTATCCAGATGAAAAGACAAGCAGATAAAAAGAGGAGATTGGAAATTCCGCCTAAACCGGGGGACTTGGTGAGGTTGAGCACCCGTAATCTCAAATTGCGTATTCCCTCTCTGAAATTTGCGCCTCGGTTTATTGGGCCCTTCCCCATTGACAAACAGATCGATGAGGTGTCTTTTAAACTTAGACTACCATCTATATTGCGCATTCATGATGTGTTTCATATTTCATTATTGAAACCAGTAATACTATCTTGGCCTTCTAGAAGGAAGAAGTTGAAGAACCCATCTGTTCTACCAGATAATAACCAATATGAAGTAAAAGAAATCCTTGATGTCTGATGGGTAAGGGGAGTTCTACAATATTTACTTTCATGGAAAAATTATGGTCCGGAGGAGAACTCCTGGGAACCGGCCCATAATATAAACGCCCCTCGTTTATTACGAGATTTCCATAGACGCTTTCCACTCAAACCTCACCCCAGGACCACGGGAGAGAGCCTTTGTGGGGGAGGTACTGTTACCTCGCGGCGTCCTTGGGCAGGGAGGGTCGTCACCACCAATCATCAGCAACTGCCGGCGGCAGCGCGGGCCGACGCAACTCGCGCGCAAGCTCCGCCCACCAGCCGACGTCAGACGCCCTCCCGGAGATCTACACATTTGCACACGAAAAACTACTATTTAAAGAGCTGAGCCCAGCACAGCATTGCCTCAGCCACAGGCTTGCTGTGCTGCTGCTCAGTGGTGTTGCTACTTCTTGCCTGCCTGTTTGGACTCGGATTGGACCTTGGACCTGCCTTCCTGCTGCCTGCTGTCTGACTTGGAGTGCTTACTGGACCTGCCTGCCTGCTGCCTGCCGTCTGACTTGGAGTGCTTACTGGACCTGCCTGCCTGCTGCCTGCCATCTGACTTGGAGTGTTTACTGGGACCTGCCTGCCTGCTGCCTGCCTTCTGACTTGGAGTGCTTACTGAACTTGTCTGTCTGCTGCCTGCCTTCGATTCGGACTGGAGACCGAACCTGTCTGTCTGCTGCCTGCCTTTTGACTGGGATTGGAACAGGACCTCGCTTTCGCTATACTGCTGTGACGCAGTACTGGTCGACTGTCCTTGCTGCAGAACCCAGGAACGACCGTGGCTAGGTAAGACTGGGGGTAATTCTTTGATCCACCATCTATGAATCATAACAGCATGTCTCTGAATACCTCATTCATCATATTCTGGAACACCGCTGGGGCATTACAAAGGCCGAAGGGCATTACCAGGTATTCAAAATGACCGTCACAGGTGTTTAAAAGCGGTTTTCCATTCGTCTCCCTGGTGTATCCGGATAAAATTGTAGACCCCTCTCAGGTCCAACTTGGAGAATATTTTGGCCCCTTGCAACCTGTCGAACAGTTCAGAGATTAGCGGCAAGGGATATTGGTCCTTCTGGGTAATTTTGTTTAAGCCTCAGTAATCTATACACTGTCGGAGGGAACTGTCCTTTTTCCCCACGAAAAAGAATCCTGCTCCAGCGGGACACTTAGAAGGTTGAATGAAGCCTTTTGCCAAATTCTCTTGTATGTAGTCCGACATAGCCTTAGTTTCTGTTAGTGAAAGTGGGTATACCCTTCTGCGAGGAGGCTCTGAATTCGGAAGTAAATTTATCGCACAATCAAATGAGCAATGAGGTGGTAAAGTGTCTGCAGCCTTCTTCGAAAATACATCGGCGTATGTGGAGTACTGCAGCGGAAGACCCGGGAGAGACATCATAGTAGTTAAGCAAGGCAGGGGTGACAAGACCTCCAAGCAATCCTTATGACAGGAGTTGCCCCATTGGGAAAGTTGCAAGGTGCCCCAGTCGAATTGCGGAGTGTGAAGTTTCAACCACGGTAGCCCAAGAACCACCGGATGGATGGCCTTGTCTAGTACCAGAAAAGAGATGGTCTCCGTGTGCATGGATCCGGTATGAAGTCAGATGGGAACTGTGGAGCTAGTAACTTCGTCAGGTAGTGGCTCACCGTGGATAGAGGAGAGCAATAATGGCGTGGGAGTGCAGACCATGGGGATCCGGAGATGCTCCACCAGCTGTCGGAGGATAAAATTACCACCAGCCCCAGAATCCACTAAGGCTAAGGTGTGAAATTCCAGGGTACCTGAGTTGATGGAAACAGGTAACGTTAATGGAGGAGAGGGTGATGTCAGGCTTAGGAGAAGTCCTCCGGCAGAACCTAGGCCTGAGAGTTTCCCAGACAGAGTGGGCAGGCAGACACCGTGTGTCCGGGTTGACCACAATACATACATAGCCCTGAGCGTAGGTGGTGGCGTTTCTCCTTCGAGGATAGGTGGCTGCGACCCATCTGCATAGGTTCCTCTTCATTGGTACCTTGTGGAGCAGTGGTCTTCGTGGAAGATGTTGGGTGGATGTGGGGAGTGCCAGTAGCCACCCTCTTGGATCCTCTGGTCTCATGCGAGCGTTCACGAAAACGGTGGTCAACGGACCTGCGAGGTCCTTGAGAGCATCTAGGGTGTCAGGAAGTTCTCGAGCTGCTAGCTCATCTTTGATATGTGGACTCAGCCCTTTGAGAAAGATCGCACGCAGGCAGCCCAAATCCCGATGCAGCTCAGACGCAAGGGTCCTAAACTCGATGATGTAGTTGGTAAGGGGTCTGGAACCTTGATACAGGTGCAGTAGTGTGGAACCGGCGATAGCCTTACGAGCGGGATTGTCAAAGACAGAGTGGAAGAGGGCGAGGAAGCCCGGCAGATCTTGGAGGATCGTGGTCCGCTCATTCCTACAGGGGTGATGCCCAGGCCAATGCCCGTCCTTCTAGCAGGGATAGTATGTACGTTGTCTTGGTAGCTACATCAGGAAAGTATGAAGGTTGTAATACAAAGTGCATGATGCACTGATTCAAGAAGCCCCTACAGGACAAAGGGTCTCCTGAAAAACAAAGAGGTGCCAGCAGGGGCACTGGTGGCCGAAACGGAGGCATCTGTGGAGCTGGGCCCAGCTTGGCAGACGTTGAGGAAGTGTCCAGCCGGTTATTTAAAATATTTATGGCATTGGCCAAATTCTCCAAATCTTTCTGCTGATCAGAGATTCTCTGGGCCAGGCCAGGCCAGGAATGGCCTGGAGAGCCGAGAGCTGCGCCGGGTCCATGGACTTGGCAATCTGTTAGGATTTGTAAGTATGTGGGCCCTTTGGCTGAGGTGAGGGATGGAACTGCCTAGGGGGAGGAGCCCCACTGAGCCTCACCATCGGGAGACAGAGTCACGGCTGCGGGATGGAATACAGCAGAGATAGAGAAAGAGAAAAGAGGGTAACCCCAGGTGGTGGGCCACAGAGCGACAGTGCAGAGGCTGACGTCAGTCTCAACTTGGATGACTGGAGTCAGGCAATAGCTGCGGCACTACCCGAGGAGCGGGGGTACAGGAATATAGTTATTTATTTTATTTATTTATATACCGCTTTTACAATTCAAAGAATTAAACAAAACGGTTTACAGTAAACATACATAAAATAGCAATTAATAAACAAAATGAAAAATCAAATTTAATTAATTAAAAATTTAAGTAACACATTATAACAACTAAAAAAGACTTAACAATAGACAGGTATAATTATGTTCTATATTATGTAACTGATTAATGATTAATATGAGTAGTGTAGGGATGTTGAAAAAAAAAGAGTTTAATTGTTTTTTTATTTAAGAGGAGGTCAATGAGCTATAGGCTTTCTGAAATAGATATGTTTTTAGTGATTTCTTAAATTGTTGTGCAGGAGATATGAGACGGAGTTAATCGGGAAGAGCATTCCAAAGTATTGGGCCGGCTACTGAAAAAGCTCTTTTTCTAGTTATTTTCAGTCTAGCCAGCTTAATAGTAGGTACTTCTAAGAGGTTCTTTGAGAGCGATCTAAGTTGTCTGGCCGGTGTATAAATGCGTAGATTAGCACAAAGCCAGGTTGAAGATGTGTTATAAATGAGGGCATGGATAATGGTCAATACTTTATAATGAATTCTATATTTGATTGGTAACCAGTGAAAAGAAAAAAGAATTGGAGTAATATGTGACCTACGAGAAATGCCTGATAATATCTGTGCAGTTGAGTTTTGTATTAGTTGCAGTGGATAAATTGCTGAGTCCGGTTAACCTAAGTATAAAGCATTGCAATAATCCAGACCAGAAAATATCAAAGACTGCAAAACTGTACGGAAATCTTGAAGAAAAAGAAATGGTCGGATTCTTTTCAATAAATGAAGTTTGAAAAAGGATTTTTTTGTAATATTGGAAATATGATTTTGCATAGAAAGATCAGAATTGAGTATAATGCCCAAATTGCTAGTAAAAGTACCAATTGGCATAGATTATACCTTTAAAAATTAGATGGGAAGGAGCTCCTGTAGATGGACTGAGAATAGATGAAAGATGTGTAAGAGTGGTTTTGGAGGGATTCAGTTTTAAGTGATTATGATCCATCCAGGAATTTATTGTGGAAAGAAAAAATTAAATTAAAGAAAGAGTCTCCGACCAGGAATTTTGATATGGGACCAACAATTGAATGTCGTCAGCATAAATTCGAAAATAGACATTTAGTGCTGCAAGAATATGACAAAGAGGAAGTAAATATATATTAAAAAGTAACGGGGATAAGGATGAGCCATGAGGAACACCTGAAGAAGATGGATAAGGATCTGAGCTATGATTATTAACTTTGATTTGTTGATATCAGCTTGTTAAAAAAGATTGGAACCAGGAAAGAACGGTAGACCTAATACCTAAGGATTTTAAACCCAGAAGAAGTATGTGTTGATCCAAGGTGTCAAATGCTGCTGAGATGTCTAAAGATATGAGAATATAATCAGTGTTGGCATCAAATCCATGAAATATTGTGTCGAGGCAGGAAAGTAATAGTGTCTCAGTAGAATGGCCTTTCCGAAAACCATGCTGGCCTGGGTGTAAAAGATCATTATCAGCTAAGAAATCAGAGAGTTGGTGTAAAACCACTGATTCAAGTAATTTAGCTAAGGAAGGAAGGAAGGCTATAGGCCTCAAGTTATTGAAATCTAAACTATATTTTGTTTTATTTTTTTGAATTGGGAGAATTGCCGTGTTTTTCAAATTATCCAGAAAAATTCCTGATATAAGTGATTGATTTACCAAGTCTCTTAAAAAATCGCAAGTAGAAGGAGCAATGGCTTTGAATAAAAAACCTGAACAAGGGTTGAAAGGCGAGTTGGTTATTTTCTGTTTTTGAATAATTTTCAAAATTGTAGTATCAGAGACAGAATCAAATTCCGATCATACCAATTGATCTGAAGGATCTTTAAAAGAAGGATATGGTAAATGCTGAAATTCTTTAGAAATTTTTTCAATTTTGTTTTTAAAATGAGAGGCTGTATTATTACAATCTATAAGACTATAACATGTGCTGTATGAATTATTAATTGTGGTCAGGGATTTTACAATATTAAAAAGGATACTAGGGTTCCCATGGGCATCAGAAATCTTTTTGGAGAAAAAGGTCTTTTTGGCCTTATTAATTTCCTTGTCACTGAAAGTATACTGGCTCCGTAGAGATGGTACACAAGAGGGTTCCTCGGTGGGAGATCACGGTAATGGTCTGCAGAGCGGGGTACACCGGCGAGAATCCCTCCAGGGATATCATGGCACGGGTCCGGAGAGGATTCCCATGTAGATATCACAGCAGGGTTCCTCAGCATGGTACTTACAGCGACTGAAGACAAGTAGTAGTTCCGTAGAAAGCCTCGGGAAGCGAGGCAGGCAGGAATCCGGGTGAAAGGCCCTCCGAGGAGCGGATAGCCAAGAGACGAAGGGCCCCTGAGGAGCAGGTACCCGATAGTCTCACACCACAGAAGCAGGAGCTGGAACAACGCTGAAGTGAGAGTAGGTAGATACAGCAAAGTGAACTCGTTGCCAAGTCGCCGGCTGTCTGGGCTGGCGAGCTTAAATATTGAAGTTGAGTGACATCATCTGATGGGAACGCCCCCAAGGTTCCCACCATGACGTGGTTAAAGCCGGTCGAGGAGCACGAGCACCTAGGGAACCCCGAGAGTAAGACGGCGGTCGGCAGCGTCCATGCTGCTCAGGTAGGCCCTGGAACGGAGTCTGGGAGGCCGGTGGTAGCTGGCAGAGGTCGCGAGTTCGCCCAACGGAGCCAAAGTAGTAATAAAAGAGGTCAGCAGCAGTGGTCACAGCCGTCTGTGGCTGCGGAGCGTAACACAAATATTTTTGTTCAATATTTTCCAAGGAAGGGCCAGGAGTAGGACCACAGAAAACTGCCACAAATAAGAATGGAAGTAAGTTACATCTAACTATTTTGAGATGACTGCGTTCATGAGAAGGTAGCAAAATGAAAAGCAGATAAATTAATGGGGCGAGACAGGGTGCATCTGAGTTTTATGGGAACATAGGGAAGTTCTAGATGCTCTGCTGTCTAACCTTTTCAATGCTTCTGTAAGGAATGGCATGAGTATGAACCCTTCGTGCCGCAGCACAGTTGACAATGGCTCGCGAGTGACCCCACGAGGTGTATTCCTACAGCTGGAGAACATGCTTTGACTCAAGCCAGGTTAAGGCTTCACCTGAACCATCCGCTTCCCCCATAGGTTGGGCCCTTGGGTTCTGGCAGCCGACAGGATTTAGGAGATTCAAGGGGCGAGGCAGTCCAAAATTTGATATTGGTGGCAGACAAAGCAAGGTCCAGGTTCGAGGCTAAGGTCAGGTCCAGGCGGCAAGCAAGGGATAGGTCTAAGTCCAAGGCTGAGATCAGAACTGGAGAGACTGGCCAAGACAGACAAGGCATGGCAAAACTTCAAAGACAAGAGTAACATAGACAAGGAAAGGAAGCAGAGATAGGGCAAGTCTGAAAAGTAAGCTGAAAGGCAGGCTGGACAGGGTAAGACTGGATGAGGCAAGGCTGGACAAGGCAAGGGACTTGTTGAGGCAAGGTAGGGATATCTGCTGGGCCCTTTTATAGCGCTGAAGAAGATGATGTCATCTCTGGATGCTGCTGTGTTTTCCCGCCGCAGGCCCTTTAAATTTTGAATCGTCAGGCGGGTGCACATTTAGTCAGGGGCAGGAGCTGACAGCATCCTGCTGCACATGGGAAAGTCGGAGTGTGTGCCACAAAGGAGGATGTTGGCAGTGTCAGGATGAGTGTGGCGGCTTGCAGAGGCATCCCACAGTCCACCAAACGTAACAGTACATACCTTCTTCTAAGTCCCTCCTCTTCAGCTTCTGGGGAAATGTTGACCTGAGTTCCAGGGATTCTCTGATTTTTGGATGGAAATGAAGGAACATTCTCTGATTTTTTTCTGCAGGCAAGGATTCATCGGAGAGAGAAGAGCATTACTCATGGGTTCCAGGGTCATCATGTTGAATGAGAACAGCCCCTGCCTTCTTGGCAGTGGCCTCTACCTCCTCAACAAAGGGCTTCAGGAATTTTGAACAGTCAATAGATTTGCAAGGTGCCAAGGCTGTAGGTTATTGCTCATAGCATAAGCTGGTAAGCGATATATACTGAAATGGCAGATCCGATTGATCAGGCAAGGAAGGCCATGCAGCTGTAACCGGAATGGTGCAAAGCTTTTGGCAAGAGGGGCCTCAATGTGTAATCTGCAATGTAGGCCATTCAAGTGAAGGCTGGTGGAGTCTGAGCCAAGTTAATCCAAGAATGACAGAGTGAATAGCTTTAGGTAGTACATACAACGCGATGCTTTCTAGATGTGAACCAACCTGCATGGTGATGGGCAAGATAGCCAAGGCCACATAGTCAGACAGGGGGTCACCATAGAAATGGTGCGGGGTACATTCAAGGTGGTGGTAGACCAGCCATACTGTCACAACAGCGATTCCTGAATAAAATTGCCCCGGCTCTGGAATCAAGTAGGGACTCGACCTTCACAGTGTGTTTTCCAAAGGTGAGACATACTGGTACCACTGGTTGTGGGTAGGGAGTCATATAGCTTAGCATTGTCCTCTTGATTATGGCCCCATTCCTAAGATTTCCTGGCTTTTCAGGGCAGTGGCTAGTGAAATGCCCCTGCGCTGCTTAATAGAGACAGAGATTATGCTGTCTTCACCTTTGCTTCTCATCTCTTGAGAGCCAAGTCCTCTCCAATTGCATGGGTTTTTCGAAAGTTATAGGCTCTGTGGCGGGATACTGGAAGTCAGGAGCCAAATGAGGAGATCAGTGAAATGTCTTCCTCTCCTGAGCCTGGAACCTTAAGTCCACATCGATAGGGCAATGTGTGCTTCTAGAGAAGGAGGAGGGTCTTGGCCTTGCCAGAAAATGTTTGTTTGACTGTCTTCTCCCCAGACAAGCTCAGAGGTCAGGGTACAGAACACTATTGCATAACTGCCCATGGTGCACATGCCTTGGTGAATTCATAATAATTCTATGGCTGTGGATGAGAATTGATTAGGTTTATCAAAAACCAGATGAAAATGTAGTATGAACTTTTCTCCCAGGACAAGCAGGATAGTAGTCCTCACATACGGGTGATGTCAGAAGACGGAGCCCTATCATGGAAAACTTTTCTGTCAAAGTTTCTAGAACTTTTGACTGGCACACTGAGCCTGCCCAGCATGCCATAATCCCTGTAGCCACAGGGGTTTCCCTTCAGTCTCTTTTTTTCCGTGCTGCAGTTTGCCTCGCGGTTAGAATCTCTGTGAGAATTTTCTCACAATTTTTCCTCACAGAATACTTGAAGTTTACTTCTCCAAAAACTTCCCTCACATGAGTGAATTTCACCGTCTTCGGTTGGTTCCTGCCTCTACTTTTTTCGGTGTGCGCAGGCCATCGATTGTTTTTGGGCCTCCCCTTTTTCTATCTTGGCAACAGGTTTTAGAAAATGCCTGGAGTGTCCCCATACCATGTCAATTACCGACCCACATGATGTCTGTGTACTATGCCTTGGCTCATCACACACGTTCGTCAATGCCCAAGTTGTGCCCAAATGACCCCAAAGGGTAGGCGGACTCGCCTCGA
Organism: Rhinatrema bivittatum; assembly: GCF_901001135.1. Taxonomy (NCBI): domain Eukaryota; kingdom Metazoa; phylum Chordata; class Amphibia; order Gymnophiona; family Rhinatrematidae; genus Rhinatrema; species Rhinatrema bivittatum. The sequence goes on from NC_042615.1 coordinate 568,388,870, forward strand.
CAAGATGGAGTCCCTTTTTAAGATCAAGTTAACTCCATTGATGTCCACCCAGTCGTTACCGGCAGGAATATCGAAGAAACTTGTCAACAAACCTCGCCGGGAGCACCAGGGCAGCAGTGACCATCTGTCACCGACTCCATCTAAGGCATCCACATCGTCTTCTTCGGTGCCTGAGAAAGACCGGACCGAACACTGAGGGAAGCACTGACACAGGCACCGAAGCGATTCTACTCCCAGTGCCGGCACCGACACCGCATCAGCCTTGATGGCTATCGAGGTGATTGTGAAGAGGATACAGGTAGAGGAGCCTCCAACCCCCTCTCCACCCAAGAAATCAAGGCGATCCCCACCGATATCGGTGCCGGGTACTGAGCCCCCACAAATTCCTGAGGAGGTGCCAGTAGCGCCTAGCCTGCCTCCCCCTGTAGCTGCAATATCTACACCAGCTTTCAGGGAGGAACTGGACGGTTTCATCTGCTAGGTAGTGCTCAATGCTCTCCGAGACTTACAGCCATCGATGCTGGCCCCCATACTGGCACCGACATCGGAGCCATCGATGTTTACACCGCTGCTCAACTGACTGGTTACATTCATTGGTATGCCCTTCTGACACAACCTAGGCCACCGATGCCAAAGCAGCCTGCAAAGTCTCTGAAAGCAATGATACCCATTCCGGGGTCCTCAGAAGATGAAGGTATGGATTCCAGTCCTCTCTCAACACCGATTCCACTGCTGCCAGAACCGATGCCTGGTCCATCGGGGCTCTCAGGTTCGAGATGCCCACGTTTCCCCTTGATGCCTTCCATGCCGCTGAAATCCACATCGGTTCCACCGCATCTTCCATTGAGGCCATCGAAGGATCCATCTGTGCCAACACGTCCTACAGTACAAACCTTCTTTCCTCCTTCAGGATCTCAGTTAGAGACCTTTTCTGACACATGGGAAGATGTTGACACCGACACATCTATGGAGGACATCTTATCAGAACCATCTCCTCCGGAACAAAGGAGAAAATCTCCCCCAGAAGACCTCTCCTTTGCAAATTTTGTAAAAGAAATGTCAGAGACAATCCCCTTTGACCTGATTACAGAGGAGGACACATGCCATAAAACATTGGAAGTTCTCCAATTTGTTGATGCTCCAAAGGAAGTTATGGCTATCCCTGACCATGAGGTGCTCGTGGATCTCCAACATCGTTTCTGGGAGCATCCTTGTACTGTCCAACCAGTGAATAGGAGGACAGATGCAACTTATCTGGTCCAACATATTCCTGGATTCCAAAAGCCTGTTCAATTCTCCGTAAGGAGTTAGCAAACTGTTATTGATCTGATGCCTGATGGGAGGAGCAATCAGATAGTTGAGGGTGGATCCTTGGACCAGTGGCAGATGACCATGCCCCCGGGAAATGACCCCAAGAGGGACCACTGGTCAGGCTCAGAGTTAGAAGACAAACACACACTAGTTCTTTATTAGATAGTATACTGAACCACCAGAGATGGCAGTAGTGAGCTGGCAAGCCCGGCTGGGCTGGAACAGTGATCCCTGGAGGCTGAGCTGAAGAGAGACTGAGATATAGTGAGTAGGCAGGGTATGCAGATGTAACACTCACACAATGTCCCAATGAAACCCAGGAGCTGGAAAGTATAGGGCCTTGAGGAGCGAGGAGCTGGTTCCAGGGAAAGCTCAGAGAGAATGATGGTAACTCACTGATGTAGCTGAGATAGTTGGTAGAGAAGACTTCCAGCAGAAGAGTATACGAAGTAAGTCTGGGATGAGGGCCCTCGAGGAGCGAGTACCGGTTCCAGACTGTCACCTGAAAAAACAAGGAGAGAGCGAGGCCCCCGAGGAGCGGGTACCTCTGGTAAGTCCGAGGAGGCAGAGTAGCTTAGGTAGCTAAACCCTTGCTAACTCGCTGTGTTAGCAAATACTGAGACCTTAAATATCCATCGTGGGTGACGTCATCTTTGGGGGACGCCCCCGAGGTTTGCGCCAATGCTGGTACTTCAATCAGGGCCGCGCCACACGCGCGCCCCTAGGCCTCCAGGAAACATGGCGGTTGCAGTGTCGAGCCAGTCCAGGAATGCCCGAGGACAAGTGGCAGGAGAACGCCACGGTAGCCAGTCTTCCCGCGGTCGGAGAGGGAGGTGCCAGAGTGGTAAGGAGGGCGGAGAGAGGGCGTCGGGCACCGAATGACACAACAAAGCCACAACTACCCCATCAGTCAGTGGTAGTTGAATCCACACAGAAAAAGGCCAGGCGTCTGCACCCTCACTCTTCAACACCTCCTGGCAAAGACCAAAACTTCTTGGATATTTTGAGTCACAAGATGTTTCAGGGCTCTATGCTAGTGTCACGCATAGCTGCATACCAACTTTATATGACACAAAATCAAAGGAATCTCTGGAAGCAGGTTCAGGGAATAGATGACTCTCTTCCCCAAAAGCAACAAGATAGACTCAACGCCATACTACAGAAAGGCCTTGAGGCTGGGAAACGTGAGGTTCGGGCTGCTTACAACTCCTTTGAAACTGCTTCTCACTTGTCAGCAACGGGAATCAGCGCCAAGAGGTGGGCTTGACCGAAAGCATCTGACTTGAGACCTGAAGTATAAGATAAACTCGCTGTTTTGCCATGTACAGGTGACAACCTATTCGGAGACAAGATACAGGATGCAGTGGCTCAACTAAAAGACCATAATGAGACCCTGTGTCAATTGTCCACAATAGCTACCAAGGCCCTTTCCTCTGCAAGAAGACCTACGAGAAGGGACTCTAGAAAACCATTTTATCGCCCACACAGATACTACCGACCCAAAACTCTTCAAAAAAAGCTTAAAAACATGACTATTCAGAAAAGCATTTTACAATGAGAACGGAGAATAAGAAACATAGAACAAGGTTACTGAGATGCGTGGTCGCACATTCTATTCCTTTTATCTTTTTATATACTCAAATGATAATGTTAGAGAACTTCAGTTTAAGCACATTCTTGTATGATTTCCCTATTAATCATATAAATGGACTAGATCCATGTCACCTATCTTATAACTTATATTATATAAGCATGTACCAACACTGTAATGGCACTTTCATAGATACATTTTTTAACCAAACTAAATATACGTGCCTCTATGTAAACTGTTGTGATGGTACATTACTAAACGACAGTATAGAAAAGATTTTAAATAAATAAAATAAATACATCTCGTGTGAGGCCAACCAAGCCATCTCAGACAGGGCATCCTCGACAGCCCAAGCCATCCAGGCCTCAGCCACCACCACAAACAGGCTAAGCCTCTGATTTTGAAAGCTATCCAGAGAACAGCAGCCAATCCACAAATCCAAAACCAGACTTGCCAGTAGGAGGTCGAATTCACCACTTCATAACCAACTGGCTCAGCATTGCCACAGACCAATGGGTTATTTCCATCATAACCCAGGGATACCATCTAAACTTCCTCATGGTACCCCCGGATCACCACCCAATCCACTGTGGATGCAAAAAGATCACACAACCCTTCTAAAGTCTGAATTGTCCACCCTTCTGGGTGCCTGGGCTGTGGAAGCCGTTGCCCGGGCACAACAGGGCAGAGGGCTCTACTCCTGCTATTTTCTCATTCCAAAGAAATCAGGCGGTCTCCGCCCCATCCTAGACCTCCGCAATCTCAACAAATTTCTACAAAAAGAAAAATTCAGGATGGTGTCCCTGGGCACCATGCTTCCCCTTCTGCAGGAAGGAGATTGTCTCTGTTCTCTAGATCTTCAGGACGCTTATGCTCACATTCCAATATTCCCACATCACCACAAATACCTGCGTTTCCTAGTAGGACATCAACATTTTCAGTATCGGGTTCTGCCTTTCGGACTTGCCTCAGCACCCCGTGTTTTTACAAAGTGCCTAGCAGTGGCTGCAGCCCATCTACACAAGAAAAGCATACACGTGTTTCCTTATCTGGACAACTGGCTGATCAAAAGCCATTCCAAACAAGGAGCTCTTGATGCTCTCAAGCTTACTCTCAATCTGCAACACTCATTGGGATTTCTCATCAACTACCAAAAATCCCACCTGACTCCATCTCACCTCCTTACTTTCATCAGAGCAGATTTGGACACCACAGTTGCAAAGGGCTTCCTGCCCAACGACTGCGCAGTCACACTCTCCAAGCTAGCTTCGTCTCTGTGCACTAAACAAACAGCCTCAGCCCATCAATTCCTAACCTTACTGGGCCACATGGCTTCCACGGTCCACGTCACTCCTATGGCCAGACTGGCCATGAGAATCACTCAATGGACTTTGAAATATCAGTGGCTCCAAGCCACTCAACCTCTTTCATCCTGGATTCAAGTAACCCACCAGCTATGTTTAGCACTTCTCTGGTGGACAAACAAAGCCAACTTGCTGATAGGTCTGCCTTCCAGCAACCAATTCCACAAGTGACGTTAACCACAGATGCATCCAACTTGAGTTGGGGAGCTCATGTGAACAACCTCCAAACTCAAAGTACTTGAACACAGCTTGAAGCAACATTTCAGATCAACTTCCTAGAGCTTTGAGCTATACGTTATGCTCTGTAAGCGTTCAAGGACTGCCTTTCACACAAGACTGTTATCATACAAACAGACAACGCAGTTGCAATGTGGTACTTGAACAAGCAGAGCAGCACAGGCTCTTATCTCCTCTGCCAAGAAGTCATGTAGATCTGGGCCTGGGCCCTTGCACATTCCATGTATCTCCGGGCCACTTATCTGGCAGGCATACAGAACGAAGTAGCAGATCGCCTCAGTTGACAGTTCCATCCCCACGAGTGGTCTCTGGATCCTGTGGTAACGACCAGAATCTTCCAACGCTGGGGTCAATCAACAATAGACCTCTTTGCATCCAAACTGAATCACAAAGTGGACAGATTCTGCTCCCTGCACAGGCAACAAAACAAGTTAGCCATGGATGCCTTCGCGCGCCCCTGGAACACGGGTCTCCTGTATGCATATCCCCCGATACCGCTGATAGCCAAAACTCTCATGAAGCTACAAAAGGTCAAAGGGTCAATGATACTCATAGCCCCGTACTGGCCTCAACAAGTGTGGTTTCCCATGCTTCTCGACTTCTCTATCAGAGAACCCATTCGCCTGGGCACAGCACCCACTCTCATAACTCAGAACCAAGGCATGTTACACCATCCGAACCTTCAGATCCTATCCCTCACAACCTGGATGTTGAAAGCTTGATCCTGCAACTGCTCAACCTTTCAACTGATGTCGCTCAAGTCTTGTAGCCTCACGAAAGCCTTCCACACAAAAGTCCTATCGTTCTAATTGGAATAGGTTTACCATATGGTACACACAAAAAGGTATCGACCCTTTTTCCTGCCCCACTCCATCTCTATTAGACTATCTCTGGCACCTTTCAGACTCTGGTCTCCAGACTTCTTCGGTGAGGGTACACCTGAATGCCATCTCAGTTTACCACAAAGGAGTTGGGGATGCCCCAGTAACAGCACAACCCTTGTGAGTAGGTTTATGAGGGGCCTACTACAACTCAAGCCCCCTCTACGGCCACCAGTCACTGAATGGGACCTGAATGTGGTACTTACAAGTCTCATGCGCTCCCCGTTTGAGCCTTTACACTCCTGCAATGTTAAATTTCTTACATGGAAAGTTCTCTTCCTAGTAGCCATTACATCTGCTCGAAGGGTTAGTGAGTTACAAGCACTTGTCACATACTCACCCTATACAAAGTTCCTACATGACCGAGTGGTCCTCCATACTCACCCTAAATTCCTTCCTAAGATAGTTACTGACGTCCACTTGAATCAGTCTATAGTTTTGTCCACATTTTTCTCAAGGCCCCACTCTCACCAGGGCGAGAGGGTTTTACACACTTTGGACTGTAAACATGCACTTGCATTTTACCTAGACCGCACTGCAGTCCATAGGAAATCCACCCAACTCTTTGTTTCTTTCAATAAAAACAAACCAGGAGTTGCAGTGGGCAAACTCTCTCCAATTGGCTAGCAGACTGTATTGAATTCTGCTATAACAAAGCAGGCTTCCTCCAGGGATGAGTGAAGGTGCACTCAGTGAGAGCCACGGCAACTTCAGTAGCACACTATCGTTCAGTACTGATTGCTGAGATTTGTAAAGCTGCAACATGGAGCTCTCTTCACACATTTGCAGCACATTACTGCCTGGACAAGGAAGGACGCCAAGACTCTGCCTTTGGCCAATCCATCTTGAAGAATATTTCCATTATAATCCCAACTCCTTCCACATCCAATCTGCTGTGATTTTCAAGCTCATTTTTACCAACAGTACACCAGTTGGGTGGATTTCCTATGGACTGCAGTGCGGTCTAGGTAAAATGCAAGTGCACCTTTACAGTCCAAAGTGTGTAAAACCCTCTCGCCCTCATGAGAGTGGGGCCTTGGGAAAAATGTGGGCAAGACTATAGACTGATTCAAGTGGAAGTCAGTAACTATCTTGGTCCAAACAATTATGAGTCAGCCTGTAGCTTGTTTATCACCCACATGTGAGGACTGCCATCCTGCTTGTCCTGGGAGAAAGCAGAGTTGCTTACCTGTAACAGGGGTTTCCCAGGACAGCAGGGATGTAGTCCTCATGAAACCCAACTGCCACCCTGCGGAGTTTATTATTTTATTTTTTCTCTCACACCTTTTGCTACAAACGAGACTGAAGGGGAGGCCCCTGTGGCTACAGGGATTATGGCATGCTGGGCATGCTCAGTGTGCCAGTCAAAAGTTCTAGAAACTTTGACCGAAAACGTTTCCATGATAGGGCTCCGTCTGCTGATGTCACCCACATGTGAGGACTACATCCTGCTGTCCTGGGAGAACACCTGTTACAGGAAAGCAACTCTGCTGTCCAAATTTCCAAGGAGCGGATCATCTCATTCCTACAAGGGAGAGGCCCAGGCAAGAGCTGGATCGTCCAACAAGGAGAGTATATAAGTTATCTTGATATGGTCTGAAAAAAAACAAAACAAGCTGCCTTAACTCAAAGTGCATTTTACAGACATTGAGGAACCCTCTGTATCCTTTGGGGTTGCCACTATACCTAGGATGTGGCAGAAGCTACATCATGGATTCCATAGTCCAAATGAGCATGGATGCTGGTTATGGGGCTGGAACTGGAAATTGAGCCTGTATGATATCCAATCGCTGGGCCAGAGTCTGAAGAAAACTGGTCACATGATCAAGTTGCTGCTGGGCTTGTTGGTAATACTTGCAGGAAACAAACTAAGGAATTCAACTCACTTTTTTTTCCTCCTGCACTTGGATGGCCAATCCAGCAATGGCCCATCTCATGGTCCATCTCATGGCTCATCCAGCAATTGCCAAACTCATGGTCTCATCAATCTGTAAGCAATGATGTGAGCATGAGCCCTTTGTACTGTGGTGCATTTGACACTGCCTCATGGGTGGGCCCATGAGGCCTGCTCTGACAACTGAAGAATGCGCTTTGACACAACCCAGGCTAAGGCCTGAACTAGCTGCCTCCCCCATGGGTTTGGCCCTTGGGTTCTGGCAGCCAGCAGGACTAGGAGATTCAAGGGGTGATGCAGAGTCCAGAGGCAGCTCAAAAGTTGAGGCTGCGGCAGACAAGGTGCGGTCCAGGTTCGAGGCTAAGGTCATGTCCAGGTGGCAAGTAAGAGGTAGGTCTAAGTCCAAGGCTGAGGTCAGAACCGGAGAGACTGGCCAAGAGAGACAAGACACAGAGGGACAGACAAAACAGGGCAGATAAGACATGGCACAGCAAAACTCCAAAGATAAGAGTAACACAGACAGAACAAGGAAACAGAGATAGGGCAAGGCTGGAAAGTAGGCTGGATGAGGCAAGGCCAAACGAGGCAAGGCTTAAAGGCAGGCTGGGCGAGGCAAGTTGCTAAAGAACGTTAGGGATGTCTGCTGGGTCCTTTTATAGGGCTGAAAAGGATGATGTCATCTCTGGGCACCACAGCATTCTCCTGCTCTGGATCCTTTAAATATTGAATTGTTGGGGAAGCGCCTGCCTAAGCACGGCTGGGAGCTGGTGGCATCCTGCCATGTATTATGGGAAAGTCAGCGGCGTGTGCCATGAAGGAGGATGCTGGTGGCATAGGGCTGAGTAAAGTGGTTTGCAGGGGGCTTCCCGCAAGCTGCCAAATGTAACAGCTTATTTAGAGTCAGGAGTGGTTCCAAAAGACAGGAGAAGTGGTTCCTCTTTACGAGAGTATGGCAGTTCTATGGACAGGGAAATAACTACAGTGCCTGAAGAGTATCTCGCCTTGAGTTCGGATTTGGAAAAGTCAAGCATTTAAGTTGATGTTGCTCCAGAGTCTATTCACTCTGAACCTCATATCATGATTCCTTATTTAAGAACATCCTTTCCACTGAAAAAGTATTGCTGCTTGTGCATTATTTATTAGGGATGTGAATCGTTTTTGAACGATTAAAATTATCGTCAGATAATTTTAAAATCGTCCTAAATCTTTAGAGTGCACGATACAATACAAATACCCCCGATTTATCGTCAGGGGCATTTGTATTGTATCATTAAATAGGGCACGGGAATTATTTGGGGGAGGGCGGGAAAACCGGCACACCAAAACAACCCCTAAACCCACCCCGACCCTTTAAAACCAATTCCTTACCCTCCCCCACCCTCCCGAACCCCCCCAAAATGTTAAATTACCTGGTGGTCCAGTGGGGGGGGGTCCCGGCGAGATCTCCCGCTCTCGGGCCATCGGCGCCATTTTGGCTGCCACTAATTAAAATGGCGCCGATGGCCCGATTAAAAAAAAAAAAAAAAACCCACCCGACCCTTTAAATCGACCCCCCACCCTCCCGACCCTTTTTTTTTTAGGGAGGCCCGCGCCGCTAAAAAAAAAACCCACCCGACCCTTTAAATCGACCCCCCCCCCAAAACCTTTTAAAATTACCTGGTGGTCCAGGGGGGCCTCGGGGAGAGATTTCCCATTCCCAGGCATCAGCTGTTCTAAAAACAAAATGGCGCCGATGCCCCTTTGCCCTTACCATGTGACAGGGTATCCGTGCCATTGGCCGGCCCCTGTCACATGGTAGGAGCACTGGATGGCCGGCGCCATCTTTAAAGATGGCGCCGGCCATCTTTACTCATCAGCCCCTATTATAGAGTATAGTATAATAGGGGCTGATGAGTAAAGATGGCGCCGGCCATCAGCCCCTATTATAGAGTATAGTATAATAGGGGCTGATGAGTAAAGATGGCCGGCGCCATCTTTAAAGATGGCGCCGGCCATCCAGTGCTCCTACCATGTGACAGGGGCCGGCCAATGGCACGGATACCCTGTCACATGGTAAGGGCAAAGGGGCATCGGCGCCATTTTTTTTTAGAACAGCTGATGCCTGGGAACGGGAAATCTCTCCCCGAGGCCCCCCTGGATCTCTCCTCTCCCCGAGGCCCCCCTGGATCTCTCCCCGAGGCCCCCATGGACCACCAGGTAATTTTAAAAGGTTTTGGGGGGGGTCAGGAGAGTGGGGTCGATTTAAAGGGTCGGGTGGGTGTTTTTTTTTTAGCAGCGTGGGCCTCCCTAAAAAAAAAATTAGCTATGTGAATTGGAATCGGAAACAATTCCAATTCACATATCTTAACGATCAGATTTCCCCCCCCCCAGCCGAATCTGATCGTTAAGACGATCTGGCACACGATTCACATCTCTATTATTTATAACTTTCAGGTATTTGAAAGTGTCTGTCATATTCACTCTGTCGCTTCTCTCTTCTAAGGTATACATATTTATGTACTTATGTCTTGTCTTCTAAGGCTTTTGTTGGAGAACTTGCACCATTTTGGTAGTCTTTTTCTGGACCACCTTGACACTGTCTATCTTTTTGGAGATACAGACCCTGGAGTTGAACACAATAATACTCCACATGAAGTTTCACCAATGACCTGTACTGAGGCATTATTGCCTCATTTTTTTGTACCGTTGATGCCTCTCCCTGTACACATTAGCATCCCTCTGGCTCATACATTATCAGCTTCATTACAATATTCTTGACCTTCATCATCCCTTTCCTATTTTGACTAGCGCTATCCTGATTTCACTGTCAAGAATTGGGTGAATTGAATCCTATCAAACTAGCCACAGTTAAACATCTATGTTCTTATCTGTAGATTTATTGAAGTGTTATCTAGTTTTGAAGTTAATATCAACAGAAGGGCAAACAGCAGAAGACATTTGAGTTCTTCTTGTCATTACTGTTGTTCATGTGGCATGCAGCAGTGCCCAGAATTTCTTTGTATCAATTTCTTTTACCTAGTCTTTCATTTATTAATATGATTAATTTGAAATCCATCTATCTATTAGGCATGTCAGCCAAATATGATAGGTCTTTATTAAGACCTATCATATTTTTATTTATATATTTTGGAAAAAGAGATCATAATTATTTTTATTTTTAAAAAGGACACCGAATAACACTGACGTGATGAAAGTTGTTTGTCATTTAAACATTTCTTGCAGCTAGCATAAAGAATGGACTTTATTCTAAATCATTAAAGAAATCCAATATCTTTTTGACAAGCTAAAATTATATAAAAGGTTCTAGCATGGTGTAGATGATTTACCATTGGAGAGTTTGGAAAAGCTGTTGTCACGGTTACCAGATGACTGCAGTTCATAAGAGGCAATATAAGCCATTCCTAGTTTTTGCCTCTATGCATTTATAGAATTCTAGCTCAGATTTTCCTATACGTATGTACCTGTAATGAGATAAAACAAGGACTCGACCAATGAGTCTCTGGTCTCCCTGTACAAATATGAAACCACAAAAATCATTGGGCACCTCAAAAATGATCCAAATCCCAGATTATCAACTTGTAGCCCAAAATGCCCGTATATAAACCATTACTCCAAAATAGCATGCATGTCAGAACAAAAATAATTACAACAAACTAATCATGCATTCTCAGTCCCACAGATGCCAACATATATCATCAAGATACTTGTTACTTACTAACCTATAGAAACCAAGTGTTGACAGAAAAGGACCTTATGGCCCATCCAGTCTACCCAGCAAGCTCTCATAGTTATCAGTTTCCCATACTTATCAGTTACTCAGACTGCCAAAATCAGGGCTCTTGTTGGTTACTGTTTGAGTACAATTTGCCTCCCCCCCCCCATCTCTGCCGTTGAAACAGAGAGCAATGTTGGAGCTGCATCAGAAGTGTAGTATTAGGCTTTTTGGTTAAGGGTAGTAACCGCCGCATCAAGCAAGTTACCCCCATGCTTATTTGTTTTCCCAGACTGTATTGGTTGTTGTCTGAATCCAATTCCTCTTTCCTCTTTTCTCCCTGATGTTGAAGTAGTGAGCGATAATGGAATTGCATCACAGTATGAAGGCTTATTTGTTAAGGGTTGTATCTGCCACACCAGCAAGTTACTCCCATGCCTCTTACTTCATTCCCCTCCCCCTTGCCTTTAGGGATCCACAGTGTTTATCCCATGCCCTTTTGAAATCTTGCACCGTTTTTGTCTTCACCACCTCCTCCAGCAGGGCATTCCAGGTGTCTGCCACCCTCTCCATGAAGAAATATTTCCTGACATTGATTCTGAGTCGTCCTCCCCGGAGTTTCATTTTGTGACCCCTAGTTCTATTGGATTCTTTCCATTGGAAAAGGTTTGTTGTTGATCGTGCATCATTAAAACCTTTCAAGTATCTGACGGTCTGTATCAGCTCTCTCTGCTCCTCCTCTCCTCCAGGGTATACATATTTAGGCCCTTCAACCTCTCCCCATAAGTAAGTTGATGGAGACCTCCCACCATTTTGGTCACCCTTCTCTGGACCGCCTCCAACCTGTCTCTGTTCCTTTTGATACGGTCTCCAGAACTGAACACAGTACTCCAGGTGAGGCCTCACCAATGACAAGGGGATTATCACTTCCTTTTTCTTACTAGATATTCCTCTCTCTATGCAGCCCAGCATTCTTCTAGCTTTAGCTATCACCTTGTCATATTGCTTTGCCATCTTTAGATCGCTAGACACTATCACACCAAGGTCTCTCTCCTGTTCCGTGCACAGCAGCGCTTCACCCCCCATCGCATACAGTTCCTTTGGATTACCACATCCCAGAACCATGACTCTACACTATTGGCATTAAATCCCAATTGCCATATCTTCGACCACTCTTCAAAGATATGGTAATTTTCAGACAGTGGCACTTAGCCAGATGAGTTGGAACTTAACCAGCTAAATGGTGCTGAGTTTCTTGTTACTGTATATGTAAAGGGAACAAATTTGTTATTCAGTTGATAAATATTGTAAAAAGCAATAAGGCCAATATTCAGTCACTATGCAGCTGAGCAAGTTAGCCGGATAAACCTATCTGGCTAATTTGGCCTAAATATTCAGTGGTGCATCCGTGCCACCGAATATACTTGGCTATAATATAGTTTGTGTTACGAGTGCCGCTTGCGGCAGACCCGCGGCGCGGTCCTCTCACCTTCTTATATGGACTCCAGCTCCTGGTTCCTCTTCACTGGCGGCAGTGGACCGCCAGTTCCGACCTCGGGTGGCTTCCGGTGCCTCTGGCTCTGCCATGGTCTCCAGTGTTGTCAGCCAAGATGTCCCTGCTCGTCGGGCCTCTCCGTGTGGCCCACGGAGAGATGTTGCCATCGGTGTTGTGCCTTTCCCTGGGCGCGCTTGCGCGCATCGCTGATTCTTTTGAAGGGCCCGCGGCAGGAACCTAGCCGCAGCCCCGGATGCTGATGTCAGACTCTTCAGCGTATATAAGCTCAGGCCTCGCTCCATAACATTGCCTTTGCAACACATCTCCTCGTACTCCGAGTACTCGTTGCTGATAGAGAATCATCTCTACGTTGTGTTCCAGTCACCTGTGGTTCCTGGTTCCAGTCTTCCTTGTTCCTGCCCTGTCTATGTGTTGGACTGACTTTTTGGATTTCGACTTGACTTTGTTTGACTACTCTTCAGTCTATCTCCAACCCCGGACCTTTGCTTCGTTTGATCACGCCTGCCTTCTCTGTGCCCTGACCATTGCCTTGATCGACTACGCTACAGATTTCTCCGTATCCAGAGTTCTACATTACTTGCCTCAACCTTCGTTTGCCGCCAGCCCTGACTCCAGCCTGTCAGTGAACTCTCCTCCAGCCTACTTCCTGGATGTGGACTTACAAGGCTTCAGCCTTTTCTTTGCTCAGGCGCCTCCAGTTACCTCCTGTTCCATTGGTACCTGAGTTCAAGTACCGAACCCAGTCCAGGGTAGGACTATGCCACCTATCACTGCTGTCTCTGGGCTGAACTACCTTACTTTGCGAACCAACTTTGAGGCCCACCTAATTCCTGCCGGCCCCGGTACCCAAAGGCTCAACCCGCGGGGAACGAGGGCTAGTATAGGTGAAGCTCCAGCGGCCTCTATCTTCAGCCCACTCCACCTGCCGACGGTGGGGACACGTAGGTCCATACCTACGGGTTGCATCAACCCTACCTCAGCCCAAGGGTCCACCTCCGACGCAATAGTTTGTCTGATAAGTTTATCCAGCTAACTATAGGAAAGCCAAACGGCTGCCACTAGGCCAGATAAGTAGCTCTGCCCTGGAATGCTCCGCTGTGCCTCTCACTTATCCAGCTGTTTAGCCAGATAAACAGTGGACTAATTGGTAGCCAGCCAGCTGAATTTTCAGACAGTGCCACTTATCCAGATGAGTTGGAACTTAACTAGCTAAATGGTGCTGAGTTTCTTGTTCATTTTTCAAAAAATAAAGAAAAAAAATTAGGTTCTATTCCCATTGGCCTAGATAAGTAGATATAGCCAACTATCTGAAACAAGGCAGGCTGGCATCATTCACAAGAGAAAGCATGGTAGACATTGCATAATGGAATTCTTCTCTGCTCCATAATATTTCTTCTCTTACACAGTGGGCCAGATCTTAAAATCCAGGTGCGGGCATAGATTTGTTCGCGCAACTCGGCGCGAACAAATCTACGCCTAATTTTATAACATGCGCCCCTTTTTGCAAGCCCCGGGACATACGCATGTCCCAGGGCTTGCATGCGCCGCCAAGCCTATGCAAAATAGGCTCGGCACGCACAGGGGCAGTTTTTCTCGGGTTACGCCCGTAATCTTTGAAAATCTGCCCCTATGGAGGTAATTTTCAAAGAAATACATACACAATAATTAGCATACATGCGCGTAAGTAGTCCAAATAGTATAAAAGTCAGAAATGCGCATGTACTTTGTTTTGCACACACATATGTGTATGTAAAAAAAGGGAGGTATTTGGCTTTCCAGGTCCGGGCCAACACGTTCCCACATAAGTTGCTATTTTAAAAGTCATGTGCGTACATTTGGCTCCTTACTTGCATAATTTTACACCAGCTAATTATCTTGTGTAATTGATATCAGACTTTTTAATGGGTATTAGCTGGGTAGGAGATCTGGGTGAACTGGAGGGAGATCAGGCTGAAGAACCGGGAGGAAAAGGACTGGGTAAACTGGTGGAGTAATCAGTAAACTGGTTAATTTCAATTACGCATGCATGTTTTAAAAATATACTTACACACAAAAATCAGGTTTTTTAAGTGAGTAAGTCCTATTGTATTTTCTCACTTAAAGTATACATTTGCATATTTTTTAAATGGGTAGGACAAGTCCATGCATTCAATGCACAGAAATTCTCACTTTCAGTATATTGCATGTATTCGCACATATATATATGTGTATGTTGCACGGCAGAGATACATATATTTATGATATTTGCAAATTATAAAAAACTATTGTAGATCTGTGCATGGCCATACATTTTGTATATGTGCCACTGCATGGAGTTATTTTAAAGTTTTCCTCTGCTCTTTCTAGTAGGAATGTTCCCAATTTTTAAAAATACACCTGTTAATTCTGCATAAGTGCTGATGGATTTTTATCACAGCACATTTCTACTGCTTTGAGTATGATTCTTATTGGGTTTTCATACCCTTCTCCCCCAGCCGCCCCCCAAAAAACTGCTCCCATTCAGAGCCCTGCGAATTAAATCAGTTTGTGTAGAAATCCTTGGTTAATTTTCAAATGCAATAGCTCGCTTATTTCTACTAATTACAGAGCAAGCTCACTAATCATTTTTTTGGGCCCCCGCAATTCTCTCCTGGTCCTTCTGGGCTTCTAGCACAATTGGAGCCAGCATCCACTGGAATGTGGCATCAAGTTTCATCATTCACGTCTACTCTTTTCTCCTTTATTTTTTATAATCCCTTCCCAGCTCACTTAGCCCAGTCATTGCAGGGACAGTCATTGGCCAGGGGCCAGGCAACAGGGCACCTTTATTACAATAAATATGGTTCAAATCGACAGGACTATGATCGGGGTATAAGAGTTAAAAGCAACCTCGATAAAGTAGTTATTTAGGCAGGACTTCAAATATGGCCAGAGAAGTAAACATGATACATCAGTTCAGGAAGGCGCAGGATGCAGCCAGGTGGAAAGAGTGGGGTCTGGGGCTGGAAAGCACAGAGAAGAGCGGCTGCATGGGGAGGAGAGGGAATTTAGCTAATATTGCTGTTTAAGTCACCTAAGAAGTTCAATAATCCTTGCAAATGCCAGAGTGAATGTCCTGGAGGCTGAAAATAAAAGAAAGGCGCCTCAGATTTACCTGTGCATTTCCTGGATAATGATTTCCTTAAGCCCATCAAAATTTTGTTTTTGATGAACATTCTAAACCACAGTCCAGTTATAAAGCTGCCAAGAATGCAATCAACTGAATACTGGCCTAATCTAAACTAAAAAAACAACAAACAAAAAAAAACAAAAAACCCTTACTTTTCTTCATAATAATACCCCAGTAGACCAAAACTTTTATTCTATATAATAATTTTCACTTGGAATAATATATTGTAAAATAATCAAGGAATAGGCATTATGATGGTTGAATTGGCTAACTTTTTAGCTATCCCTTCTGTTACCTTACTTACAGATACATTTTAAAAGGAGCGTGCATGCGCCCGTAAATGCGTGTATTGGGAACACTAGCAAAGATATGCTTAATTTTATATTGTATCTGCAAGCACACGCATATCATTTAAAAACATCCCTGTTGCTCATACGTGTGCAGCATTTATGCGCATATTTTAATAACATGCATGCACAAATGACCATGGGGGGGGGGGGGGGGGAGAGAAAGAGAGAGAGAGACAAAATCTAACATTCTATATATCTCCCACTGTAAAAGGGACACTTTAAAACTCAGGTTGGGTTTTGGAGGGGCAGTGTTACAACGGTCTACAGACCCTTGCGCCCTAGGCAGACTAATATAACAACCCCCCTTCCCCCACCCAAACCCACTAAGTTGAAAGTGCCCTCTTACAGTGATATATAGAGTGTCATACTTTTGTCTAACAGAGTCTCTCTCTCTCTCTCTCCCCCCCCCCTCCCCCAACTTGCACCTTAGCGGCCCATTTTTGCATGAGCAACGCTTTTAAAATCTACCTGTTACTTGATATCTGGGTGATTGAAATCTCATTTAAAAAATGTGGATGTAAAGTGTGTACCATTCTATTATACTAGATTTAACCCAATGAAAATTAGTTGGAGGATATTTGCCCCCCGCCCACCCCCACCCTATCACGCTCAGCTGTAGAATGCACAGCATATGCATTCTACAGCTGAGAGTGCTCCTTTGAGGTCACAGCCAGAATAGCTCAAAGAGATACCATGAGTTTTTTTAGGCTTTGGAAGTATTTTTCAAAGGATTTATGCACAAAAAATGGCATATATGTGGAGCAGATGCGCGCATAACTGATTAAAAAAAAAAAAGATAACATATGCGTGTATGCTTGCTTTAAAGAGCAAAAGTACAAGGAAATTGGACATGTCAGGGTGTGGATTGAATTTTTGCATGTATTTCGCTATGTTGTAAAGAACTCACACACAAATGTCATCAAGACTGCTCAAATACTTTTACTACAGCTAATTTACATGCCAGATTCAAACTTGCATTCTCTTTTTCGATACGGTATTTGGCAGCTGGCTTCTTCCTGTGACTGGACACTGCAGCAGGCTAGAAAAGGGAGGAGAAATCGTACTCCTTTCCCAGAAGGTTTGTCTGGGAAAGGACTACGATTCATTCTGACTGGTTTACTGATTTTCTTTGGAGGAACCTGTAAGTGACTGGCACAGCATTCCAGAGGGGATTAGTGAATGTGTGCACGGTGACTGGGACGTACTGGAGGGAGTGAGTGAGTGTTACTGGGGCATACTGGAATGCTGAGTGGCAGGAGAAATAAATTTCAAAATGACAATAATATACTTATGGAAACTCATGATACCACAACTGAGGAGGGAGAGAGAACAGAGGAGGAGGAAGATAAGGTACCCCTTACAGAAAGTATACAGGACCAGGGCACACTTTTTGGATCTGTCTGAGGAGCAAATCGATCACAGATTCAGGTTCAACAAGAAAACCATACTTTACCTAAGTAAGCAGTTAGAGCAGGATCTGCGTCCTTTCATCTGAAGAGGCCATTTCTTGCCAATACAACTCAAGGTCACTATAACCCTGGCTTTTTTTGGCCACTGGCAACTTCCAGACACCTCTCTCAGCTATGTATATTGATTAGATTTTGACTGTTTTTCTCAGGAAAACACATCACTATATTGTTATGTTTTAACTTGGTTTGTGGGCCCTTGGGTCATGGAGATAGCTGACTCCACCCCATAGGGAGGAACCCTGTGGGGACTCTCCAAAACAGGCGGGGTCTCAGCAGTGATGGTCACAGGAATCAGAGAATATTTATTATACAGCAAAGAGAAACCCGAGGAGCGGGTTTGTAACTCAGTCCTGGAAATAGAAGACCTGGGATGGATTCTCCGGTAGTGGTCCACAGAGTGGGGTAACCCGTGGATCCACACAGCAAAACAGACATGGTGATGAAGAGTAGGTCTTGTACTCATGATACAGTAGGGAATTCATAGTAGCAGCATAAGATCCCGATGAAGGAGAAACTCACTTAGCTGGTGAAGGTAAGACAGGCAGAAGAGGGTCTCCGAGGAGCGGATAGCCCTGAGTGCAGCAAGGCCCCCGAGGAGCTGGTGCCTGAGGCACTCAGTCAGGAACGCAGGAACAGTGATGCAAAGCATCTAAGAGTAAAGGAATTAAGCAAGATGGAATCCTTGCTAACTCGTAGGTAGGAAAGTCTGTTAGGTTTAAATACACATAGGCAGTGATGTCATGCGGAGGGGACGCCCCCAAGGTTCCTGCCATGACGTGCATAAGAAGGAAGCAGGCGCACGCGTGCCCTAGGTCACACCAAATTCAAGATGGCGACCGGGATCACCCTCGCTGTCCCAGGAATGCCAGGGAGGTCGGCATTCAGAGGCAAAGGCGGCCATCTTGGCCAGAATCGGAGCTACTGGGAAAAATGAGGTGAGCAGCAAAGTTCGCAGTCGTCTGCGACCAATGGGGGCAACATATATATCTTTTCCTCAGAGAAGACAGCAACAATAAATTATGACTGAGTTCTACCAAACTGCATGCTTTCCCTCTGTTTTGGGGGCTATCAATTGCACTCGCATCAGCTGACAAAGCCATCTACTGCAACCACAAAGGCTTCCACTCCCTCAACATGCAGCTAAGGGCAGCATCATGGATATAGTGCCCAGGTTTCCTGGATCCTGTCACAATGCTTACATCTTCTCATAGTCAGGAATTCATGACTGCTTCCAGGAAGGTCATATCAATAGGGGGTGGTTTCTAGATAGGTATACTGCAGTCGCTACAACCACACAGCTGCTAACCTCTGGTCCTTTTGTCTTCCTGATACCTAGGTTGACTTATCACTTAGGCCCAGGACACCCACTCTAGCCTCTGTCTAGGAACAGCCCCACTGCCTACCACCATAGGATATAATCACTCAGCTCTTCCCTGCCATCTCCCTTACAGATGATAGAGGATACCCACTCAAAACCTGATTTATGATCCAACTGGCATATTCACACACTGCAGCAGATATGTTATGCCATAGAGCCCCCCCCCCCCCCCCAGCAGATCAAGGCAGTCATCAAAAAAACCTTTGGTCTACTCAGAACACATTTCTGCTACCTGGACGGATCTGGGGGATATCTGCTCTATACACCTAGAAAGGTCTGTGAGATCTTTCTAGCCGCTGCATGCTTCATAACCTTACCAAAACCAAAGTCATGCCTCTTCCAGAAAGACAAGATGATTATCTTGAGGAGGAGGAGGAGGCAAATGTCCTGAGTGCAGAAAAATTGCAAAAGATAAATCATCAGATTTGCCAGCAGGCTGTAGAGGAAAGGAAAACACAGATTCAAAGAAATGTTCAACAGTGAATTCTTGCTTATTTACAAGGCAATGGTGATATCTGTGCATTGAAAACAAATTATTACTTCCTAGGGCATCTTTTCTTTTTAGGGGGTGGCTCTGCTGCCTTGATCTGGCCCAGTCTGGTGCTCCTCTACAGCGGTATCTGGTCACTACTCTCAGTGCTTTCAGAGGGCACAAACACTGAGAAAAGTGGCTGCTAGAGGGCTATGGAATAGAGAGGAGCCAATGAGTGCTTTCCAGCTGTGAGAGACTTCCAGCTTATGAGAGTCTTCCAGCTTATGAGAGCCTTCCATGTGTGCCTCTCCTCTTCAGCAGCTGCAGCAAGAGCACATGAAGAGTCCATCTCCATAGTAGCAGAGGGAGAAGCCTTTCTCCTTAGTGGTAGAGGTGTAGCTGGAGAACTCATCAATGCAGGTGGTGGACCCAGTGGAGGATGAGACCCCATCATGGATGGTGTCAGCCCATAGCAGAAGTCTCCCACCAGGCTGTCAAAAGAACCAGCAGGTGGTGGAACCTTCCAAGGTAGTAGTGGTGCTCCAGCAAATGCTTGGGTAAGCTGCATCCAGGGGACCATTGGCTGCCATGGAGCATTCCATGCTGGCTGCAGTTGGCAGGGCGGCATTCGCTGCAGCATCTTCCTCCAGACAGTGGTCATGCCTTGCAATCCCTCCTGCAGCATTCTGCCAATGCCTTGGTTCTCCTGATGAACATCCTGCATGCAACAGGTCTTCCTTCAGGCGCTGGAAGTCCTGTTGTAGGCCCATGATCTTGTCTGCAACTGACTCATTTGAGTACAGCATATGTTTTTCTGCTGAATTGCAAGTCACCTCTTTTCTATCAGAAAAACTGCCCTCTTCAAAATGCTTGGCCTCCCCCTCATCTCCAGCATGCTGCAATATCTCAGGAATTCATGGCCCTAGGCTCCTCTTCCTCCTCCAACAGAGCCTGGTGGTGCTCACCATCTGAAGCCACCTCTTTCTCAATCTCCTGTCTGTCAGTGTTGTGCTCGGGGGTGGACCCTTGCCTGGAGCAGTGGAGAACGGCTCCCTGGTAGGGACCAGGAAGCAACTGCCCCCAGGGGAGGAGACAGAGGCTAGGATGAGCTTCACCACTGGAAGCCTGAGGTCCCCCCTGGGAGGAGCCCGTAGGGTTCCGGGCCGCTTGGACTTAGGTGGGCCTTGCAGGGTCTCCTGGAAGGATGGAAGTCCGGCGTGCCCACAGGCAGAAGGGGAGCATGGTCAGATTCGAGACTGGAGTTCAGATGGAACGAGGAGGACCAGAAGAGCGTAGGTGATGACAAAGCTAGGAACAGAACCAGAATCTAGAGATGTGGTCAGTCCGAGAAGTAGTCAGCAAAGCAGAGGTCAGGTTCCGGAGGTCAGACGAGGTCACAGGCAGGCCGAGGTCAGAAGGCAGGCAGCAGCCTGGCAGGTCGAGGAACGGACTGGGGTCAGAAGGCAGGCAGCAGACGAGCAGATCTAGGAACAGACTGGAGTCAGAAGGCAGGCAGCAGACGAGCAGGCCGAGGAACAAGCCGAGGTCAGTACCAGTGAGACAGTCCGGAGGTTCTACCTGGGGAGACGAATAAGAACAGAAGGACGCTGGAGAACTAGGATGCAGGAACAAGACAGGAACAAGGCTGGAACAGAAGTATCCTGGAACGAGACTTGGAACAGACTGGAGCAAGATTCAAACGCAATGACAATCTAGCACAAACGCCGACTCAATTGCCAAGGCAAAGAAGTACAAGCAGGGACTTCCTTATATCGGGGAATCAGGGCGTGTCATGGAGCTTGGACCTGCCCTTGGTCCTACAAGAGGCTGGGCGGTCTGCACACACGCATGCGTGCGCACACATAGGGGCATGGCCAACACAGCAAAGGACGCCGAGCTCCGGCGTGAGGCCTGGTGCGCAGTAGAAGGCCCGGCGACTGCCACCGTGGGACGCCGAGGCCTGGAAGCGCTTGCAGCTGCTGCTAGGGAGGCCGACCCGGGACCTGCTGCGGAACCATGGAGGTGAGCAGACCCATGTGCGGGCCGAGCGTGGATGGGGTGCGTAACCCCCCTTCCCCCCCCCCTTCTAGGCCTCTCCCCTATGCGGCCGTGGCTTGTCAGGGTGAGTCCTATGAAAGGTTTTCAGGAGTTCCTTATCAAGGATAATTCTCCTCGGCCCCATAACCCTCCAAGGTTAGGAGTTATTCCCATTTTCCTCGACGCCACCGAACATCAAGGACCTCTCTTACCTGGAGAGAAGAGTCAGGTTCTGTAGAGACCCATGGAGGAGAGGGAACTCTACGTGAGGGCCAGGAGAGGACCAACAGCTTCAACAGGGACACATGGAACATGTTTTGAATACCCATGGCACGAGGTAGCTGGAGTTGATACGATATAGCTCCCACTCTTTGGATGACCAGGAATGGTCCAATGTATTTTGGAGCTAAGCGATGAGAGGGAAGTCTCAGTCATATATGTCGAGCGCTTAGCCACAGTTTCTGGCCAGGACGGAAGAGTGAAGCAGGACGTCTGTGGATGTCAGAGTTACGCTTGGAGTGTTCAGCGGCTTGGGAAAGATGCTCTTTCACTTGGTTCCATACTTGACGAATGGTGTGAGCCATGGATTGAGCCGCTGGAGAGAACGGTCAGAGGAACTGGGAGAGGCAGTCGAGGCTGCCGTCCGAATACCACGGGGAACGGAGATACATCAGTGGCTGCAGCGACATGAGTATTGTGCGACAGCTCAGCCCAAGGAAGAAGATCAGACCAATTATCCTGCTGATCATTTACATAGGAGCGGAGGAATGTCTTCAGTCCGATTGGTCCTTTCAGCTTGACCATTGGCCTGGGGATGATAGGCTGATGTGTAACTTAGGGAAATGTTAAACTTCTTACATAGGGAACGCCAATACTTGGCAGCAAACTGTGGTTCCCGATCAGAGATGATCTCCTTGGGGAGTCCGTGAAGGTGAAAGATGTTCTTCAGAAATAGCTTTGCCAACTCTGGGGCCAAAGGGAGGCTCGGCAGGGGAATGAAGTGATCCATTTTCAAAAAACAGTCGATGATTACCCAAATCACGGTATTGTTCTGGGAAAGAGGCAGGTCCGTAATAAAGTCCGTGGAGATGCTAGACCATGGCTCGGTAGGTGCTGGGAATGGTTGAAGTAAGCCCCAGGGCTTTCCAGTAGGCGGTTTCGGATTGGGCACAGATGGGACACGAGTCCACATAGTTTCGGGAATCTTGCACCATATTGGGCCACCAATAGTATCTTCGCAACATCTCTAGGGTCCTGGCATGACCCAGATGGCCTGCCAACTTGGAATCATGGGCCCATTTCAGAACTCGTTCACGTAATCTACGCAGGATGATGGTTTTCCCAGTAGGAACTGTAGTGGTCACAGCAAGGGAAATACAGGCGGGGTCAATAATGAAGCTAGGAACTTCAGGAACATCTTCAGGTTCAAATGATCTGGATAGCGCGTCAGCGCGAAGGTTCTTGGAGCCTGGGCGGAAACAGAGGACAAAGTCGAATCGTTCGAAGAAAAGTGCCCATCGGGCTTGATGAGGGTTCAGGGGTTGAGCCTCTTTAAGGTGCTCAACGTTCTTATGGTCAGTGAAGATGGTAAACTTATGTTGCGCCCCTTCCAACCAGGGGTGCCACTCTTGGAGTGCCAACTTGACAGGAAGGAGTTCACGGTCACCAACAGTATAACACTGTTTTTTGGGAGAAAACTTGTGTGAGTAGAAAGAGCAAGGTATCAGTTTACCCTTAGGGGAAAACTGGCTCAAAATGGCTCCTGCGCCAATTGCAGAGGCATCAACCTCTACAATGAATGGACGTTTGGAGTCCGGATGCTGCAGGCAAGGACCAGAACAGAAATCCTCCTTGATTGTCTGAAAGGCGGCTATGGCTTTAGGTGTCCACACCCGGATATTGGCCCCTTTCCTAGTCATGGCAGTGAGCGGGGCAACTAGGGAAGAATAATTAGCAATGAAGCTCCAGTAATAATTAGTAAAACCAAGAAAACATTGTAAGGCTCGTAGGCCTACTGGCTGAGGCCAGTCATGGATCCCCTGGATTTTCTCTGAGTCCATTGAAAATCCTCGGTCAGAAATGGTATACCCCAGGAAGGGTAGCGATTAAGCTCAAACAGGCATTTTTCCAGCTTGGCATACAAATGGTTCTCTCTCAAGCATTGGAGGACGATCCGAACATGATCTCGATGAGATTCAAGGTCTTTAGAAAAGATCAAGATGTCGTCAAGATATATGACTACAAAGGAATACAGAAGATCTCGGAAGATTTTGTTCATAAGGCGTTGAAAGACCGCTGGGGCATTGCATAGCCTAAAGGGCATCACTGTATACTCGTAGTGACCGTCCCTTGTATTAAATGCGGTTTTCAAAATATCTTCAGGTTGAATGCATACCAAGTTGTACGCACCTCTCATATCCAACTTGGAGAAGATCCGTGCCCCTTCAAGACAACTGAACAGTTCACTAATGAGGGGCAACGGGTATCAGTCTTTGCAGGTTATGGCGTTGAGCCCCCTTTAATCAATACAAGGGCGTAGACCGCCGTCCTTTTTCTTAACAAAGAAGAACCCCGCACCTGCAGGAGAGTCAGATGGACGGATGAATCCTTTTTCTAGATTCTCTTTAATATACTCAGTCATGGCTTGAGTCCCAGGTTGAGACAATGGGTAAGTTCTGCCTTTGGGAGGTGTTGTGCCAGGCAGAAGTTCAATAGGACAGTTGAACTTGCGTAACGAAGGCAGGGTATCCGCTTTCTGCTTTGAGAAAACATTGTTGAAGTCAGAATACTGCGGAGGCAAACCAGGTAACATAACAGACTTCAGGACAGGAACTACTGGAGATATGGAATGCAAACAAGTTTTCTGGCATTTGGGGCCCCACTGTACCAACTGCAGGGAATGCCAATTGAACTGGGGTTTGTGGGCCTGGAGCCAGGGCAACCCCAGGATAACTGGTGGGTTGATCGCTTCAATACGTAGAAGGACATCTCCTCCTCGTGGAGAGTGCCCATGGTAAGACAAACAGCCACTGTCTGGTGAGTGATGAGTCCTGGAAGATGATCCCCCTGGATGGAGGTGATACGGAGACTCACTTCCAATGGCTGGAGAGGAATGTTCAAGAGCTTAACAATGTCACCCATAATGAAACTGCCGCTTGAGTCAGTACCAACAAGCGCAGTGGTAGGAAAGGTGTGGGACTTAATGCCCAGGGATACAGGAAACAAGAGTTGAGGGCCAGTAACAGTTGCGCTCAAGATGGGGACCCCCGCCGGGCTCAGGCGTTGCAGTTTCCTGGCCGAACCGGGCAGGACTGCAGACGATGTCCAGAAGTGCCACAGTAAAGGCAAAGGCCCTCCTTCCGCCAACAGAGATGTTCGGTTAGAAACAAACGCCCACGGTTCACTTCCATCCTTTCTATCATGGAGGAGGGTGGTGGAGCTGAAGTCTTCACAAGAGGATTGGAAGCGCACATGGTGCGTGCTACAGGAGTGCGAGGAGCCTTTACTTCTGGGCGTCTTTGCCGGAGACGATGATCAATCTTACCGGCAAGGGAAATCAGGTCCTCTAGAGATGTGGGAGTCTCACGGACAGAGAGCTCATCTTTGAGAGCACAGGAGAGTCTATCTAGGATGATGGCTTGCAGACAATCTTCTTGCCACCCAAGCTCCATGGCCAGAGTCCTAAATTCCACTATATACTCAGAGAGGGTTCTTGCCCCTTGACAGAGGTGGAGTAAGTTATGGCTGGCAACAGCCTGGCGGCTTGGGTCTCCGAAGGTCTGCTTAAAGAGAACGATGAATTCAGATAACTTGGAAAGGATGGGATCAGAACGTTCCCATAAGGGAGAGGCCCACGCAAGAGCCTTCCCTTCCAGACAAGACAGGATGAAGGTCACCTTGGCGATTTCCTTCAAGAACAACGAGGGTTGCAGAGCAAACTGCATGAAGCACTGATTAAGGAAGCCACGACAGGAGCATGGGTCCCCATTATATCGAGGAGGTGCAGGAAGTACCAATGATGCTTTGGGAAGCATGGTGGCCGAGAGGCCCACAGGATTGGCCAAAGCTGTATCTTGTAGCTGGGAACGAAGTTCTTCCACCGAAGAGGCCAGCGTTTCCAAAACTTGATGATGTTGTTTAACTGTGGCGGCCAAAATTGGTAGGGCCCTGGAGGCGGTAGACTCCGCTGAGTCCATGGCCTTGACAACCTGTTGCGCTTGGGGGTGGACCCTTGTCCTGGAGCAGTGGAGAACAGTTCCCTGGTAGGAGCCAGGAAGCAACTGCCCCCAGGGGGTGGAGCACTGGAGGAGACAGAGGCTAGGATGAGCTTCACCACTGGAAGCCCGAGGTTCCCCCGGGAGGAGCCCGTAGGGACCTGGGCCACTTGGACTTAGGTGGGCCTCGCAGGGTCTCCTGGAAGGATGGAAGTCCAGGGAGTGCGGTCAGGTTTGAGACTGGAGTTCAGATGGAATGAGGAGGGCCAGAAGAGCGTAGGTGATGACAAGGCTAGGAACAGAGCCAGAATCTAGAGATGTAGTCAGGCAGGCAAAGGTCAGAGTCCAGAGGTCAGTCTGAGAAGTAGTCAGCAAAGCAGAAGTCAGGTTCCAGAGGTCAGACGAGGTCACAGGCAGGCTGAGGTCAGCAGGCAGGCAGGTCGAGGAACAGACTGGAGTCAGAAGGCAGACAGCAGACGAGCAGGTCGAGGAACAAGCCGAGGTCAGTACCAGTGAGACAGTCCGGAGGTACTACCTGGGGAGACAAACAGGAACAGAAGGACACTGGAGAACTAGGATGCAGGAACAAGACAGGAACAAGGCTGGAACAGAACTGGAACAGAAGGATCCTGGAACGAGACTTGGAACAGACTGGAGCAAGATTCAAATGCAGTGACAATGTAGCACAAACGCCGACCCGATCGCCAAGGCAAGGAAGTACAAGCAGGGACTTCCTTATATCGGGGAATCACGAAAAACACATGTCATCTGACCTAAGAAAAGGAAGGATATATTCCTGGAAAATCTCCGCATAACATCATTAACATCCTGTTCGAAAATAAAAGAAACTACCAGAGTAGAACGCTCAATTACCTCAACCCCAGAACTTTCTAGAAATTCAGATAAATTTTCAGGAATAAGAGAAACAGGTGGAGGATTGAGAGCATTCATCCCATACTCAACAGGAAGAAAAACAGCTTTATTTATTGAGGGCATTTTTAAATGGGCAAAGTTTATACGCATATAATTTATATGTGAATTTTAAAAAAAATAGCAAAAGCTCACAAGTTATAATCGCTTATATTGGCTGAATATATGCATGTTCAATCATTGTAAAGTATAGTTTCCCCATAGATGTGTGTAAAGTTGGTCCACAATTGGGTTAGCTGCAGGCTCCATGTCATCAGGGACAGTCAGAGCCGGTCCAAGGTTTATCCCTATTGCTCTCAATGGGGGTAACACCTGGATTGGCTCTGCCTGTCCCTGATGACATGGAGCCTGTGGCAAATCCATGTCCATAAGCTATATATTGGGTATAAGGAAAGGAAGGCATGTGTGGATGATGAACTTGTCATCCGAGGCCTGCAATTTTTATATTTTTGCCTTTGCTTTTATTCCTTATACCTGGTAATCCATCTATATGGAAGAAAACCTCAATCAGCAACTGTATCCTGTGTATTAGAATACATCAGGGAATGAGTTTCTACTAAGTCTCATTAGCTATATCTACCCAGCAAATTCTGTTTAGTGTAATTAATGTCTGGATGGGAAGCAGCTGAGGGAAATTACATTTCTGGTCCAGCTTCAGGTGATAGCTAAGCTCTAAAGGCTTGCTGTGTCTAGGTTCTTCACAATTACAGGTGGTATAGGTAGGTGAGGGGATGAGGTTACAGACAGGCATGGGGGGGGGGGGGGGGGGCGGGCCAGGACAGCGGCATTGATCGCTGTCTCGGAGCATCGCATGCCGGCCGGCGCATGCAACTTACTTCAGTTCGGGCCCTGAAGTAAGTTGAAAAACAAGGATGGAAAAAAAAAAGGTACGATTTAGGGGTTGGGAAGGAGAGGGGAAGGGAGGTTAGGGTAGGGGGTAGGGAAGTTCCCTCCCAGACCGCTCCTTAATTGGAGCGGACTGGGAGGGAACTGGAGAAAGCCACGATGCGTCACCACATGAGAATTGCATAATTCTCCCCCTTGCTTGCGCTGTGCATACATGCGCACACAGATTACAAAATTTGGCACACGTGCACGTGGCCCACCAATTTTATAAGATGCGCGAGGTGGGGCTCCCTAACTTTGCTTTGCTTGGCAGTATTTTCTATAGGATTCTTGGTGAATCAGAGTCCCTGTGGCTCCATTGCAAGATGCTCTGGCCTTGAACATCTGGGCTGCAAGTTTGATTTCTGCTGCCCCTGACAAAAGGGAGCTGATTCCTGTTTCTGTGTAGTTAATGCAGGAGCTTGCACCCATGGAAGGTGTCATGTCCCTAATTTATGAGATACCCATGGTTTCTGTAGGCCACGAACCCTTGATAGGATGTGTAGTTAAAGGAGATACTTTACTGCTCCTGATTAGGGGTTATTTATCATTCCCATGGATTCTGAGCTTTTGTTTACATCAGTACATAGCGAGAGTACCTGATGGTCCTTGCCTTCTGAGAATTCTCCAATCAACCTATCCAAAGACATGTTAGAACTTAAAGAAACAGAAATCCCTTCAGTACCCAGAGACCTGTCACAATCTCTAGAAAGGAAAGTATTTGTGACTGCAGCTCTGGATCCAGTTGTAAACATAGAAATGAAGGCAGAAAAGGAACAATGGTCCATCCAGTCTGCCCAGCAAGCTTCCCATGGTAGTATCTGCCACATCTGCCACATATAGTATACTTGGATTTTCAGAAGGCGTTTGACAAAGTTCCTCATGAGAGGCTTCTAGGAAAAGTAAAAAGTAATGGGATAGGTGGCGATGTCCTTTCGTGGATTGCAAACTGGCTAAAAGACAGGAAACAGAGAGTAGGATTAAATGGACAATTTTCTCAGTGGAAGGGAGTGGACAGTGGAGTGCCTCAGGGATCTGTATTGGGACCATTACTTTTCAATATATTTATAAATGATCTGGAAAGAAATACGACGAGTGAGATAATCAAATTTGCAGATGACACAAAATTGTTCAGAGTAGTTAAATCACAAGCAGATTGTGATAAATTGCAGAAAGACCTTGTGAGACTGGAAAATTGGGCATCCAAATGGCAGATGAAATTTAATGTGGATAAGTGCAAGGTGATGCATATAGGGAAAAATAACCCATGCTATAATTACACAATGTTGGGTTCCATATTAGGTGCTACAACCCAAGAAAGAGATCTAGGTGTCATAGTGGATAACACATTGAAATCGTCGGTTCAGTGTGCTGCGGCAGTCAAAAAAGCAAACAGAATGTTGGGGATTATTAGAAAGGGGAATGGTGAATAAAACGGAAAATGTCATAATGCCTCTATATCGCTCCATGGTGAGACCGCACCTTGAATACTGTGTACAATTCTGGTCGCTGCATCTCAAAAAAGATATAATTGCGATGGAGAAGGTACAGAGAAGGGCTACCAAAATGATAAGGGGAATGGAACAGCTCCCCTATGAGGAAAGACTAAAGAGGTTAGGACTTTTCAGCTTGGAGAAGAGACGACTGAGGGGGGATATGATAGAGGTGTTTAAAATCATGAGAGGTCTAGAACGGGTAGATGTGAATCAGTTATTTACTCTTTCAGATAGTAGAAAGACTAGGGGGCACTCCATGAAGTTAGCATGGGGCACATTTAAAACTAATCGGAGAAAGTTCTTTTTTACTCAATGCACAATTAAACTCTGGAATTTGTTGCCAGAGGATGTGGTTAGTGCAGTTAGTATAGCTGTGTTTAAAAAAGGATTGGATACGTTCTTGGAGGAGAAGTCCATTACCTGCTATTAAGTTCACCTAGAGAATAGCCACTGCCATTACCAATGGTAACATGGAATAGACTTAGTTTTTGGGTAATTGCCAGGTTCTTGTGGCCTGGATTGGCCACTGTTGGAAGCAGGATGCTGGGCTTGATGGACCCTTGGTCTGACCCAGTATGGCATTTTCTTATGTTCTTTTGTTCTTATCGTGCAGGTTACCCCATGTATCAAATGCTTGAAATGCTTTGCTTATGGACTTGGCTGTAGAATCAGTCCTGTATTTTTTTTCTTAATGTCTGAACATCAGTACTCCAGACTGTAAAAAAAAAAAAAAGTCATGGCTCTTGTTGGTTGTCCCTGAATCCAAATTTCTCTTTCCTTTTAGCCCCCACCCCCCTCCTTCGAAGCAGAGTGCAATGTTGCAGTTGTATCAAAAGCAACAAGGCTTATTGGTTAAGGGTAGTAAACCCATGCTTCTATTAAGGGTAGTAACTGTTTCACTGTGCTGGTTACCCCTATGCTCATCAGTTCCAGAGACCGTAAAAGTCAGGCCCTCGATGGTTGCTGTATAAATCCAACTCCCCTTTTCCCCTGCCGTTGAAGCAGAGGAGCAATGTTGTAGTTGTATCAAAAGTATCAAGGTTTATTTGATTGAGTAGTAACCGCCGCACCAGCAAGTTACTCCCGTGCACGCTTTCATCATTTCCTTTAGGACTTGGCCATTGAAGCATTCCTGTGCTTTTTCTCTTTTGTCCGCATAACAGTATCCCAGACTATGGAAGTCGGGGCCCTCGGTTGTTGTCTGAATCAAATTCCTCTTATCCCCCTGCCTTTTTAGTGGGGAACAATGTTGCAGTTGCATTAAAAGCATGAAAGCATATTGGGTTTGGTTGCACTGATTCCTAATCACGTACCTAATCCCGCACCCAGTGAGGGTGCTTACTTGCATTCCGTTCCAATTGATGGATGACCTCCTGATCTTGAAACTCCATGTCAATTTCCAGTGATCCTAATTGCTGTTACCATAACCTAGCTATCCTATCTGAGCTTGTACCGTGGGAGGGTGCTCCGTTGTGTCTGGGACCGGTCAGTGTGCCAGTTCCTATTCAAGTGACTCTAGTTCCTTTGTCCTTGAACTCAAATAATTTATCTTAACCTCTACATCTAGGGGTTGCTCATCTGCATCTGACTTTACATAAAGCCTTGGGTCCTATGACTCAGGACTATCTATCATAGAACCAGCTCCTGTTGTAGGTGCTAAGCTGGGTTCCCTGCTTTTCTCTATTTTAGTACATTGCCTATCATGGGGCACTGAGGATTTTGACTGATGTGGACCTTGTTTTCTGGTGTTTAACCCTAAATTTTGATGGTCATTGTGGCACCCAGAAGGTGCAAGTAGGAGGGGTGATAATGTCAGGGTTAACAGGGTCTGAACTAGTGACCCTAGTAGGCAAAGACTAGGAAGCTGCAAAGGAGCCACAAGAGATACAGAGTCAGATAAATGCCAAGGGACATTTTACCTTCTGGTTGCCATGTAGTTAGACACACTCTCAGAAGGTCCCATTGATTTAGCTCAGGGTGTGTCCTAAATGATGCTAGCATGCAAGAGAAGCAACAGAGACACATCTTTGCTGGTACCACAGACTCCTGGGATACATCCTCTGGAACCTCTGCTTGTCTGGCCTTGTTCCTTTACTCCCTTTAGCTCTGCAGTCCTGCTCCAGAATTCCTACTCCATATCCAGCTCTGCAGTCCTGCTGCAGTGCTTCTGCTGAGTGCCTCAATGCCTTCCAAGATAGGCCTGGTTTCATCAGTCTTGGCCGCTCTGCTGGGGTCACCATTGGATCTTCTTCTCAACTGGGTGACTCCCTGTTCGAGCCACAATCTTCTGGCGATTCAGCATCTTCAAGTACATAAGATACCATTTGCTAGCAACTGAACATACCCTGACACATGAAAAATAAATGATAAAACAGTTAAACAGAGATTTGGCACCATGTGCTTTGGTTTTAAAGTTCATAATTAATTTTCTTTTGAGAATATGAAGAATTTAAAAATGAAACCAGCTTGTTTCGTCTACAACAGCTGCTTACATTAGAAAACATGTTTTACTTATGTAGCACCCCCTCAAGTATTATGCTGCCAAGAGAGAGGGGCTGCACAAGAAGAATAACCTCCACCTGCACCCATGGGTATAAGTATCAGAGTGGGGGGTTGCGGGTTACATTAGCATCTCTGGGATAAATGATCCAAATGCTCTGACCCATCTCTTCTAGGGGTCTCTGTGGTTCTCACCCCACACGTGGGAACAGTGTACAGCACAAAAATCACCACTTTACTGTAAACATTAACTTCTTTTACTATGAACAGGTATGCAGAACAATACAGAAATGATAAAGCAAAAGAAGGGAAAATAATTATTAATAGCAAGCATCCATAAGCCTGACAATCACAAATTGGCCAAATATTTGTCTAGTAAATTAAGCAACCTGCCCAGTCAACCAGGGCTATGAGCAACTTGAATTATCAGTAGCAGTCTGTGGATTCTCTTGCACAGACTGCCCCTCTGGAAAACCTGAGGGTTACCCAAGACCATAAGGGTAAATGTCATACCAGTGCACAAAAGAATATTTTACTGTAACTCTCATAGTCCCCAGTCCAAAGAGTGCATGCATCCAAAAAAAAAAAAGGAAAAATCACAAGAATGTTGGGCCCGGGTATAACTAAGAAAATGGTTGTTAAATCATAGTCAGTGCAGGCTGTATAAGTTGAAAAGTAATGATTCTCTCTGGGGAAGCTCCAAGCTTATAGAGGCTCCAAACCAGGGGAAAACAAGCTGGTTCCCTGCCCTGATGCAGGGATTTAGAAATTCAGGGTAGGCCCCTACTTGTTTGGTAGTGAACAGCAGGGGTTTATCGTGTAGCTCACTGATGCAACAGTCTGAGCCCCAGAAAGACAGCTGGAATCACTGTACAGCTGCTGAGCAAAGTAGGATTACTTAGCTGAACAAGGTCCTGCAGGTGGAGGACGTAAACTCTCAGCTCTAGGACTCTCCTTTTGCTGTGCTCTGTCTCCTGGTAGCCATGAGCGAAGGGCAAGGAGGGATCCTAGCCCAAGCACAGCTCTCTGCTTTCCTTCCCCTGCTGCTCTCCCACACAGCCTCGTGCCTTTTTTTTGCTTGCTCCTCACTGATTGGACTGACGTTCTCTCCTCTCTCCGGGTAGTAAGCTGGCTCCCCATTGGCTCATTTAAGTAACTGAACCCCCTGTACCTCTTGTAATCCGATAACGGCTGCTTTTTGCAACAGCACAAGTCTCATGCTGGATTTAAACTGAAACATTATGACATCTCTCTGCTCCACAGGGGAAAACAACAGTGCCCAGTTGTCCCCTCGCTGCAAATCTGGGATACAGTTGTCACCATTCCAGTTATTATCTTTTGCCCTTTTATTTTTCTTGTCCCTGGGTTACACCATACCTCCCTGCGTCAGGTAAGGTCTCGGGGGCAGGGACCCAAATCAGGCAGTCCGGCCACATATCCCCCCCCCCCCCCACTTAATCAGAGAGCTTGCCCTCACGCTTCTGAAAAGGAAACCAGATTAACATGTATTATCTATCTAATACATATTCCGTACTGACTAGCCAAACAGCAATATGATATTATTGAATTTGAGTTAAACCCACATTTTTCTTTCTGGCCACCACTATGGGGGAGGCATAGGGGCTCCTGGACTCCTCGATAATACCGGCAGGTCCTGTAGATGCTTTCTTACATCTTCTATGTCCCCAGGGGCCAGCCGGCGAGACCTTTCATGGAAAAGGGGTGTGTCATGCAGAGGTATATGGCGCTCTACCCCTTTTGCACATCCCACATCCCACTCATGTGTTGAGAACACATTGCCATGCTTTGAGAGTTGGTGTACCAATCAGTCTTTCCAATCCGGAGGAATCGGGGAGTCCCCAAAGTTGAACAATGAGGTATCAATTGGTGTGGTAGGCCCCCCTCAGGGGGGAACATCCAGTGGTAACGGTGTCTACAGTATATATTCTGGCTACTTCGGCACCTCTGGCTAGGGTGATCTCCTTATTGGATTCATTTCACACCCAGACCTGCAATTGAGTACTGCTCAGGGCTTGAGCTGGTAAAAATCCCTCTTTGTACTAGCAGTTCCCCAGGCAGATGATTATTTGGGGATGCTTCTAACATTACTGGTTGTTTCTTCATCTTGGAGGTAAGTTCTAGGTGGCAGGGAACTGGTATGGTAGCCCCCAGCGGTAACGTTACTGGCTGTGATGATGCATACCACACTGGCCCCAAGTCGCCTTCACATTGACTTCATGCCTGTCCCACCTGTCAGTATGCCGCTAGACACAGGGGATGGATGGTTAACACGCTGGCATAGTCAGGCCCTATCAGCTCTTTGTATTTCCCAGCCAGCCTCCCAAACAAACTGGCATTGGTTCCAATGATGAGTGGGGTATTATCTTTTCCCTTGGTTTCAGGACACACCTTAGCCATCACCGGTATCATCTTGTGAAGTCCCGGCACCTATTACATATCCTCGATAAGGGTAACTGGTCTCACTCAGGCCCCAAATAGCCAAACCCTCGACTGGGTGTATTGGAAGATGTCTCAAGATTAGCCTCGTACCAGTAGTCGAAAATGATGGTAATCTGAGATCCGCTATTCAGAAGAGCCTTCACTGGCTGCCCCTCTATCTTTACAGATACCACTGGGGTAGGCCTGATCAGCCCCTTGGGTACTGGCCCATGGTGCGATACTGGTTGGAAACTGGAGCTTTGTATCTTCTGGGGTCCCGAGCGCTCCCTAACGAGATCCCTCAGTAGTTTTCCCTGTGGATGTGCCCACTTTGGGGTCCCTCGTGGGCAGTCCCTGGGTTTGGGGCAAGATCTCAACAAGTGTCCTTCTCCTCCACAGCAATAACAAAGCACAGGCTTGTTCTTCTCCAGGTTGAATAATGGTTCTCCCTCATAGCTCACTGGTTTCCTTTCTCATTGGAAAAGGTTGGCAGATACTGGTCTGGATGGTGCGGACCCTTCCTGACCCAGTAAGGCTTGCTTTAAGGACACCATGTCTTGGCACAGGCAATCAACCGTGGCTCTTAGATCCCCATCTGGGTGGAGGGTCACTGCTGTAGCCTTTCCTGCGGGTCCATCCCCTAGTGGGGATGATAGGGTGTGTTGTGCTTTCAGAGAGGCTACGGCTTCTTGTAACTACTTAACTGGCTCGGCCCAACCAGACATTTCATTTACTGCCAGGTTGCCAGGTTCTTGTGGCCTGGTTTGGCCTCTGCTGGAAACAGGATGCTGGGCTTGATGGACCCTTGGTCTGACCCAGCATGGCAATTTCTTATGTTCTTATGTACTGGTACCAGCCGTCAAGCTGGGGGGTCCAATTTTTCCTCTGCCCTAACCAAAGCTTGACTGGCAGCCTCCTGTTCCTCCTCATCCCATATTTCCCTAAGGAGCTGTAGAAACTTCGGCGGAACAGCCCTCCTCTCCCTTAAACGCAGATGCACGATCATTCTATCGGACTGCGGGGCTCTGTGTACCAGCTGCGCCAGCAGGATTAAGTCTTTCTGGGAGGGGAGAGTTCCTTCTTTTTGGACAACTCTCCCGATGTTCCAGCTGCCCCAGGAAATCTGAGAGCTTCTCTCCTTCCCTCTGACTGGTTTCCCGGAACCTGAAATATAGGTCAGATCCACTTTCGGTGGTACCAAAAGTGCTTTCTAGTACATCCAGATACTCCACTGCAGTGGCTTGAGGATTTTCGGCCTTTATGGTCCCGAATATCTCTAGCGCAGGGCCTCTCAAATTCTCCCCGATGTAGCGCCTATTTTCAGCATCAGAGCAGTACCACTCTTGCACCATCTGTGTGGCCTGTTCCATCCAGTTGTCATAGTCATCTTCTCCGCCGGGCACTAGAATCATGCTAGAAAAAGTCCTCAGACGCTTGTAAGCATTTTTCTCAGTGTAGGGCTTCTGGGTCGCTTCCATCACTTTTCCTACTGCCAATATAATAGAAGCAGCGTCTGGAGGGGGAGTTTCTGTAGGGAAAAGCAATGTCTTTAAATCTTGCAAAGTTTTCTCTTGTATCTCCAAGAATGCGGTAAGCTCTTCAGGCAGGTTACTATCTTTAGGGAATGGCCCCATGGTTCCTCCTGCTTGAACTAAACTCTCCATCCTCCACGGGGCATGCTCCATGGAGGGTTTTATCTCCTCTGGTAGTGCATCCAGCTTCTCAGCATGTCCACACACACACAGAACTGTCAGGGTTTGCTGTGTGGGTCCTGCACTCGTGACAGTATTTTCATCTGCCTTATCACTGTGTGTTCTTCCACCATAGACTGGATCTCCTGTAAACTTGTCTCTATTGGGAAATGTTGCACAAGGAAAGCCCGTGCCGGATCCACTTCCTCACCCTTGCACCAATTAATGAACGATTGTACCTCCATATTCACACAGGGGAGGTACTTCTCTAGTGGATGGGACATATTACACACTCTCTTTGCCTGGGGCACAGGACCACCCGCTATTATCCCCATAGGGGCCACCACTTCTGTGTAGCACCCCCTCAAGTATTATGCTGCCAAGGGAGAGGGCTGCACAAGAAGAATAACCCCCACCTGCATCCTTGGGTATGAGTATCAGAGTGGGGGGTTGCTGGTTACGTTAGCACTTCTGGGATAAATGATCCAAATGCCCCGATCCTCTCTTCTAGGGGTCTCTGTGGTTCTCACCCTACACCTGGGAACAGTGTACAGCACAAAAATCACCACTTTACTGTAAACATTAACTTCTTTTACTATGAACAGGTACGCAGAACAATACAGAAATGATAAAGCAAAAGAAGGGAAAATAATTATTAATAGCAAGCATCCATAAGCCTGACAATCACAAATTGGTCAAATATTTGTCTAGTAAATTAAGCAACCTGCCCAATCAACCAGGGCTTATGAGCAACTTGAATTATCAGTAGCAGTCTGTGGATTCTCTTGCACAGACTGCCCCTCTGGAAAACCTGAGGGTTACCCAAGACCATAAGGGTAAATGTCATACCAGTGCACAAAGAATATTTTACTGTAACTCTCATAGTCCCCAGTCCAAAGAGTGTATACATCCAAAAAAAAAAAGGAAAATCAAAAGAACGTTGGGCCCCGGGTATAACTAAGAAAATGGTTGTTAAATCATAGTCAGTGCAGGCTGTATAAGTTGAAAAGTAATGATTCTCTCTGGGGAAGCTCCAAGCTTAAAGAGGCTCCAAACCAGGGGAAAACAAGCTGGTTCCCTGCCCTGATGCAGGGATTTAGAAATTCAGGGTAGGCCCCTACTTTCAGGCCGATACAGTAAAGCGCGGCCGCAGTTACCCCGTTTCTAACCCGCTGTGTACTCCACAATTTCGCCGCGTAAGCCTAACCCGCGATTCACTTTTGTTTTTACCGATCCTTACCGCTTCTTTTAACTCGACGTGTATCCCTTTCCGCCCGCGGCATGTATATGTATGTAAACGAGCCAATTAGCTATTTCCCTCCCATACAGTAAAGTGCGCCCCGACTATCGCCTTTTTAACCTGCTATCTTGCCGCGTCTTTAACCTACTAATTTACCGCCTACTCTGACTCTTGCGTTAGTGTGGTTCACTGGTTGCTCAGCATATTCAATTTAAAGCTTTAACCTTGGTATTTAAGGCTCAGCATGATCCCATACATTCCATTGCACTGTCTGTATTCACAAGAATGTAATTATCTGATTCTACCACCAAAAGCCACCCAGTCCCAAACCAACCCAATCCACAGAAATAGAAATGATTCTCGCACTTAGCCGAACAGTCCCAAACCAACCCAATCCACAGAAAAAGAAATGCTTCTCGCACTTAGCCGCCCAGTCCCAAAGCAACCCAATCCACAGAAAAAAAAATGCTTCTCGCACTTAGCCGCCCCTTCCCAAACCAACCCAACCCACAGAAAAAAAAATGCTTCTCGCATTTAGCCGCCCAGTCCCAAACCAACCCAACCCACAGAAAAAAAAATGCTTCTCGCACTTAGCCGCCCAGTCCCAAACCAACCCAACCCACAGAAAAAAAATGCTTCTCGCACTGGGGTACACGTATTCATCTTCGTCGGCGGGGCTGCTGAAGCCGCTCTCTCTCGACGCCCTTCTACTGCTGCTGCTGGGGGCTTGCGTGGCCGCGGCCAGGGCAGGTGAGCAGGGGCTGGGGAAAGTTTGGGACTGTGAAATTTCGTCTCTCTCTGCTGGGGCTTGGATTGGGTTGGTTTGGTTTGGGACTGGACAGCTAAGTGCGAGAAGCATTTTTTTTCTGTGGATTGGGTTGGTTTTGGACTGGGCGGCTAAATGTCGTCTCTCTCTGCTGGGGCTTGGATTGGGTTGGTTTGGGACTGTAAGAGAGCCATCCACTTCCTGGTACCTGTCATTTCAAACGTCATTTGAAATGACGTTTGAAATGACAGGTACCAGCACACCCAGGATACTGTATAGGCGCTGTATAGCGCCTATACAGTAAAATGGATTGCGCTTCATGGACGCGCGTTGGACGCGGCTTGCATTTGCATGCCATTTAAATACAGTATCGAGTGGTAGGTGATTCGAACTGTGCGTGCGGCAAACGCGGGTGCGCCAGGCACTAACGCACCTCTTTCTACCGCCTCTTACTGTATCGGCCCGCTTGTTGGTAGCAAACAGCAGGGGTTTATCGTGTAGCTCACTGACACAACAGTCTGGGCCCCAGAAAGACAGCTGGAATCGCTGTACGGCTGCTGAGCAAAGTAGGATTACTTAGCTGAACAAGGTCCTGCAGGAGGAGGACGTAAACTCTCAGCTCTAGGACTCTCCTTCTGCTGTGCTCTGTCTCCTGGTAGCCATGGGTGAAGGGCAAGGAGGGAACCTAGGCCAAGCATAACTTTCTGCTTTCCTTCCCCTGCTGCTCCCTCACTCTGATCTCCCACACAGCCTCCTGCCTTTTTTTTAGCTTGCTCCTCACTGATTGGTCTGACGTTCTCTCCTCTGTCCGGGTAGTAAGCTGGCTCCCCATTAGCTCATTTTAGTAACTGAACCCCCAGTGCCTCTTGTAATCCAATAACGGCTGCTTTTTGCAACAGCACAAGTCTCATGCTGGATCTAAACTGAAACAGTTTTATTATGACCTCTCTCTGCTCCACAGGGGAAAACAACAGTGCCCAGTTGTCCCCTCGCTGCAAATCTGGGATACAGTTGTCACCATTCCAGTTATTCTCTGTTGTCCTTTTATTTTTCTTGTCCCTGGGTTACACCAAACCTCCCTGCGCCAGGTAAGGTCTGGGGGGGCAGGGACCCAAATCAGGCAGTCCGGCCACACTTACATTCTCCCTCTCTTTCCACATCCTGTTTAATCTAGTTTTGAATGTGTTAAATGAAGCTCATATTCACATTATAGTAAACTGGAATCATTCTAGTAACCTTGAAATTAATAGCTGGCGAAATCTCATTGAATGAATTATTTAAAAAAAAAAAAAAAAAAGCAATATTCACTATCAACCTGAACTGATTGGCAAAGGATTTTTATATTAGAATATGTTGCTTTTGACAAGTTTAAGAAAGCTTTAATGTTCTTAGTATTTCTTTTCTAGTTAATCGCACTGCTGAACACAAAAGCAGTGTTATGTACAGAATGGCTGGACTTATCCCTTCTAGAAAGAAGTTATGTTTGGTATCCAAAGAACAATAAGAGTTTGCTGCCTGGCTGATCAGTGTTGGATCAAGTTCACATTCCCAAGCTCCCCCTCTCCCACCTACATACGCGGGGGGGGGGGTGGAAACATAGCAAAGTGGGAACGAAGGGCCCTTTTTTTTTTTTTTTTTTTTTTAACACAGGGATGTGAGCACAGTCTTTCCTAATATGGACACAGCTGTGCCTGCATAGCATTAAACATTGATTTAATCCATTTCTTGGGAAAACATCCTAAGAAAAGCAGAGAGACTAGCAAGCAGTTATTAGGCTGCTCGTTGTTTTCCTTGGCCAACTGGAACATTCATACATGGATTAGAACATTTTTTGTGAGGTATTTTGGAAAGAAACGTATTTTCTTCTGGACCAATTAGAGTTGATACACATCCAAAAGCCCTCTCATACAGGAGATCATTTACTGCAGGTATGAAGCCTTTTTGTTGCTGTTTTGAAAACAACTGAAAGTCATGTTTGACATCTGCAATGCAAAAGAGCATTAATCAATTACTAACTTTTTTAAAATTTAAATTATTTAGTTATCCTCATCAGTTAAAAAAAAAAAAAAAAGACTTCTATTTGTTGTTAACATAAACTTCATGCAATGATTTAAATTAGAGATATCCATTTAGGAACTGGTAAATTTTTATG
Organism: Rhinatrema bivittatum; assembly: GCF_901001135.1. Lineage (NCBI taxonomy): Eukaryota > Metazoa > Chordata > Amphibia > Gymnophiona > Rhinatrematidae > Rhinatrema > Rhinatrema bivittatum. The sequence continues at coordinate 568,428,542 of NC_042615.1, forward strand.
ATGGCTTATTTTAAAATCAGGATTACTTGCTTCTGATGAAGATGGTATCCCTGCCTCTCATAACATATGTGGAGAGTCTTGGTCCAGAGACTAATGTAAGGAAGGTGTTGTTAATCCTCTGGTTTTTCATACTACTGTTTACTGTTATGAGAATCAACTGTGCTTGCTGTACATTAATCCCTGCATTATCACTGGCTGCAGCTCAAAACACTAAAACTTTCCTTCTGAAAAAAAAAAAAAAGTGGCCGCCCTAATTTTTTAAATAGGTTCCCCCAGTTTGAAAGTATCCTGCTACAGATCTTAAAGTTTCTCCAAAGATAAACCTACTAAACAGAGTCGCCCTCGTATGTCACAAGGCCTGTCAGACATCTGATATATAGGGGCTTCTGTGGGCTCTAAAAGTTTCAGAAGTTCTCAAGCTTCTGGCTAACAAGAAGTAGCCTCTCTCCTGGATCTCTGTCATCAGAGCAGGATCTTTGCTTTAATCTTATCCTTTCTACTAGTTCTTACATTTGTTGTTCTTTGGTTTGTTTTCTTTTTCGCATAGGCCATGCCTCTTTTTTCCATGAAAATACACTGAATGCAGTAGGCATTCTCTGCTCTCCCCTCAATACTTCCACCATCATCTTCATCAGTTTCTTTCCTGTTGCAATTTTAGTTTTCTTAATAATTTATTTTATTTTGCTTCTGCTGTTTTATCAAAATGTCACCAAAGCAATGCGGTGACTTTGAAGTTTCTGCTGTGGGACCCTGAAAGTTGGATACAGTGCTGCTGCTTGAAGATATTGCATTTAGCTACTGGTCCCAGAAGGACTGAAAAATCCAAGTCTAGCTCCCATTCTGGTAGAAAGAACCCACAGAGGGAGATTTTGCTGGTGGCCAGTCACCAGCGGCTTTAATGTCTCAACATAAGGATGGAACAAAAGTGTAGAGCCTTCCCACTATACCCAGTCATCTGCTTAGAAGAACTCAAAGCATTTGTCACTATTCAGGGTACCAGAAAACCAATACTTTGGCAGAGATTTTCGCACATTGGTGCTAGGCATCAACTATGCACAACTTGAAAGATTTGTATGTGGTTAAAGTACCCCACTGAACTGAGAGGGCTTTTTATGTTCTCTTGCTGAATTCATCACCCTGCTCCTCTGGTAAATGCCCCAGGTTCCTGGAATCTTTTGTGCCTTTCTAGACAGATCTAAGGCAGTCCTCTGAAGACAGATAAACACAGGCCACAGAGAAGCCCTTCCTTCAGTTACAGAGGGCAGTTAGTTTTGATCCTGTAGGTACCATACAAGTCTATTATGTACTTAATACAAATGAATCTTGCTCTGTTCCAGCCTACTTCAAAAAGAGCTAAAGCAGGTTCGTCCTCAACAGCTGTATCGCAACTTAGTAGTGCAAAAAGTTCAGAAAGCTGTAGGGCAGGAGTAGGCAACTCCAATCCTTGAGTATCACAAACAGGTCAGTTTTTCAGGATATATATGAATATGCATGAGATATATTTGCATGCACTGCCTCCATTGTATACAGATATATCTCATGCATATCCATTGCGCATACCCTGAAAACTGGAGCTGTCTGTGGCACTTGAGGACTGGAGTTGCTACCCCTGGTCTAGCGCAAAGCAAAAGCTTCTCTGATTAGCATTCAGAAGGTCCATGTAATCTATCAGTATGGATATTTGGGCACTCTTCAAGAATAATAATTATTACAGACAAGTAGTTATCCTTAATACTAGAGCTCAAGTATTATATTCTGTATCCCACTGTTAACTTCTGTGCTGTGTCAGAAATGCAGGTCTCCTGTTTCAAAATACCTGAGCATCACATCCCTGGCTGTTGTGAAGAAATAAATATTATTAGTTATAGAGCACTATCAGTAAATATATCGCTGTTCATAAGATGGAAAGTAAACATAAGCCATTTATAAAAGGTGCACAAGTTAACCAAGGAAAACAAATAGACACAAAACAGGTCAGGTCCCTTCACAAGGATTTATAAAAAAAAAAAAAAGGTGAAATATTATACTGCCAGACAAGATAATTAATGGATAGGAATGTGAAGCAGGGAAGATTTGTGGTACTTGTAGCACTAAGGAAGCAGAGAGACATGAAATAGGGTTACACTACAAGGCAGATGTGAAAGAGGAGTATTGGGGGATTTCATACCCTGTTTCAGAAACGGTAACTCAAAGAAGAAAGAGTAAATAATCTTATGCACAGATACTAGTAGGGAGATACCAGTTTACTAATTAATAGGCTAGTATGACTTCAAGGATGTACATAAAAGATAAGCTTAAATATAGTTTATATAAATAATGTATAAAGTACATCTAAACCAATATAAATTAGATTGTATTGAAGAAAACTTAATTCAAACAAAGTTTTAAGTCTGTATCGACTCTTGCAAAACAGGATCAACATTTTCTCCACGCAGGAGGTTCTTAAATTTCATGGTTACATATATTCAAGTTGTACCCCCTTCACATTTGGCTTCTCAAAGTATAATGGTCTTTAAAAATGCCTCTGGTTCTGTTTCAATTTTCCAGAACCTTAGTGAGCATAGAAATCCTGATGACAAAATAAAATATAAGAATAAGGAATTTGTAAAGTGGGTGATGATCCAGAGTCAAAGTGACAAGCAATAGGGAATGCTGTGCCAAGCAGCTGTTGAGAAACAGAGGTCAGATCTTGAGAGAATAGGCAAGCAGAAGAGAAAATGAGTAACTAGCAAAAGAAGAGACCAACACAACAATATGTGACTGTGGTATAAGCCTTCCTTTTCAAAGGCTAAAGGATCACCCTCTGGCCTGCAATATGCCGGCTAATCACAGCTGTCTTTCATCACTGGAATATTAATTTCCCCGTCCTAAGAATAGCCCATTGATGGTGTCTTGAACAGGTTTTGTACAGCAAATATGATCACTGCTACATCCATTCACATCCCGCATTTCTTTTCTGTTGACAAATTCAAATACATTAATTAACATTTTGAAAAGAAGATTAACATGACATGTTTCCAAAATATAGCAAGGAAAATAACTGAAGGAGAGAAAAACTTAGCCCATGCCTGTTATCCAGTCCATAAGATAGGGAGGGGAAATCAAGGTGAAAAAAAAAATCCAAAACGCTATAAGTGCAGACGGAGGAGATGGAGTCCTTTTCCCAGACCTCATCGATTATTCTGAGCCTGGGAGTTTTGTAAACAGTTGACTTGTATGTGGCTCTCCGGCACTTTTACCAGGCTAATCCCACTGCACCTCTGGCTTGAAAGAAGTGTCCATAAGACCTCAGGCCTGAGTCTGACACTCTTCAGGATATGTCCCTTACCTTACTTTCCTTTTCTTTAGCAGCAGCTTAAAGAGGTGAGTGTCTGCAGAGTAGCAGCCACCATATCCTGCATAAAACCTCTCCATAAGGATTTGCTTATCCCTTAAAATATAACAAAGAGAAATCTGGGAAGCACATAAAAACCGTAAACATGTTTAACCAGGTGGCTAGGTTGCGTTAACTTTCATACTGCAATAAGAAAATTAGAAATGCCATACTGGGTCAGACCAAAGGTCCATCAAGGCCAGCATCCTGTCTTCGACAGTGGCCAGGCAGGATCCCAAAGAATAGATCCAATCCTCCATGCTCATAACCAGAGACATAGTAGAAGTTGTATTGTACTGCAACCAAAGAACTTCATATCAAGACATTTGAATGTTCTAGTTCTTGGGCTGTTCTACCAAACAGTGTAAAATGTTATCTATATCTGGTAGAGAAAAGGATAAATTGAAACTGGTACTGTAAACTAAATCAGAGTTTTTGGGTGACTGCAATTCTCATTTCAGAAGCATCTTTTAACAATCCACATCTGACATCGCCACATCAGTTTTACTGAATATTATCCACAAATCAATGAGGATGCATGCTGTTTAGGAGAGATGTACTGTGAACTTAGCGATACTGAATTAACATCAGTGGTTTTTATTCATAGGAGTTGCATCTAATCAGAAGTGAGTTGATAACATTTTCTGACAGCATTTGTGAAACAGGGTCACTTGATTAGTTAATTAGTCTGTTCCTGATCCAGACACTCTGAGGATAACTTTCAGAAAACTCTACATGGTGCCATATATCACATATATGCCTGCACAGAGATCCCCACTAGTATTTTAGAACCCATATGTATCATAAAATATGTGCCTCTCTACCCAGCAACAAGCGTGCATATGTATGTTTATGTGCAAACACATGCAGTGCATTGAAAGCAAACACTTTTCATCCCTATTTTAAAAATGTACGCACGAAAATGAGGTAGACTTACGTAAAACCCAATTTATGCGCATGTGAGTCAGCATATTTTAAAACATGCACGCTTAATTGAAATTAGCCAGTTTACCAATTACTCCACCAGTTTGCCCAGTCCTTCTTTAGATCTATTGAGACCCTCCTGGTTCTTCAGCCTGACCTCCCCTCCGTTCATCCAGACCTCACACCCAGTCAATAATATATAATAAAAAGTTAATATCAATTATTCCAGATAATTACAGGTGTAAAATGATGCAAGTTGCCATATGTACGCTTGTGTCATTTAAAATAGCAATATACACGCATAACTGTTGGCCATGCCCCTCCACTGGCTCTTTATTTACACACATAGAACAAATGTACTTTTGATATTTATAAAATACTGATTATGCTAATATAGGCTACTTATAACTCTTTTGAAAATTACCTCCTCTCTTAGAACCCAATGTAATAAAATATGAGTAAAAAATGTGAGCTAAAGATATGCTAATGCATCAGGAGTAAAAAAAAAAGCATGCTAAACTGAAAATGTGTGCATAAAACGATTTATGCATACAGAGCATGTTTTCTGCTCAGAAACGTATGTGTACAAACAGGGGCGGGTCCAGTGGGAGGCAATGTTCCCTCGCCCCTCTCTTGCTGGACCACTTTGATTGGTTGGAGGGAAAGACTCTTGGCGCTTGCCCACCATTCATTGTGCCCCTCCTCTATGTCCCCCATACAAAAACTTCTGGAATCACTGCTGTGCAGAAATCATGTTTTCTGCGCACAGAACACACTGGGGTAGATTTTCAAAGGGTTACGCGCGTAACCCCCGAAAAGCTACCCTAAGCTGCCCCTGCGGGTGCCAAGCCTATCTTGCATAGGCTCGGCGGTGCGCGCAAGCCCTGGGATGCGTGTATGACCCGGGGCTTTCCCGAGTCCTTCGGCACTGCAGCCATGCCGGAGGTTTGCGCGCCGACAGCTGGCCAGCGCGTGCAAGTCGTAACTTTTGAAACAAAGGTAGGCAGGGGGATTTAGTTAGGGCTGGGGGGTGGGTTAGATAGGGGAAGGGAGGGGAAGGTGGGGGGAGTGGTTGAAAAGTTCCCTCCGAGGCCGCTCCGATTTCGGAGCGGCCTCGGAGGGAACAGAGGCAGTCTGCGTGGCTCGGTACGCACAAGTTGCACAATTGTGCACCCCCTTGCGCGCGCCGACCCTGGATTTTATAACATGTGTGCGGCAGCACGCACATGTTATAAAATCGGGTGTAGATTTGTTCGCGCCGGGTTGTGCAAACAAATCTGCGCCCGCGCGCAGGTTTTAAAATCTGCCCCACTGTGTACAAATAAAGTTTTAAGCCGTAAATCCTGAGTACGTCACCTCTGCACCATGAGCTCCCCACAGACTACCACTAGCCCTGGAAACTTTACTCCTGTTCTGACTGTGACTTAAATTTCAAGGCACTAAGACAATGTGGTAAAACTTATGCACCTCTCTCCATCAGTGAGACGGGAGTAATGGCTAATGGCTTGATTAACATGGGATTTCATGGACAAGTGTTAGTATGGGTGCACAATTATGTGCACTTTTTTTTTTGCGCAACACTCCTTAAATTGGGAGTAAAGTTTGTGCACAAAAAATGCGCACAGAACACAGTGCTGACGTGTGCACATATTAGCGCTCCTTATTTCATCGCGGCAGAGGTATATACTATGGCTATTGGTTACAATTGTTTAAACTTGAACCTATGTTTAGAAAAAAAAAGCCCCCCTTTTTCTTTTTATATGTATATGCCAGCTTGTACATACTGTCTGCTGAGCTTGGAAGTTTGTGAGACAGTTGCTGTACAGGTTCACAACACAATTTCTGAACTTGAACACACTGGAGGAAGTAACGGTCTGCTACATAGTGCAAGCCCCAGGTTTTGTTATCTTTTTTTTTTCTCCAAGATTTTCCTAAACAGCGTGATCATGTTTTCCACATGAAAGAGAGTTGAATTAACCAGGAGATATGCTGTTTGCTTAAAATTAGACAAGTTTTACTGCTAGTATCTTTATCGAGGTTTATTTCCAAAATAACTAGAAAGAACTAGTGTTCATTACAAAATATTATATCACTTCGCTTTTAAATTGTCCATCTGTCGAAGACCTTCACTAGCCATGTAAGCTCATCTGCTCTGTGTCACACACTGCCTCTCCATTATTTCTATTTTAAGCACAGTTTGATCTTTTGGCTTTGATCTAAAGCTTTTCATCATGAAAAAGGATGTTCTCGCAATAACAAAAAAAAAAATAGGTGCAACCAGATACATTAAGTTATAAGGTTAATTGTGCCAGATGTGATTACTTGTACGTCTAATCTTCTGTCTGTATGTGTGTTGTATGTAAACATACCAGCCATGAAAGGTCTGCGAACACTGAGCAAAATACAAATGTGAGAATTGTAAGTATTCAGGTTATTTATGTCTCAGCTTGCTAATCCATTCAGTACAGCCTTCAGACAGAATGGATATAATTAATGTGTGCCTCTGACTGACTGACACAGATGAAAGAGTGGAAAGCTAACCAAAACCAGTCACATGATCTGGACATCCACACACCTATTCCAGAAGCTGGAAGGCCTCTTTTACCTTTGAAACTGACCTTTAATACTTGTACTTGGTGAACTATGTACTTCGACGTCCATTCCAGGTGTCAAGACACACCCTCTCTTACTATGGGGTTTTCCTTCTTTGCATTATAACATAGTAAATGACAGAAGATTAACCCCCCCCCCCAAAAAATGACCCTTCCATTCTGCCCAGTAGCAATTTTGTCCACATTGGATAGATGTGATTCCCATATAGAGCCTGATCGCCACTCCCTCTTGCCTCAAGTGGCTGTTAGGTTTGTCACTGCCACACTGTGCACACCATGCAGTCATATCAGTGCAGTTTTGGGCTCTAATCCCTGCTCTGTACAGGTTATTCCAGTGCATCATTACCATTCTCTTGCCATTTGTGTTTATTCCACAATTTTTTAAAATTCTATTTATTACTATTTATATATTCACCACCTCCTTTGGGAGGGCATTCTAGGCATCCACTATACTCTCCTTGAAAAAAGAAATATTTCCTGATGTTCCAAAATGTTCTAAAGTCAGGTTTTCAACATGCCCCCCCCCCCCCCCCCGTTTCCTATAGCAGAGATAATAATGAGCAAAGCTCCCATTCCTTATTTTTACACACACACACACACACACACACACACACATACTTGCATCTGTAAGAATACACTTTGTATTCCTCAAAGTTCAAAGACACTGACAAAATTATGCTAACATATTTAAAGTAATAGTGTCTCTCCTCTTTTTACTTTCTCCATAGCATTATATACGAGCCAATTTTGGGGGGGACTCAGTACCAAACATCACATTGCTGATGCATACGAAAATGCATTTTCTGTGAAATGTAGGCAGTTCTAACTCGAACTCTTTAGTGAGAATGTGCCTGTTGAATTCGGGGTGCTGAGCAGACTTTTGCCTCCCTCCCCGGAGCGTGCTGACGTTTCCAGTCAGATAAGGGACAGTCATTAAAATAGAAAAGTCAGCAAGCCCTCGGCAGGTGAGGAAGGTAAGGCGCAGTGTGTGGGCCAGCTTGGGGGGGAGGGGCACTGCCGCGTTCATCGGCTGCAGGTCCTGGAGCAGAGAAGAGGGCGCGTGTACCTTTAATACGCGCAACTTGGCAGACTCCTCCCAAGCGGCGGGGGACCGGGACCCTCTTAGGTGTTTCCTTTGGTTTAGAAGAGACGGTTTTCCGCCTAGACCCAGTCTGGGTCGCAGAAGAGCACATTGGTAAGGCAGAGCTGGATGCACAGCCTATGGGGGGGAGGTTAAAAATAAAAACGAAAGAAAAGGGCTGTTCTGTGCTAAAACGCATGTGCAAGAGCAGAACTTACTGCGGAAAAGCCCGGGATTCCCGAGGTGCATCTCCTCACAAAACTTGAACGAAAGGTAACTGTCTTTGAAGGCCAGTTTGACACGGTATGAAAGCTGGTTGGGGGGGAGGGAGATGGAAATCAAAACTTAAAGACGTGAAAGCGCTCTGCATTCAGTTTTGTGTTGTGGTGGCTGGGAGCAGGACAGGAAGATTACAGGCTAAAGCAATGTCTGAGGAGAAACCGAGTACGTCCAGTTTTTCATCTTTTTTTTTTTTCGTTTTTCTGTTTTGTTGTTCTTGTTTTATGTAGCCATTGTTGGAAGAAAGCTCTGCGTGGACAGAAAATCGGCTGGCAAGGCAAGTGAAAGATGAGGTGAGAAGAAAATATTTTTTCTGTACCTTTTCAAACCCCTCCCCTCATCCTCACTCCTGTTTTGATTTTTGTTCAGTCCTTGCACACCTGCATCCTCCAGGCTCTCTGTGAAATTCTCCTCATGTGGCTGTTTACAATTCACATTTTACTTTATGTAATTTATATGAATGTTTGACGAAACTAATTTTACTAGTAAAGAAAAAAAAAAAACCAGAATAACTAAACTGCTGTTTGTGGAGCAATTGCATAGAAAGGAACTTTACTCAGGAGTTTGCAGTGGTGAGCTGGGGGTTAAAACTTCCTACTGCAACTCTTATCTCTTTTAAGAGTCAGATACAAAAATGTTTCTGCAACACATTGTTTGACTTTAAGCAGCAAAAGAAAAAAAAATGCCTTCCTGAGATTGCAAAAAAATGTGGTCATGCATAAGTAGTTAAATGGATTATCGCAGGATATGCCATTCTGAGACTGGAAAAGCATTTTCTTTTATTCTTTCCAATACAGCGATGGAAAAATGTGTCTGCAGTCTGTTTATGGTTTCTTACTCATGCTGGGTAACTGCCCTCAAGTTGACTATTCCTCATTTGAAACCACTGTCATTTGAACTGCAGGTCAGAAAATGGATTAGATTAAACCAAAGGAACAGAAAAAGCAGCAAAAGGAAAAGAACACAGGATGAGGTGCTGTTTGAGAAGGTAGGGCATGCAGTCTCCTCTCGCCCTGCTGGGGTGTCTGCAACAGGATTAAAGTCTTGTTAACTGTGTGAGAGTAAACTCTGGAGAGGCTGCAAGGGTACGATAAATCATCCCATACGCACAATTTCTTTCTTTTTAGAAGTCCTAACGTAATGATCCAGCGTTGAATAGCGTGAGAGTTCATGCATGGTTATAGGTTTAAACACAGACCAATCAGGCAGGAATTTTAATCATTTAATCAGATAGATTAACCTTCACTGAGAAGGGAGACAAGGCACCTTTGGTGGGTGGGTGGGGTGAAGAAATAAGAACCTGGTTCATTTGAGCACTTTACTGGTTAAAATGTTGAAAATCAAGAGTTACTAAAATGCCAAAATAGCATAAAGAAATGGATCAGAATCCTAAAGTAAACGGGTCTCTATGTGCAGGGTATTGAAAGTGTGGAAGTACACTTGCTTTGCATTTTCCCCAGCTTTTCTGGCACCCGCCTCAAGGTGGGTGGGGAGGGATTAGTCTCTCCAAATGGCTTAGTTTTGTAAGCATACCATAACAGGGATGAACTTCATTTGTAAGCCCAGAGTGTGCTTGATATGATCTCTCAAGTTCACTGCTGATGCCCTTTTTTAATACCTGCATTGAGCCAAGGAGAGTCTCCTTCTGGAGTTTGTAATATGTAGAGGCAACATGTCAAAGTGCTCTTGAAAATCCTTCTTAATCAGGCCAGTGGCACCCGGTAAAAACTGGACCTATTTCTATATCTTTCTGCCGCATTTCTTGGTCTCTCTTGGTGCTTGAGGATCTTCTTTCTCTCCATATGGTCCACAGAATAGTCAGTGCCAAGACGTCCGTGAGCAATGCCATTCTGGTGCTTTTCTCTTGTACCACAATGGCCAGTTTTCTCGCATTAAACTTGTTTTTGTTTAAAATGACCCTCTGCTGTGTAGTATCCATGGAAAGGCTGTTTAAATAATCTGCAAAGAAAGCAATTCCTTAAACACATGACCCCAGCACTTTTTTTTGTTTTTTTGTAGAGCAGCAATTTACAGATTTGTTTTAATGATAAACAAATTGGTTCAAAATTTTTTTTTCTCTATTAGCTCACCAAGTTTGTTTTTTCAGTATGTTATTATTTCACATTTAGTATATATAGTACTATTTATTAAAAATTTTTAGTAGATAGAAGCTGACCTGTTTGCGGATATGATCTGGTCAAACATCAACCTTGGATAACTCTTATACAGTGATTAAATAAATATTAAAGTGTGTGTGTGCAAATGTTATGCTACCTCCAGCAAAAATTAAAAAATATAAATATTTGTTTTCTTTTTGGGTCATTTGTTATCCCATTAAAATAAAATGTATCTGAAAAATGTGAGTGAACCTTGCTAGTTTTATGGCAAAATTTCTGCTATTGAGGTGGTAACAGTCACTCTAATAGTATACTGCCTTAGTATGATTTTTGTGGTATTTTTACAAATGTCTCTTAATAGCATTGCTATTAAGGTCAACTTTGTATATCCAGGCTATCTGTATTGCTCATGCAAGGATTCAGAATTTCAAGTTAATTATGGTATGGAATTGAGGTACAATCGATTAATGGAAAATTAGAAACGTTTATATTTTTGTATGTTCTGTGATGCTTCTTCTCAGCACATCAGAGTTAGGAATGGATTAAAGCAAACTATTGCAGATATAACATCATTTGCTATTCAACATCATTCATGTGCAGCTTATTTTTAAATGAATAATCACTGTGCTTTTAAATGATTTAAAGTACTTTTGCAGCAGCATGTACTCCAGTGTGAAGCCTAAATTGAAGGATTATTTTTCCTTCATGAAAGAAGTAGGCCCTGAGTTATCTAAGAGATTCTTCCATTTTGTGTCTGCTTGTGAAACCTTTTAATATGTCCTAAATAAGCTAACTAGTAAGGATTGTTAAATGGAAAATCTGAATTGGGCTACTAAGTGTGTGTGTGTGTAGTCTAAGAAATGTAATTTTTCATAGAACAACTATTTGATAATACTCTTCTCTTACAGTCATGCATTTTTCTCACTCTCCACCTTCCCCCACACCATCACTTCTGTAATTCTAGCAAAATGTGCTACTAATATACAGTTTATGGGCTGAAATATGATTAGTAATCCACTGTCTGCCTAGAATCCATTTTCATGAGAAATTCAAGATGGCAGACCTAGGCCGAGTTCTTGATGCCCAGACAAGTTTTCGTGTGTGTACATTGCTCATTAATCAGACTAAGCACACTTGATACTTCAGCTAACACATCTGAATGTGTTTTTTTTCCTTCCTTCATAAGGAAAATGTATGCAGATTTGTTACTACTTTGTTCCATCTGTATGGCAAGTGAAAACATTTTATAAAACAGTAATCATATAAAAATGTGTTTAACAGCTTATAATATGACCTAGTGGTGATTTTCTTCTAGGTCACTGACATGGAACCTTTTGTTGCTAACCTGGAACTTTTTTTTTTTTTTTTTTTTAATGTGTTACCTTTTCACTATTGCAGCTTGGGGCTGCTGCTGGCCCCAACCTGGTACATTATTAAAAAAAAAAAAAAGGAAATTTTACCACCGATTACCTGGAGTCCCACAAACGGATTTGGTTTTCAGGATAACCACATTGAATATGCATGAGGTATATTTGCATGTACCACCACCATTGTGTGCAAATACATTTTGGGCATATTCATTGTGTATATCCTGACAACTGGACCAGTTTGTGACACTCCAGGACTGGAGTTGTCTACTCTTGGCCTATGACGTAAGTAATTCAAATTCAGGCCTTTATTCAATAAAGAATTAATTTAATAATTTTGAGAATTAAATCTCTTGATATCACAGATGTCATCTTGGGTCTAGCATTCTCTTTTTAACTCATGCTGCTTCCCTGAAGAGAAAAACTTTAAGTGATTTAGTCCTTTACTAAAGAAGGACCTTTTTAAGAAGGTCACCGCTGACTGCCTGTATAAAGTCATTTTATAATGCCTGCCTTTAGTGTTTAATAGAAAAGATCAAAGATTTACAATTGTAATTAAGTAGATGCTGTCAGAAGTCAGAAAATAAGGGATTGCTAGCTTTTTTTTTTTTTTTCCAAGAGGATTTTTTTCCTATAATCTGAGAAATGTGATTGTTTAAATGCAGTTTATGCCTCACTAGTGCGTGGGAACCATTTGCTGCAAGTTGGGTTTTTTTTTGTTTGTTTCAGAAGTTGAGCATGCTTTCCCTGGTGGATGGTGCTTATATATCATTCCTGACCTGCACATGTGTCATAACAGAAAGTCAAATAGACTGATAATTTAGGCCCAAGTGTTAGAACTGAGCTCAAAATCACCAGGTGGGAAAAAGAATTGTGAAGGCTACTTATGCAAACTGTTGCTTTAAAAGAATTGTGTTTTTGGGGAGTTTGCTTGCACTTTTGAAACAGAATTCTTCATATATCTTCTGGATGACTCAGATTTGCAGTAGGGAAGCTCGCAGAGACCTGCATTGCTACTCCAGCTGTGGAGAAGAGCACAATGGATTAAAGCGGCACAATTAAGTACCCTGCATCCAAAATGAAGCCAAAATGTAATTCTGTTCTCACTCACATACCTTTTTTTTTTTTTTTTTTTTTTTTATTTCCATCATAATTTGACTCCTCTAATTCTTTCCCCTCCCAGATATTTCTTGCCACTTTTTTACTTCATTGCTGCTGTCTCCTGTTCCATCTTTCCTCTTTTAAGGTCTTCAGTTCTGCTTTTCTTTACTTTTTGCTTTTTACTTTCTTGGTTCCAACTCCTTTCTTGTTCCATCTTTGTTCTCTTGCTCTCGTTCACTTCCCCTTGGTATTGTGATCCATTTTCCTATGGTTCTTTCTCTCTCTCTTCACCCCTGTTCTTTTTTTACTTTCCATTCCTCTTGTTCTTCAATCAGCCTGTATGTTATCCTTATCCTGCATCTCATGTATTCAATTACTTTATCTACTCCGGTTTAAATGGGAATATCCTGGCTTTCTATGGGAAGCAACAGAGGCAACAAACGAGTTTTCTCCGAAGCGAAAACAGAAAAGTTTGGGGGGAAAAACCTCCCCTCCTGATATTAGGTTCCACCTAGGTAGAAGATTTAAAAATATTGTCACGTTTTTTCTAGGACATTATTGTAAGCACTGCAGAACTTTAAAATATAATTTTAGTTTAGAATACCAGACAGGAGCAGGAACCACAAAGCTTACAAAATCTGATGCTGGGTGACAAGGCCCCCTTTTTTTAAAACCCCCCAAAAGTGCCCCACAGTTGTCTTACTGTAAATAATCCTTTTAAAATAAAATCTTCTTAGTCTGAAAATGCTTTAAAAGTTGTTTAGATTTTCAACAGACACCTCCTGTCAGCCAAAAAGCAATTCCTTTTGCACCCTCATCCCCGCCACAGCTCACCATACAAATAGTGAGGCTTTAAAAGCTCATCTGAGCTTTGTCAAGGGGAGTGCTTTCATTGACCCGAAGACAGTAGCAGATTTATACTGCAGTGCTAAAAGTTATTTTCTGCTCTGAGTTAAGCAGCCATCGTCTGTGATTCTGAGAGAGAGAGAGAGAATGGATGCACATGAGGGGAAAGTAAATTTTGTTCATATCGCTCGGTAAATTAAGTTATACGGGCATTGTTTTATGTAATTCTTTTTCAGCCGGGGGAGGGGGAGGGGTGTTCACTTTCTTCCTCCAATGCATGTACTGTCCCCCTGTCAGTCTGAGGCATACATTTCTAAATTAGGAAAGCTTAGGCTCACAAGGCAACGTGCTGGAATGGTTTACAAATAATTCCCTCATTAGCTTGGTGCCAGCGGCCATCCTCTCCTGTGCCGTGAAGGACTATGGTCACTTTCTGAAAACAGAAAAAGATGTTTCATTCTGTAGTTTCAAGTGTAGGTAGTATCAGTACCCTTTTGAGGGTAAAGAAGTTCTTGATGTTTGCAGATGATACGTCACTGCATAATTTTCAGTTCAGTAAAACAGGCTTGTACTTGTACCAGGTAACTCGAGATACTTAGCTAAATCATCATATATTTCAGTTTTTACTCTTGCATACTGTAAATATTTTACATACAAGTGACTCCTGCATTCGGTGAGGAATGACTTTTTTCAGATGAAAAATAAATGATCCCTAGGTCTGAAGAGTTGTATCTTCTTCCTGAAATATATGACTGGCTGTTTTAACCCTTTACAGTGGTAAGGATAATTTAATTTTGGAGGAAAAAAACCCTACTGACCTACCAAAGCCTAGTTCTCACAAAACTAGTGCAGGCAAACAAGCAATAGCAGCATCAGCTCTTCTAGCAGCTCAATTATTCTGATCTTGCAACTTTTAATAAAATATTGGTAACATTTAAAGATTTATGCCAGAGAGAGAAGGGTCAGTTTTCAAAAGCATAGTTGGGATTAACGCATATAAAACAAGGAGTTTTGTACATAAGTTGGCTTTTTTTTTGTACAGTCATGGAATTTTCATCCACGAAGTATATGTGTAAATTCATAACCTGTATAACGTTAACTGTCTGACAATGCATTCTGGTGGTAGGGGGAGAATGAGGTTTGGGGTGTTTGGGATTGGGTGGTGCCACAGATTTGTTTTCTTTATTTTAACCAGATTTCTATTGTTTGAAAATCAAGTTGTTTTGTGTGTTTGAAATTGAGTGAACCTTTTACAGGTAGTTGCATTACTGAAAATGTATCCCGAAATGGATTAAAAACGACTTCAATTGCCTGCATAAACTTAGAAATGGCAGCACAGTGACCAACTCTTAACATTTTCATTTTGATCAAGATTTTTTTTTCATGTGCAAAGAATTGGAGGAACCTTTTCACAATTAAAAGCCAAAATTTTCTTTGTATCTTTAGACTAACTTTTTTTTTTCTTATCAACATCAGTACAATTGAGGCTTAATGTTAAATATCTTGGTTTGCAATCTGCATATTCCTCAAAATTGTTTTGGGAGTTGATACAGGTTCTCCAAAGAGTGTGTGGGGGGGGGCTTATTTTGGTTTTTTAAGGCTGGTAGTCTGTTGTATAGGAAGGCAAAAGATGTTACCGTCTTTGACCAAGGCCAGATACGTTTTCCCCAGTGTCTGTTGTTTTCCTGTCTGTTTTAGACAGTAAATAAATACTGTCAACATTTCACAGGGGCGAGAGGGAGTGTGCCTAAAAATACAAAACATGTTTCTTTGCTTTGTGCATCGGTAACTGAAATCAACCATACCAAGCCCTTCCTTCCTAATCTCTTGCAAAAATAAATGCTATGCCTTCATCATAAAATGCAGCTTTTTTTTTTTTTAAACAGGTATTTTGCTGTACAGAGGGAATACATATTTAAAGCCTCCTTGCCTTTAAAAGAACATTCAGGGGGAGGGGTGGGTGTGTGTGTGTGTGTGTGAAATTCATTTTCTGGGTTCTCTGTTGGACCCCTTTTTTTGCCTTTTTTTTTTTTCTGTTTTGAAGCAAAAGAGATTTTTTTTTTTTATAAGTCCTGTAAAAAAGGGGTTGACATTTGAATTGATACATTTATTTAATCAAGTTTTTTGTAAACTGGAACTTTGCTGTTCATGGTCATCAAATATGTGGTGTGCATTCCATGGGGGCCTCACAGGGATTTATGAGTATCATCCAGTTCCTCACTTCACCAAACAGTCAAGAAAAATGGGCTTATTAGGGCATTGGTAGCATGCCAGATTCTTGACAAATTCACTTTCTCAGAATCTCTAAATCACAGGGCTTATTTAAATGCCATTATCTCCATTACCACTTCAAGTCTGACTGTAGGAGTAGACCTTGTGTTGTGGAATGGTGCAAGTCTAATCCTTCCATTTTGCATGAAAGTTTGGAGAATTCAACAATATTTCATACATAGACATCTCTCTCAGGTGATGTTTTCTTCTAAGGGAAATATCCATTTTATAAAACAGGTTTAGGAAAACAATCCCAGCCCTTGGGTTTCTGGGCTCAAATCTTTGATTCTGAAGTTGTGTGCATTAAATCTTACCTGCCACACTCTGGAAAAGTTTTTTTTCATTTTTAAATCCCTTCTTATTTTTTTCCACTTCCTTGGAGTTTGTTGTGTTGTAGATCTTAATGTCATTTCTCATAATCAGAATGTATTAGTTTTATATGGCACCTTACCCAAAGTGCTTCCTAGTCATAAAACATCCTGTAGTGAGTGAATCTGGGAGGCGATAGACTGAGTTAATATACCTGAGAATGTTTGTGTTATGGTAACCCCGTCATTGCTTTTGATTGGATGAGTGGGGTCAATGCATATCAACATTATCGGCTCCCCTCATTCTACCCTCGGCTGAATCCCAAGTCTTGGAGTCACAGCTGCAGGCTGAGCTGTGTCTGTTCTCGCCCCTGCCCTCCAGTTTCTCCCCACATGTTGCCTGCAGTATCTGCTCCTGGCTCAATCCTCTGCTCCTGTTCAATGCAGGCTTACTGAGGAAGGGGTCGAATTTGGAGTAGACACTGCAAAGCAAAACGCAATTGCTTTGCTACTTCTCCAGCCTCTGTTCCCTGCAGGCTTTCTAAAGGGAAGTGGTTGGAGCAGTAAAGAGAGAGGACTTTAACTTTCAAGTGTTTCCACAGAGAGCTGGCAATTGATACAAATTCCCAGAGTCTTCGCATATCTCTGGTTTTCACCTGCAATGTGTTCCCAGGTATGCAAATTAAGTGTTAGGGTAAACCATTTGAAAGAAGTGAATTTTCCTTTTGGACTGGAAGGTAGTGAAGGGGGAGGGAAGCATCTTGATGATCTCCTCTACCCAATGGAGGTGATGGAGACGAGCAGTATCTAAATGCAAGAAAACAGGGGATATGTGAAGGAGTAGTAGGAATTATAGAGCCAGTTATTTGGTGTGGTGGGTGGACTAGATAGCCGTATGGTCTTTTTCTGCCTTCATGTTTCTATATTCCAGAGAGGAACAAGAAGGGAAAATTCACTAAAGCCAGAGGTAACCTGTTTTCATGTGAGGAATGTGTAGGAGATTACAGGGAGCAGGGTATGGCATAGCAGAGGACAGGAGAGGAAAGGTAATGAGGGGCATGGTCATGAATATACTTTTATAAGAGAATAGCAGCAGTTTGGATTTCCCATGTAATTTGACTGGAAACCAATGCAAGGAACAAAGGAAAGGAGAGAGGTACAAGTGACCAGAAAGACAGGCATTATTATTTATTATATTTACTATACCACTTATAAATAATATAGCCAAGTGGTTTGCAGTCAAAACATACATAAAATCATGTCAAAGTATTCAATAAAACAAAATTTATACATATGGCCCAGTAAGAAATTAGCTGGTCTGCATTTGACAATCAGCTGAAAAGTCATGTTTTCACTGACCTGCAATTTCATATAATTTTTATTCCATACAAATGTCTAAAGTGGGGGCGTTCTAGAGGGCTGGGGCTTGATAAATACACAATGACTCTCTTGTGCCTTCAAGCCTTGTAGCTGAAGGAGGGAGGAAGGGATAGAAGGCTTTTCTGCAAAAAGCATAGAGTGCGAGACAGAGTATAGGGAATCTTAAGTTTGGAAAGGTAAAGAGGGAAGCAAGAATGAAGGGGAGCCGATGAAGAGTTTGTAGAATATGAGTAATGTGATATGACTTTGGCAGCTGTGTTTCGCAGTAATTGTAATCGCTTGAGTTGATCGTTTGGGAGACCAAGGAGGGGAGAACTATAATAGTCGATCCTGGAGATTCCAAAAGTATGAATAAGCAGTTTCAGATCATGAGTTTTAAGCAAAGTGTGCAAGCGGCATTCATAGCGGCAGAAAATGATTTCTGATAATAGGGATGAATGGCACTATCATAAGTGTAGAATGCGGGCAGCAGAGTGCTAGAGGAGGGATGCAATGCTAGTCCACTAGGGCCTTAAACTGGGAGATGGGCTAAGATGGAGGAAGGAGTAGGTGCTCATGGCAAACATTTAAAAGTTAGTCTGAGGGCCCCTTGAGCTGCTCAGTAATTGCTTAGTCTGCTTATACCTAGCCCTGACTGCAGAAGAGGATGAAAGACAGAATCGGGGATAAGGGAAAGGAAGTAAGTACATTCACTTTGTGCTTGAAGTTTGTGGCTTACAGCAATTCAAATGAAAGATGTTTGCATACTCTAGGTTTTTGCTAATTCACCCCTTTTTGTATTTCTTGCCACAAGTTTGAAACTTGTGATAGTTGCAAGTATTGATTGATGTTACAGCTCACAAATTTAAAACTTGTGCTAATTCAACTCTGTTTTGTGGCTATTGCCAATTCAACTGACATTTCTCTATCTTTCCCCTGCCTACAAACCTGTGACTTTCTTTCCTTCCTCTGAAACCCCTGCACTTCCCTCTTCCAAGCAACTGAACTGCAAGCGATATGGGGTAGAGAAGCAGCATTATGGGCTGTCTTAAAAAAAAAAAAAAAAAATCATGTTGCATCCATTTTTACTGGTGTGGTTTACAGGCCTCAGACTCAAATAGAAGAACTAGACACACATCTGGTCGAAGACATCCAAAAGGTGGGAGAGAAGGGAGAAGTATTGATTGTTGGAGGCTTTTTAATCTGCCAGAAGTAGACTGGAGAAACCCTTTTGCAGAATCTACCAGAAGTAGAGAGATAGTGGATGCCCTGCAAGGGGCTTTATTCAAACAAATGGCAGTGGAATCCATGAGGGAGGGAGTTGTACTCGATCTAGTGCTCACTAACTGGGATAATGTCTGTAATGTGTAGGTGAGTGCCCACCTCAGCACCAGTGATCATCAAACGGTATGGTTTGAAATTGCAAATAAGATATAGAGAAGTCATATGAAGACCAAAGTTTTGAATTTCAAAAATACAGACTTTGTCAAAATGGGGATGTTACCTGGAGGTAGAACTAGAAGACTGGGAGAAAATGGGAGAGGTGGAGCAACAGTGGACCAAACTAAAAAGATCAATTACAGAAGCAACAAATCTATATGTTCTCAAAGGAGGTAGCTGAAAAAATAAGAGCAAAAAGAACAGCATTCAAGAAATATAAAGGTTTTCTTTAGTGAACACCGAACTGAAGTATTTTAGTATTTCTGCCATTTCTTCATCTCTGTCCACACATTGATCCTTGTCACCTTTCAATTTTACCATACCACTTCAAACCTTTGTATATCTGAAAAATGTTTTGTCACCTTGCTTTACTTCTTTGGCAATCCTTTCTTCCACCTGACCTTTTGCTTTCTTGATTACTTTCTTTGTCTCCCCCAGTTTCACCAGATATTCTTCCCTTTATTCTTCTTTTTGGGATCCTTTATATATTCATGTCACCACCTTGGTGCTCACTCCCAATCTTCTCATTTTATTCACAAGCCTCCTAGTGGGACTGTATCAAAAGCTTTGCTGAAATCCAAGTAAATCACATAGAATGCTCTTCCTCGATCCAATTATTTAGTCATGCAATCAAAAAATCAATCAGATTTGTCTGACAGGACCTTCCCCTGGTGAATTCATGCTGCTTCTGGTCCAGAAATCATACCTGACTGTAGATAGTTCACTGTCCTTTCCTCCAACAGTCTCCATTAATTTTCCCACCACTGAGGTGAGGCTAACTGGCCTGTAGTTTCCAGCCTCCTCTCTGCTCCCACTCTTGTGAAGCAGGACCACCACTGCTCTTCTCCAATCACGCGGCACCACTCCTGTTTCCAGGGATCTATTGAACAAGTCATGCATTCGAACCGCCAGCACGTCTCTGAGCTCCCTCAGTATCCTGAGGTAACCCTCATCAGGCCCCATGGCTTTGTCTACTTTCAGTTTTCCTAGCACTTCCCATACATTCTCTTCTGTAAATGGAGTTTCATCTACACCACCCCCATGCACAATCTTAACTAACCAAGGTGGTGGCATGAATTACAAACTGGTTGATGGATAGAAGACAGCGTGTGATGGTAATTGGAACCTACTCTGAAGAGAGAATGGTGTTAAGCAGCGTGCCACAAGGATCTTTGTTGGGACCGGTCCTATTCAATATCTTTGTGAGCGATATTACGGAAGGGATTGAAGGTAAAGTTTTGTCAGTTTGCAGGTGATACTAAGATCTGCAACAGAGTGGACATGGAAGGAGTAGAGAGAATGAGATGCAATTAAGGAAGCTTTGACAGTAGTCGAAGATATGGCAGCTGGGATTCAATGCCAAGAAGTGACAGTCATGCAATATGGGGTGTGGTAAATCCAAAAGAGCTGTATGTGATGGGGGAATGAAGGGCTGTTGTGCACAGAGCAGGAAAAGGACTTGGGGTGATAGTGTCTAGTGATCTGAAGACAGTGAAGCAATTTGAGAAGGCGATAGCTAAGCCAGAAGAATGCTGGGCTGCATTGAGAGAAGAATAACCAGTAAGACAAAGGAGGTGATAATCCCCTTGTACAAGTCATTGGTGAGGCCCTCACCTGGAGTATCTCATTCAGTTCTGGAGACCGTATCTCAAAAGTAACAGAGATAGGTTGGAGGGCTGTCAGAGAAGGGTGACAAAAATGATGTTGGGTCAGTATTGGAAGACTTATGAGGAGAGATTGAAGAACTTAAATATGTATACCCAGGAGGAAAGGAGGTGCAGGGGGGGATAAGATAGATTTTCAGATACCTGAAAGCTTTTAATGATGCACAATTGACAAATCTTTTCCGTTGGAAAGAAATCCAGTAGAATTAGGGGTCACGTAATGAAACTCCAGGGAGGACGACACAGAACCAACATCAGGAAATATTTCTTCACAGAGAGGGTGATGGATGCCTGGAATACCCTTCTGGAGGAGGTGGTGAGGACTAAAACAGTGCAAGATTTCAAAGAGACATGGGATAAACACTCTGGATCTCTAAAGCTTAGAGGATGGAAATGAAGAAAAGAGAACATGGGGGTAACTTGTTGGGTGGCAGTTACTGCCTTTAACCAATAGCCTGATACTTCTGATGCAACTCCAACATTGCTCTGTGCTTCAATGGCAAGAGGTAACGGGAAATTGGTCTCGGACAGCTATCAACAAGGGGCCCTGACTTTGACGGTTTGGAAAACGAAGTATGGGGGTGACCTGTATGGTACAGGAGATACTAACATAAGCTTGCTGGGCAGACTGGATAGACCATGTGATCCTTTTCTGTTTCTGTGGCAAGATCACATAGTGTCTCTCTTTTGTGTTTGCCTTCCTGTTGGTTATGTGTATCAAGTGAGCACCGTTCACTTTATGTTGTAATTTTTATCATCCTTGACTCTGGCATGCCAAAAGGATCATTTAGCTTTCAGAGCTGGGTAAAGCTTTGGGCTGAAGGTGGGCTTTGGTTTTCATTCCCACACACTGACAGGAGTCCTTTATTTATGAGTGATATGGATTGCTTGTCACTTTTTCATTCTACAGACTTATTCAATGGTAATTTTATATAGTATGTTTTGTTTGGATTTTTTTTTTTTTTTTTTTTACTTTTTATGCACCTTCACATTGCTACAGTAAAACCAGTTCTGGCAGAATTTAGCATTAATTTAAGAGGAGGGGCACAAATAGGCATGCCTATGTATTTTACTACACTTATTTTAAGTATTTTGTCCCTGATGATCATTCTATGTAAGAATCAAAATATGGGCTTTGAATACAAATGTTTGTTTAGTATGACATTTTCTATAACATGTTTTGTGTATTTTTGCATCCTTAAAATTTGGCAGTCATTTCCAGACTGAATTAGTAGGTGTTTGTGTATTTTAGAATAATTTATACTTTTATGGCTAGTACAACATAATACCTAATCTTCTGGGATGAGGATGTTCAGAATGGTATCCAAATTTCCAGTTCTCTTAAGACAATGGGGATCCAGGCTTTAGTGCTTTCTTGTAGTCTGAGATAAACATTGGGGTGGGGGAATCTGTGTACCAAAGGGCATTAATGCCTGCATTAAATACAAGTTCATATGTATAGCTTGATTACCCTGAAAACCAAACTTGCTTGTTCCCATACAGATAAATCAATAGACAGCCTGTAGTGCTCTCCTCCCTCCTTTATCTGCTGCAGGAAGGTCAGAATTGTGAGCCATTCTCAGACAGATAGCTGCTCTGTTACCTGCTTGATAAAGCAATGTGGGACCCAATAACTTCCAAGAGTCTTAGGCATGTGTCCATTCTCTGGATGAACCTACGTCAAGGATCACTGACTTTTAATGTCACCTGTGTTAATTTATTAATTCTCTCATCAAAAAAACTTTTATTTTGATAGAATAACATATTATGAATGTCTTGTTGTAAGCCAATTTGGATTTTAGATTTTAACCGGATATAAACATTTTAAATTAAAAAAAAAAATTCTTTCAAGTAGTGACTGAAATTCTGAGAATTTTTTTTTTTTTTTTATTTTTTTTTTTAATCAGAGGGATTGCTGTGTACTATAACTGTAGCTCTTTTGGCTCAGTTTTATACGCCATTACCTTCATTTTTTAATGTTTATGTAAGGCTAAATTGGCCTTTTCATAGGCTAGAGAGAGGAAATGTTCAGCAGTGGGGAGGTCCCATGAGCGGCGTTGCTACTTTGAGTCATTCGTAAGGGCTCATTCCGTAAAGGGTGGGTTAGTTTTGGGAGTATTATAGGTTAACTGAACTAAGAGGGAGGAAGGTGTGGCCCACTGGGAGGAGACATCTTCCACGAAGCAATGGAGAGGCAGCCCAAGGGGGACTGTGCTTTTTAGTGCTCCTTGGTGTGGTGGGGAGGGAAGGACAGCTGCTTTTCTCGACTAAGCAGAAGAGGGCTGTCCTCTTTTGTTGTTGTGAGGAGTGGAGTCTAGGAAGGTTCTGACCCCAGGTCTTGAGGAAAGGGAATTAACCTGACTGAATCCAATACAAAGGTATTTAAAATTTACATCCGAGGATGAACGGAACCTTCTGCTTCCCATTGGCATTTCTAGAGAAGCTATTGCCTTAGGGGAGAGCAAGTGGAGGGTCCCAATCTTACCCCTCTTCTCAAATGTTTAAAAAATGATCTTTGTATTGATGAACAATTTCTCTGCATTTCTGAATTGCTGGACTACTTATTTTTGGATTTGGTAAACTTTACTGCTTGCTTTGGAACACCTGTTCTATACCGATAAGTGGTGGTGTGCAAATGACTCAGGACCTAGTACATATAAAAGTGGGTAAGTTGGTTTTGCATGTACTCTGTTTATTTATTTTTTTTGTGCAGAGTTAGGGAACGGGGTTGCGACTTATGCACATAATGGTAGTACATTTTCTAAAGAACTTGCATGCTTAGAACTGGGTTTTATGCATGTAAATGGGCTTTGAAAATTGCTACGATTTTTTGCTACCTTTTATGCAGGTAAATTCTTTGAGAATTACCCCCATCTTTTTGTTTTGTTTTGTTTTGTTTTAAAAAGTATGCATGGAATTTACCCACACAAATTAAGCCGTTGTTAAAGTAAGTATAATTTTGTGCAGGTGGGTTTGTCATATACTTGGGCATTTATGTGCAAATTTTCAAACGAACATATACACATATCTTCGCTTTGAAAATTCAGGGTAAAGTCTGTGCGTAAAAGGTGCACACATACTTTATCCTACTGCACACAGTTTTAAAATAACCCTCTATTTCTGTATGAACTCTTTTTTTTTTTTTGTGTGTGTGTTTGTGGGATCTCGTTGGGTTTACAGGTCTGGCTGATCCCCCACTCAGCATAATACCAATTACAGTTGCACTGATTTGGAGAGTCGTAGGCAACATCTGAAAGTGGCTCCTGGTAAAAGGAAGGGTTACAGAATTGTGGCTCATACAGGGAGGAGGAGAGATGATTTGTCTGTGAGGTGGTCCCTGTAGATGATGCATCCTATAGCTGGAGAAAAGGAGACAAGTCTTGGAACCTCATGGTGCAGAAGTATATTTGCATGGAGTCTTAATTGGAACCTATTTTGCTGCCCTTCTGCAACCTGGGATTGAGGAGAATGGGAACATAGGAGTTGGTACAGCAGGTAGAGGTGAGCAAGATGCTGCTGATTAGGAGTCTGTAACGGCTACCACAGGCTGCAACCCAAAGATGCCACAATCCCTGTCTGTTGCATCCATTGCCCTCCCCTCTGCTGGGGAGCTGAAGAGGCCCACAAGTGAAGAGCAGGGCCAAGAGAGAAGTAACAGAACGGTGCAGATGCACTCATGAAGAATGGAGCCCAAAGGCGAGAGCCCAGAGAGGGGAGATTGAAGGAGCCTGCCCTTTCCTTGCTGGGGGTTGTGGCAGCCGTCCAGGAGATAAAGTCATAAGTGTACACAGGAGGATTCAGTGCAGGCCACAATGATGCAAGTGAATGGTGACGGGCCTGAAAGACACCAGTGTATGCCTGAAGCAGGGGCCCAGTGTGAAGGTCAGCCACAGTGAGTGAGGCCTCTGGAGTTTAGGCTCTGGTTGTGGGGAACATAAGTACCATCTTCCACCATCTCTGGCACTTTCCCAATGTTACAGAACAGGAGCTTTTGTCACCATTCACATCCCAACTCAGAGAAGCTATAATGATAAACTGAGGCAAGCTGCACAGATAGCATCAGCTAAGTCTTAACTGGGATTGTGAACTCTTAAAGGGTCCCCAGCACTGAGAAGGGCTTCCCCTTTGAAGCCCTGGGAGCTAGGCTGTTGAGGCCAGGAGGAGGCAGAGATGGGCATGAAGAGTTGCTGTTTCCCTGGGGCAAGAAATTGTTCCTCTGTCCCCTGGAGTTTTTGAGCTGTCCTTAGCAGGAGGAAGAGGTAATATAATGCGTCCTGCGGCATGTGAAGAGATGAGCCCCTACTTAAAACTTGTCAAAGTGCCTGCAGGTTCTGAACCCCTTCCTAATGTAAGTGGAGCAGCTGCTCCTTGGGACTATCTGTACAAGCAAATTTTAGGGCCTGATTTACTAAAGCTTTTCTCCCATTTTGTGTCTATGGGAAAATTCTTAGTAAAGAGAGATGACTATTCATCTCCCTAAACAGCCAAGCATCTTTCTGGATGTTACTGTCACTTTATCCACCTATTTGACCACCTTAACTATGACCCCCAGATCCTACTCTTCTTTCATGCTTAGAAGAATTTCACCCCCCCTATACTGTACCTCTCCCTTGTGGTTTTTGCAGCTTTAAATCTTAGCTATGTGACCCTAGATCATACCTCAAGATTTCCTATAGTCCTCCTCATATTTTCCACACCTTCCTGGCTGTCTATCCTGTTGCAGATTTTGGTATTATCAGTAGATGGACAAACTTTTTCCAACAATCCTTCTAGAATGTTGCTCACACAATTGTTGAAAATAACCAGTCCAAGGACTGATTCTTGAGGCACATCACCAATAATGCCCCCCTCCTCCTCAGAATGAACTCCATTTACCCCTACCCTTTGTATCCTCTCATTCAACCAATCATCTAGGGGCCCATACTAGAGATGCTCAATTTCTAAGTCACCTATGCAGAGCCGTGTTAAAGTCCTTACTGCTACTCTTCCCTGATCCAAAATTCTGGTCACCCAATCAAAAAAATAGATCTGCCAAGATCCACCCCTGATAAAAACCCTGCTACCTCATTTCTTAAAATCAATTGGATTCCAGAAACTGCACAATCCTCTATTTTAGCATTAATTTGCATGCCACAGAAGTTAGACTAACTGGCCTGTAATTTCCTGCCTCCTCTTTACTTCCGCTTTTGTGAATAGGAACCAAATCTGCTTGTTTCCTGTCCTCTGGAACTACTCCTGACCCTAAAAAAGCATTGAAAAGGAAAGCCAGCAGAGCTACCAGAACTTCTCTAAGTTTCCTTAATACCCTTAGTTGTATCCCATCTGGCCCCATCACTTTATCTACTTTTAAGCTCAGTTAGTTCCTCACGAACACATATTTTTGAAAATCAATTGAGGTGTTCATTTTTATGTGGTCCTTTCCTGGCCCTTCCACAGCTGAACATTGATCAGAAATATTTGTTAAGCAATTTCACGTTTTCTCATCAGCCTCTCCATATTCCTCTCCTTTACCTCTGTCTCACAGTGCCACTCTGTAACCAATTAAAAAAAAAAAGTATTGTTGCCCCCATTTCACCATGTTTGCTATTTCTTTCATTCGAATTTTTGCATTCCTACTTTCCCAGCTTTTCTTAACTTTCCATATATTGTCACAGTCTTCCTCTTTCCTTATCGATTTCTTGTAATTTATGAACACTAACCTTATTTTCTTTTTCAGCTACTTCTTTAGAAATCATAGCAACATCTTTTTCCTATTTTCTTTCTTTTCCTAACGAAAAAGTTAGCTGCCCTAAAAATATCTCCTTTTAGTTTTTTCCACTGCTTTTCTACTTCCCCATAGATTTTCCCATCCACTTCTTGAGATACTCTCCTATTTTAACAAAGTTTTATTGATGTCTAGGACCCTCACCTTTGAATGACCCTTCATCTCCTGTGCTCTGATACTGAACCATACTATCTGGTGATCACTGATCCCAGATGATCATCCACTATAACATCAGAGACACACTGTCCCTGTTGGTAAGCACTAGGTCCAGTATCGCCCTCTCCCATGTGGGTTCCATTACCAGTTGATGATAACTGTTCTCCCTGCAGAGAGAATCCAGAATATCCTTGTTTCTAGAAGATACCATAGCTGAGATGTCCCAATCAACTGTCTGATTGAATCCCCTAGCAATAGCACCTCACTTTTCATAGCAATTTCATGAATATCCTGTGTTAAATCTCTATTTCTTCAATATGTGATGGCAGCTTGTATAGTACACCAATAAATAGGGGTTCCATTCCTTCCATTCCATGCCTCCTTACCTCATAAGCCCTACAATTATGTTGCTTCAAAATTTATTTTTCATATGTAATGCCATGCCTCATCCTTTCGTACTTTACCTGAATAGATTGTAGCCCGGTATAAATAGTTCCGGTCATGATTTTCCATGTACCACATCTCTGTGACAACCTCTACTTTCAAGAAAGCTTCTTCCATTACTACCTCTAGATCCAGGATTTTATTTTCCATATTAAGAGCATTAGGAATGGAGACTGCACCTTCAAAATGAAATAAACATGATGGAATTGGTCCAGAGGGTGACTACAAAAATAGTTGGTGATCTTCATATGGGGAAAAAGATTTAAACTTGTATATCCTAGAGGAGAGGCAAAATGGGGAGATACGTTAGAGATGCCATTTCTTAAAAAACGCTCCAGGGTGATCCAGCAAACTATAGACTGGTGATCCTGATGTCTGTGCTGGGCAGAATGGTAGAAACCATTCTTAAAAAACAGATCACTCTTCATATAGGTATTTATGGCTTAATGGGAAAGAGTTAACCTGATTTTAGTAAAGAGAAGTCTTGCCTTACCAATCTTTTTGTTATGCCTGTTGGTTGCAGACGGCTGTGACCGTGAGTACTCACTTCCTGCACTGCTTTCTTGCCCTCCCTGGGGCTGCTCGCTGCACGGGCCTGTCTACATCGCTTGCCCTGCAGGACTTCTCTCGGCGGCATGGACACCGCTACTTCCTACTCCAACGCTGGGCCTTCCTAGGCGCGCGTGCGCGTCATAGGCCCTGCCTTTGAAGCCTCTTCGGGAACATTGGGGGGCATCCCTCTCTGTCATCGGCCTCTCGTATTTAAGCTCCACCTTCGCCCCCAGCAAGCCGACTTGGAAACCAATTCCATCCGTGGCCCTGACTCCTGTGTGTTCCTGAGACGTCGCCTGCTGCCTCGCTCTTGGACCCTGTCTGGCACCTGCTCCTCGGGGGTCAGTGTGCGCTCCATCAGGGACTCGCTCCTCGGGCTGGCTCTACACCTCTTGGGTTCTACTCTGCATTGGCTCCAGCTACTCTGGTCTCCATCGGAACACCGCGGCCACCTGTGAGTTCCTCGTCTGGCCTTCCTCGCTCCTCGGAGTTGCGCCCGTATCCTTATCAAGACTGTCTGCGCTTGCCCGTTCCTCGGGTCATGCTTCTATTCAAGAGAACTACTTTAGTCCTGCCCCGCTCCACGGGGCCGGACTCCAGCTTGTTTCTGACTGTCAGCTGTCCCGCTCTTCGGGTCAGTCTCTTGTTACATCTCTGGCAATACCTCTGCTCTCCGGGTTCCTGCCTACGTCAGCAGCTGGATTTGGGACCAGACTATCCTACCCCGTGGGTGGTTTCCATCTCTTACCTATGTCCACCACGCTGCAGCTCCGCCCCTTGGGGCTGACCTCCTGGAGACCTCCTTCTTAATTATCCCTACACCCTACTGCTTCGCGGTTCGCCTGATGCCTCTCTCTCCAGGGGACTCTCCTCCAAGAACCACTACAGCCTACCACCCTGGTAGGCTCCTGGTCCCTGGGGCTTCTCCACCACTGTGCCTAGAGCTCCCTGCTGTGCCAGTATCGCCCTCATGACAGCATGGGCCTGTGGGGCTCCTCCCCATAGGCTGTAACAACTCGGGCCAAGGGTCCACATACCCACAAACCATAACACTTTTTTAGATTTTTTTTTTTTTTTTTTTTGAAGGTTGTAAATGAAGAAGCAGATAAATGTGAGCAGGTGATACAGTGAATTTAGATTTTTCAGAAAGGCATTTGATTAAAGCTCCTCATGAGACCTCAGGAAATCATAAAGTCATGGAACAGGAGGCAGTGTGCTACTATAGACTGGTAACTGGTTAAAAGACAGGAAACAGAGGATAAGACTAAATGTGATCTTTCCAGATGGAGAAAAGTCATTAGTGGAGTACCAGACAGATCCATATGGGACCTGTGCTGTTTTAACATAAAGGAACCGAAAAAAGGGACAAGTGAGGTGATCAAATTTGCAGATGACACAAATTTTTCAAAGTAGTTTAAAACAGCAGTGGATTATAAAGAACTACAGAAGAGCCTTGTGAGACTAGGCATCTGAATAGCAGATGAAATTTAATGTGGAAAAGTACAAAGTGATGCACATAGGGAAAAATAATTCCAACTATAGGTACTTAGTGCTTGGTAGTCCGCAGAAAAAGGACTTTGCAGTTCTTGTGGATAATACATTGAAGTCCTTAACTCCCACTGTGCAGCAACTGTCAGAAAAGCAAATAGAATATTAAGAATGATTCAAAAAGAAATGGAGAATAAAACGGAAAATATATTGCCTTTGTATTGA
Source organism: Rhinatrema bivittatum (assembly GCF_901001135.1). NCBI lineage: Eukaryota > Metazoa > Chordata > Amphibia > Gymnophiona > Rhinatrematidae > Rhinatrema > Rhinatrema bivittatum. The sequence goes on from NC_042615.1 coordinate 568,457,913, forward strand.
TCCATGGTGTGATTGCACCTTGAATATTGTGTGCAGTTCTGGTTGCCCCATCTCAAAAAGGACATAGCAGAATTAGAATAGATGTAGAGGATGATAAAATGGAACGGCTCCTCTGGGATGAGAAGCTACGCAGGTTAGGTCTCTTCAGCTTGTCAAAGAGATGGTTGGGAGGGGACATGATCAAAGTTTATAAAATCATGAGTGGGTGAAAAAGGAGTGTGTGCCTTTAAACCATAATGTCATGTCTCTCTTTCTCTACTATTGAATTCTAAGATTTTTGATTATATTAAACTAATTAGGGTCTAGATTTCATTATAAATAAAACTCTTTGCACTTCGAAGCACATTGTGATGCACCATAAAACTTTGACAAAAAACACATTCAGAACCTTTTTAGCAAACTGCCATACTATAACAGCACTAACACTCAAGACTCTAACAACCTTCTTACCTATGAAAGAGCAGCACTACAAATAATACTACAGGCCCTAGAACACCAATGCTCTTCCTGGAAAAACAGAACAAGCTATAGATCCTTACACAGACACTACACGCCAGCAGAATCCCTCACCACAGTTGCACAAGCAAAACACACGCTGACCCTTACCTAATACAAATTAGAAGCAGAAACATGCAGATAAAAACTAAAATGGAAACCGCAAGAAGCTAGACACTATGAACAGTGCAGTATAGGAGAAAGAAATAGAAATTAATTTCCACCTATTCTGAGCAAACCTACAAAGATATAAAAATGCACATTCCCCAAAGCTTACATATTCCTCTCTACATAAACTGAAAATAAATGTTTTTATTTTCCACCTTAAAAAACAAATCATGACGTGGAGTACAATGGATAAATAAAGGATGGTTATTTACCCTTTCAAATAATACTAAAACAAAGGGACTCTTCAGAAAATGAACAACCAGCAGATCTAAAACAAATCATAGGAAATACTTTACTCAGTACATAATAAAACCATGGAATCTGTTGCTAGAGGACATGGTCAAAGGTGGCTAGTATAGCAGGATTTAAAAGTGGTTTGGACAAGTTCCTGGGGGAAAAATTCATAAAACATTAGCTAGGTAGACTAATGAATGCTATAGGGAATGAGTAATAGGAAATAGGTTTTACTTATGGGATCTGCTAGATTACTTGTGACTTGTCCGCTGTTGGAGACAGGATGCTGGGCTTGATGAACCTTGGTTGACTCAGCATAGCATTTCTTTTGTTCTTATGTTCTTACCACAAAAGGTATTCATGCACACAGGGAGGATCTCTTTCACTAGAAAGAAGACTCTGGAACGAAAGGTCATGGGATGAGGGTGAAAGGGAGTAGATTGAGGAGTAATCTAAGGACATATTTCTTTACAGAAAGGACTGTGGATGTGTGTGAACAGCCTTCCAGTGAAGGTGGTAGAAACAGGACATTATTTGACTTCAAGAAAGCATGAGTCAAGTACAGGGGATCTCTGAGGGAGTGGTAGGGATTGATGGGCAGAGTAAATAGGCCATATGGTCTTTTTCTGCCATCATGTTTCTATGTTTCCACCCAAGTATATTTGAAAGTAATTTTTTCATTGGTTATTGCCATATTTTCATGTTTTCTCCATATATATTTTTGAATGTTCTATCAGTTCTTGCAATGATATTAATGTTTGTTATGTAGCTAGGTGTGTTATGGGTCTGGGTTCATGTGCAACAAACTAATGCCATAATGTTTAATGAAGGGGTTATGTTTCTCACCCATCTATGCAGAGGAACAGTTTTTTTTACAGTTTTGTTTGGTATGACATTTTAGTGTTCTCTAAGGTGTTTTGTGGTCTCAAACTCTGTCTCTGAAGGGTCTGCAGAACTGTAGGCATTTTTGTCTTATTTGTATTATTTTTGTCTTAAATTACTTTTTATTGTAGGTGATGTGGTCTGTTTGATTAGGTACCATACCTTATGTTGCTCACAAGGCACTGAGAAAGCCACTCAGTGTGCACAATTTATTTTGTTTCACCAGTTTCTGTTCTACTGTTCCCAATTTGTTCAAGATGCTTAACATTTAAAACATCCACAATACACATAAAATATTTAAAATAACTAAAAACAGAATGACATTTAATATGCATGTCACAACAAACATCTGTCATTTAAATTTGATATGCTTGGTTGAAAGACCACTTTCACTTTCTTTTGAAAATGTAAATCTTGTTCATAATGGACATCTTACTGTAAAAGATTCCACAGTTGAGTAGCTGTTGAAAATGCTCTTTTTCTAGTTTCCTGCATCTAGTGTCCTGCAATCTGTCATCTGCAAAGAAGGGACTACTAATAAATTCTGACTTTGAGATCTCAAAAAAACTCTTTATATTTAGTTTAATCTAGCTGTTAAACAAAAATCGTCATAAACTGCCTTATGAGTCAAGGCTAGCACCTTTAATTTTATCCATTCCGCCATTGGAAGCCTATGTAATTCTTTTTGGTAAGAATGTTATACTCATTCCCCATTTCAGCCTATAAATTGTTCTCAGTGCAGAGTTTTGAACTAAAGCAAGAACATGAATTAGATATTTATGAAAAACCTACAGATAATGAATTGCAATGATTGTAAATTAAATGGGACAATGCCTGCACTAAAATACAGAAAACGTGAAGTGATAAATAATGGCACAACAGTTGTACTAAACACAGTCTATAAAATGCTTTACTATCTTTTCTCATTTTAGTTTTTAAAGTGAAATGAGCATCCAATATTACACCTAAATTTTGGACTTCATCAAACAAAATATTAGGTGTCTCCATTATAGATCTGGATCTCCTTGACCAAAGAATAGTCTTGTCTTATTACAGTTTTAAAAACAATTATTAACCATCCATTTCTTGATCAAATTCAGCCCACTAAAAAACTTCTCAACTGGAAATCTGGGTGTGTTTTTTCATTACTAGATTGTCATATTCTGACTTAAATGGATTTTTCTTTGTCATGTGATAGGGATGATGGGAAAAATGTATTCTATAGTATCCCACGATATTTTTTTTGCTCAGTGCGAGGTTGACTAGTCTTTTCCATTGGTTAAAGAGAGGAAAATTCCAAAACTTTAAATATTCCATGGGAGATACTGCTATTTTGAGTGATAGGCTCCGTCCTTAGTGGGGAGATTTGGAGAAGAGATGTCTTCCAGGGGGTAAAGGAGAGATAGCCCAAGGGGCTGGGTTCTTAGGAGGGAAGGACAGTTGCCTTTCTCATCCAAGCAATAGAGGGATGTATTCTCTTTTTGTTGTGAGGAATTCGATCTAGAAAGGTTCTGACCTCAGGTCCTGGGAAAGGAATAACCCTGACTGAATCAAATACTAAGTATTTTAAGATTTACATCTGAGAAGAAGATAACGTTCTATTTTCCATTAGTCTGTAGAAGAGCTCTTACCTTCTGGAGAGCAAGTAGTAGATACCAGGCTTACCTTCTTCTCAAACTTTTTAATAAACTGATCTTTGTATTGTGAACCTGGTTCTCTGTATTTCTGAACTGCTGTACTGCTTATTTTTGATTCAGTAAACTTTACTTCTTGTTCTGGGACATAATACTTCATGAATGGACTGTTTTTCAAGTGTGAATAGGATCCCATTGAGTCTTGAAAGTTAGCCTGTCCTGCACAGAAGTATCTGGATTCCAGAGCTGTACCAAGTTGGAGAGTGCTGTACGGCAAGCTGAAGGTGTGGCCCCTGGTAGAAAGAGACTTACATTTATTAAATTGCACATGTCAAAAAAGTGAGGATTACACTTCTCTTTTAGGGATATTGCTAAGAAGGCAATTGAAATAAAACGAGCCCATCCATCCTGGTCAATCATTTGTATTTAAATTCTGTGCATGAAATCTGTATACAACTTTGAATGTTTCACAAGATTATATGATATTTGAATCATGAAGTTGCCTAACTGGGAAAAAAGTTGACATGCAGAACCACGTGACCCTTTGGGGATGAGAAAATACCTACAATATCTGAAGCATCTGAAAAGTGGAATACAAAAAAGAAATATGAGGCAAGTTTAATTTGCCCCAAAAATATAATACTAAGGGCCTGATTTATTTATATTTATTTCTTCAAGAAACATGACTTAGTGACACCACAGGCCACAGAGCAGCCAAGTTAGAACAATAGACACAAATTCCTCAGAAAACTAGTATTGATGCTGGCAGATTGGTGGAGGAACTGGGTATTGTCCGACAAGGATATGAGACTTCAGCAACCAGATATTGGGCAACAGCCTTACTAGTCTTGGTACCTGTTTAGGTTATTACAGAACTTAGTGGTAAGACATTGCAGAAGGGGGACAGGAATACCTAGGTGTTGGATTAAGTATGAGAACTTGTATGCTCGTCTACCCAGGATGGTAGAGAACTGAAGAGGAGGAAGACAGACAAAACTGATTGGATAAGAAATATCTTAAAAGAGGTAATACTTCAACAGTCGGCAGCCCGGGATATATCCTTAGCAGTGTGTGGAGCGAAATAACAGGGCAAATTAGATGGGCCAATTTGTCTTTAATTTCCATCATCTACTATATCAATATGTATGGGAGTGTTTCAGAGATTCATAAAAGTTGTATACTCCTATATGGGAAGTATAAGATGAAAATGTCTGCCCCCTCAGAATAGAAGACATAGTCCATATTCAGTACTCAGAAATATATTTTACATAATGCTAAGTATATGAGTAATACTTAGATATGAAAGATGACTACATTGTACATTAATATGAAAGTACAATGGGAGTTTAATTAGAATACTGTACTGAATATGTTCTATCTAATAGCTAAAAAAAAAAAAGTAAAATTGAAAGAATGCATGTTAGTATTGACCATCATTTGCTTATTTAAAAGGTTTTATATTCCGCATCTTCATTTATCATGTGCAGAATGGAATACAATCTTTGTGTGTATTAATATGAATGCAATCGTAAAACATGAGCAAAATACAGCAACATGCACCTAACACTAGGCCTCGTTAAAAAAAAAAAAAAAAAAAGTCTTCAATTTTTTCTAAAAAAAAAAAATGTTTGTCAGATTCTTGACACGATTCCATTGGAAGTTTATTCCATAATGTAGGTCATGCATAAGAAAAGCTCTTTCCTGAGTTACCCTTAAGGGTGGAATGCACGTTCAGAGGTGAATTATAAGAGATACGCACACCAAAATCGGGAGATGAGCAAGCAATCTAGCCCATATGCATAGCCACTGGATTTTATAAAGTGGGTTGATGCATGTGCTGATGTGCACTCATCTCGCATTGGAGAAAAAAGGGGTGTGGTATAGTCAAGGCATGTGCATTCTGAGCTGCGGCCAAAAGAAGTTCACACAAGTACTTAAGCGTAAATTTTCCTACTTACGTGTACGTTTACTTCTGCAATGGAGGGGGTGTAAGCTAAAGAAAAAAAAATGCAAGCATCCCTGAGGATTTTAAGGGGTCTGGGGGAAGTGCAGGCTAAAGAGCCAGAAGAGATTGGAGGACCTAGCTCTAGACTAGCAAAGTGGTGGATGAACCTGGCGTGGACGACGTGCACCTGTTATAAAATTCCCTCACTTATGCAGCTCAAACTGCACTTTAAGCAGCCGTGTGTGCCTGCATGCAAACTTGGGCGCACACATACGTGCTGCTACACTTGCAAGGCAGAATAAGAAAGTGAAATGCATGGTGTAATTGTGTTGATTCTTAATAGCTATGTATTGGGCTGTACATCATGGAGGCAAATAACTTGAATTTGAAAAGTGGACATCTTTTAACCTGGTGTCTTTAACGGAAATATAGGCGATTATAAGGTATCATTCTTCAACCCTTGTCCATTTGCCTGTATTGAATGTATGAATGCTGAAACCAACATGTTAATTCAAGCAAAAGTAAATGCATCTTTAGAGAGTGGTAAAATTCCAGCAGTATTGAAAGGGTCTACAATTAGACTGGTACTAAAAAATGTTATGGATAACATGTGCGTGCATGTTATAAAATGATCATGTCTCTGAGCATACGCCGACATAGATGTATACATGTGCGCCCATTTGAAAATTACCATCTAAGCTTGAACACTCAGACTGCAGTGAGCGCTGAGGTACATAGCATTGTAACTTTGCCTTCAGTGAACTTTGAACAACTAGGGGTAGATTTTATAAATTTCCGCACGCGCGTACTTTTGTTTGTGCACCAGGCATGTATCTTATAAAATCCGGGGTCGGTGCGCGCAAGGGGGTGCACACTTGTGCAATTTGTGCGCGCCGAGCCCGGCGCACGCTGCCTGTTCCCTCCTAGGCCGCTCCGAAATCGGAGCGGCCTCGGAGGGAACTTTCTTTCCACCCCCCTGGCCCTATCTAACCCCCCCTACCTTTGTTGGCAGATTACGCCTGCTGAAAGCAGGCGTAAATCTGCGCGCGCCAGCAGGCTGCTGGCACGCCATCACCCCGACCCGGGGGCTGGTCCAGAGGCCTCGACCACGCCCCCGGGCCGGCATCACGCCCCGAATTGCCCCTGGCCCCGGGACTTACGCGCGTCCCGGGGCTGTGCGCGCGCCGGCGGCCTATGCAAAATATGTGCGCCAGGGCCCTGCGCGCGTAAATCCAGCCGGATTTACGCGTGCATGGCATTTAAAATCCGGCCCCTATTGTTTAATAACTGTGTATTATGATCAACTTGAACTGTATCCTCCATTACAGTGGAAGCCAGAGGAGGTCCCTTAATATCGTGGAGTTTTATATTGATAGGCTGGAGTGCCTGTTAATAGACAGGCTGCAGCATTCTGCATTAGCTGCAAGACTTTGATTACATTTGTAGGTAATCCAATCAAATGACTATTACAATAGTCTAACTGGCCAAATAGCAAGGGCCTGTTAAGACAGATCTAAAGGCCTCTAAAGGAAGAAAAGCTTTCAGTGGGCATAGCATCTTTAATTTGTAAAAGACAATTTGGGGCCGCCCAAGTTTCTAACCTCAATAAGTCAGGAGTGCATTATTCTCATAAACTAAAGAGAAAATCCAGGCTTAGGAAACTGCTTTTCCAATCCACAGTAAAATAGTTTTTGAATATTTAAAATTAAGCCTTTACATCATCACCATTCATCTACTAAATTCATACATTTATCAAGTTTGTTTTTTTTCATAAAAAATACCATCCACAGAACAAGGAATGTAAAATTGGATGTCATTTGCATGTAAAAAAATATATAAGACCAGGTGATTTGATTAATTTGGCCAGTGGAGAGACACTATATTGAGCATTGTAGCGGAGTGTACACCTGAGGGACACATGATATAGTATTAAACCAACCAAGAATTTTTGGATCCTGAATTACACATTTCTGCTGCCTGGCTAAAAAAGACTTGAACCATAGTAGAACAGTATCACCAAGGCCAAATTTGGTGTAATCTTCTAGTTTGTCATGTGTATTGGTATCATATTCTGAACTAACTTGCAGCTGTACTAATACGTTGTTTTTTCCTTGCTCCAATACACAAAGTATCCAATAATGTCTGGAGTAACTGCTCGGTACTTTGGGCTTTATGAAAACCATACTGGTTCTCATAGAGTGATTCAAAAGAAACTCATTTAGCTTTTGAAACACACATTTTCCCAATGTTTTAACCATTGTGGGTAATTTGATTATTGGGTAATAGTTATCTGTAATCTCTGGTGAAGAGAGAGATATATTTATTCTCCACGTGGACAAGCAGGATGGTAGTCCTCACATATGGGTGACATCACAGGATGGAGCCCAATCACGGGAAATACTTCTGTCAGTTTCCAGAACTTTGACTGGCCCCTACGGGGGTATGCCCAGCATGGCACTAACCCTTGCAGCCAGCAGGGGTCCCCCTTCAGTCTTCTTTTTTCTGCGCAGCAGTAGCCACGTGGTTAAGGAGCTCTGTAGAGATTCCTGACGGGAATTTTCCTCACGGAATTACTAAAATTTAATTTACCCCACAGGGGTCCCTCCTTCAACTTTTTCAAGCCACGGTACTACAGTAAGTTTTTTTACCTGTTTTCCATCGATTACCGTCGAGTTTGGCCCTCGCGCCTACTGGCCTGTAGACCCATACCGCGGCTCAATATTCTCATGGCCAAGGCGTCGGGGTTCCGTCGGTGCCCGGACTGTACTCGCACCATGTCCATTACAGACCCTCACAAAGTCTGTGTAATGTGTCTCGGATGTGAGCACAATGTCCTAACCTGCACCAAATGTGCCCTAATGACACCAAAAGGTTGCAAGGCTAGAATGGAGAAGATGGAACTCCTCTTCCATGCTCAAATCCCGACGCCGTCAATTGCATCGACGTCGTCAGAACTGGCACTGTCATCTTTGCGCCAGCATTGACCTCCGGCCGGTGACCATCCAGCATCGACGACTTCTCAGCCTTTAACACTCCTCTACTCCCCCTCAGGATCGTAGAGATCGTAGAGATAAACATCGCCACCGGCGTCGAAAGTCTCAGACCATCGAGGGAGCGAAATCATCAACCTCGCCATTGTCCAAGCCGCCGTTGAAGAAACCCCATCCAGAAAAGGCACCGACCTTTTCGGCGAGTGGTTCACTGAGGCAACCCTCACCTGACAGGGTATTGGGAGCCGCACCTCCGCCTTTAACAGTGGTCCCCTCCGGCTATGCCTCTGCCTCCTTCTGTTCCGGAGCCGGGGCTGCTTGCTCCAGGTCTCCGAGAAGAACTGGACAGATGGTTCAGGAGGCCATCGACAAGGCGATGCATCGATTCCAGGATCCTCTGGCACCAACACCGGTACCGATTGCGGAGCTGACCACCGACCTGATTCCAGCAGCATTGGCACCGCTGCTCTCGAGGATGGAAGCGCTCATAGCCGCTTTTCCACTGATGGACCCTGGGTCACCGATGGCGCCTGTGGCCCTCCCCGCTTGCTTTGCCATCGGGAGGAGAAACACCATGCCGCATCCTTCCATCGGGAGTTCTGCCGATGCCTCAGCCATCGATGCCGGCACGTCCGTCTGCCCCACCGAGCCATCCATCGATGCCTTGGATGCCTTCATCGGTGCCTCCAGTTTTTCCTTCGAGTCCTTCGGAGCCTAGACCAGGAACTTCAGGGATCCCTCCGCCCCATCCTCCTCTAGCTCCTAGAGGAGCAGGTGCTGATCCCTACAATACCTGGACTGATGATTCTTCACCAGACACCGATGACTTGCCTTTACCACCTTCACCTACTGAAAGTAGAAAGCATTCTCCTCCAGAGGACTTTTCCTTTTATAAATTTTGTGAAGGAGATGTCTGAATTGGTTCCCTTCCAATTACAGGAATTACAGGACGATAGGCACCAAATGATGGAGTTGCTACAATTCCTGGATGCTCCCAAGGAAATAACCTCCATCCCTATCCATCAGGTTCTTCAGGATCTCCTCAAAAAGACAGTACCTATCTTGTTCAATCAGCACCAGGATTTCACAAACCTCAATTGGCTCACCAATCTGTGTTTGTAGAATCTGCCCAGAAAAGAGTAAGGAGATCAAAGCCTCACACTTCCTTTCCCCTAGGCAAGGAACAGAAATTTCTAGATGCCCTTGGTTGCCGTGTCTTCCAGGGATCAATGCTCATATCTAGAATTGCCGCTGATCAGCTCTATATGACCCAATATAATAGGGTCTTATTTAAGTGGATACAGGACTTGACAGACTCCCTGCCCCAGCAATTTCAAAATTAACTCCAAACCCTAGTAAACAAGGGTTTTGAGGCAGGCAAGCATGAGATCAGATCATCTTACGATACCTTTGACACTCCTACCAGGGTATCTGCAGCTGCTATCTCGGCAAGACGATGGGCCTGGCTCAAGTCTTCCGATCTTTGCCCTGAAGTACAAGACAGATTATTCGACCTGCCTTGTGTAGGAGATAATCTGTTTGGTGAGCAGATTCAACGAACAGTGGCGGAACTCAAGGACCATCATGAGACCCTAAGACAGCTCTCTCTGATGCCTTCTGAGTACTCTTCAAAACAACCCTTCCGGTGGCGGGTAGGATTTCTTCCGCCCGAAGAAATCCTACCCGCCACCAGCTAGAACCCGTTCTATGAGACCATTTCAAAAAGCCCAGTCTCGTCAGACACGAAAGCAAAAACCGCAAGCAGCTCCTCAGCCGGGCCCTGCATAGAGAGCAGCAGCCAGCTTCCATTACCCCATATACCAGTGGTAGGTTGATTGTGCCATTTCAATAACAGGTGGCACTCTATCACCTCAGACCAGTGGGTCGTGGTGATAATTGCTCAGGGTTATCATCTGAACTTTCTCTCCATTCCACCGGACTCCCCACCTCTACCGACGTGGAGAACATCCGATCACTCCATCCTTCTGGAACAGTCCAAGGCAATAGGACAAGTGCCCTACTCTCAGCACGGCCTAGGGTTCTATTCCCGGCACTTTCTAATCCCCAAAAATCAGGGGGGTGTTTCGTCCAATTCTGGACCTACGTGAGCTCAACAGTACCTCCAGCGAGAGAAGTTCAAAATGGTACCATTGGCTCTCTTCTTTCTCTTCTACAAAGAGGAGACTGGCTCTGCTCTCTAGACCTGTCAGGACGCATACACTCATATCGCGATAATTCCATCCCATCGCAAATACCTGAGGTTTCTAGTAGGCCCCAAGCACTATCAGTATCGAGTGCTTTCCATTCGGCCTCGTGTCTGCACAACGAGTCTTCACAAAATGGCCTCGTCGTAGTGCAGCCTTCCTCAGGACTCAAGGTGTTCACGTTTACCCTTATCTAGACGATTGGTTTATCAGGGCTCCCACTCAGTAAGCAGCTCTGTCATCCCTACATCTTACCTACACACTCTAATTTCACTAGGATTTCTCGTCAACTACGACAAATCCTACTTAGTCCCATCTCAAACCTTATCTTTCATTGGGGCAGACTTGGACACCTTGCAGGCAAAGGCTTTTCTGCCTCGACAGCGAGCTCTCACTCTCGTGTCTCTTGCACACCAGCTGCAGTCTCAGCATTCCACGACTGCACACCACTTTCTCATCCTCCTGGGACACATGACATCCTCAGTTCAGGTCACCCCAATGGCCCGCTTGGCCATGAGAGTCATGCAGTGGGCTCTAGGTCACAATGGACTCAATCCATTCAGCCCCTGTCGACCATTGTCCATGTAACCAACTCACTCAGTCAGTTTCCCACCTGTTGGAGAAGAATCAGGTCAATCTCCTCCAAGGCTTACCCTTCCAGCTCCAGACCTTCAAATAACTCTCACCACCGATGCTTCCAACCTCGGCTGGGGAGCCCACATGGCCGATCCTCAGACACGCGGATCTTGGTCTCCAGAGGAAGCCAACCAAATAAATTTCCTGGAGCTTCGAGCAATAAGATATGCTCTTGGGGGTATTTCAGGATCTCCTCTGCAACCAAGTCATCCTGATTCAGACAGGCAACCAGGTGGCCAAGTGATACATCAACAAACAGGGAGGGAGGGAGGGACGGGCTCCTACCTTCTGTGTCAGGAAGCTGCGCAGATATGGGCCGAGGCCCTCTCCCCACTCGATGTATCTCAGGGCCACCTACTTGCCGGAAGTGGACATGTGTTGGCAGACAAGCTGAGTCACACCCTTTCAACCGCAACGAGTGGCCTCTAAAACCCTCAGTAGCAAACTCTATCTTCCAACAATGGGGTTATCCTCAAATAGACCTCTTTGCGTCAACCTCAAAATCTCAAAGTAGACAACTTCTGCTCTCTCACTCGCAGCCAACACTGTCAGCCAAGAGACGCGTTCTCCCTATCATGAGCAACGGTCTCCTATATGCATTCCTCCCACTTCTCAAGAACATAAGAACATAAGAAATTGCCATGCTGGGACAGACCAAGGGTCCATCAAGCCCAGCATCCTGTTTCCAACAGAGGCCAAAACCAGGCACAAGAACCTGGCAAATACCCAAGCACCTAGAAGATCCCATGCTACTGAGGCAATTATCAGCTTGTTCCCTAAGTAAACTTGATTAATAGCAGTTAATGGACTTCTCTTCCAAGAACTTATCCAAGCCTTTTTGAACCCAGCTACACTAACTGCACTAACCACATCCTCTGGCAACAAATTCCAGAGCTTTATTGTGCGTCGAGTGAAAAATAATTTTCTCCCATTAGTCTTAAATGTGCTACTTGCTAACTTCATGGAATGCCCCCTAGTCCTTCTATTATTCGAAAGTGTAAATAACCGAGTCACATCTACTCGTTCAAGACCTCTCATGATCTTAAAGACCTCTATTATATCCCCCCTCAGCCGTCTCTTCTCCAAGCTGAAAAGCCCTAACCTCTTCAGCCTTTCCTCATAGGGGAGCTGTTCCACCCCCTTTATCATTTTGGTTGCCCTTCTCTGTACCTTCTCCATTGCAACTATATCTTTTTTGAGATACGGCGACCAGAATTGTACACAGTATTCAAGGTGTGGTCTCACCATGGAGCGATATAGAGGCATTATGACATTTTCCGTTTTATTAACCATTCCCTTCCTAATAATTCCTAACATTCTATTTGCTTTTTTGATTGCTGCAGCACACTGAGCCGACGATTTCAATGTATTATCTACTATGACGCCTAGATCTCTTTTCTTGGGTGGTAGCTCCTAATATGGAACCTAACATCGTGTAACTACAGCAAGGGTTATTTTTCCCTATATGCAACACCTTGCACTTGTCCACATTAACTTTCATCTGCCATTTGGATGCCCAATCTTCCAGTCTTGTAAGGTCCTCCTGTAATGTATCACAGTCTGCTTGTGATTTAACTACTCTGAATAATTTTGTATCATCCGCAAATTTGATAACGTCACTTGTCGTATTCCTTTCCAGATCATTGATATATATATTGAAAAGCACCGGTCCAAGTACAGATCCCTGAGGCACTCCACTGTTTACCCTTTTCCACTGAGAAAATTGACCATTTAGTCCTACTCTCTGTTTCCTGTCTTTTAACCAGTTTGTAATCCACGAAAGGACATCGCCTCCTATCCCATGACTTTTTAGTTTTCGTAGAAAGCCTCTCATGAGGGACTTTGTCAAACGCCTTCTGAAAATCCAAATACACTACATCTACCGGTTCACCTTTATCCACATGTTTATTAACCCCTTCAAAAAAATGAAGCAGTTTTGTTAGGCAAGACTTCCTTTGGGTAAATCCATGTTGACTGTGTTCCATTAAATCATGTCTTTCTATATGCTCTACAATTTTGATCTTGATGATAGTTTCCACTATTTTTCCCGGCACTGAAGTTAGGCTCACTGGTCTATAGTTACCCGGATCACCCCTGGAGCCTTTTTTAAATATTGGGGTTACATTGGCCACCCTCCAGTCTTCAGCTACAATGGATGATTTTAATAATAGGTTACAAATTTTAACTAATAGGTCAGAAATTTCATTTTTTAGTTCCTTTAGTACCCTAGGATGCATACCATCTGGTCCAGGTGACTTGCTACTCTTTAGTTTGTCAATCTGGCCTACTACATCTTCCAGGTTGACAGTGATTTCATTCAGTTCGTCTGACTCATCACCCCTGAAAACCAACTCCGGAACTGGTATCTCCCCAACATCCTCATTAGTAAACACGGAAGCAAAGAATTCATTTAGTCTTTCTGCAATGGCAGTATCTTCCCTAAGAGCCCCTTTAACCCCTCGGTCATCTAATGGTCCACCGACTCCCTCACAGGTTTCTTGCTTTGGATATATTTTAAAAAGCTTTTATTATGAGTTTTTGCCTCTATGGCCAACTTCATTTCAAATTCTCTCTTCGCTTGTTTTATCAATGTTTTACACTTAACTTGACAATGCTTATGTTTTATCCTATTTTCTTCAGATGGAACTCTCGTGAATTTACGTCGGAATAAGGGAACCAATATCCTGATAGCACCTCACTGGCCGCGCCAAGTGTGGTTTCCAATACTTCAGAATCTCTCCATTCACAGGCCTATTCCCTCAAAAACGACGGGTAACCTAAGCCACCCCAATCTTCAAGCCTTGTCCCTGACGGCATGGATGTTGAAAGGTTAATCCTTCAGCCACTTAACCTTTCTGAACCAGTTTCCTGTGTCCTGATTGCTTCACAGAAGCCTTACATAAGAAAATCTTATTCTTACAAATGGACCAGGTTTACATCATGGTGCTCTTCTCAGTCCCTTGCCCCTTTACCTGTCCAATCACGAAGTTTCTGGACTATCTCTGGCACTTGTCAGAGTCAGGTCTAAAAACTTCCTCCTCCAGGATGCATGTCAGTGCGGTAGCCGCCTTCCATAAAGGTATCGGGGATGTTCCCATATCAATACAACCCCTTGTAACACGCTTCTTGAAGGGCTTGCTTCACCTCAAGCCTCCTTTGTGTCCTCTGGCCCCTTCTTGGGACCTTAACCTAGTTTTTGGTCAGCTCATGAAACCACCATTCGAGCCTCTTCAATCCTGTGACCTTCAATATCTCACATGGAAAGTGATTTTTCCTTTTGGCAATCACTTCCGCTTGCAGTTAGTGAATTGCAGGCTCTAGTTACCTATCCGACTTACACTAAACTTCTGCAGGACTGGGCAGTTCTCCGCACTCACCCTAAATTCTTGCCTAAGGTAGTTTCGGAGTTTCATCTCAATCAATCCATTATACTACCTATCTTTTTCCCCAGGCCCCATTCCAATCCAGGAGAGCAGGCTCTGCATACCCTTGACTGCAAACAGGCTCTAGCATTCTACCTAGACCGTACAACTGCCCACAGGAAAAACACTCAATTATTTGTCTCTTTCCATCCTATCAAATTGGGGCAGCTTGTGGGTAAACAGACTCTCTCCTCCTGGTTGGTGGACTACATATCCTTTTGGTATCAGCAAGCGGGCATTCCACTTCAAGACCATGTTAAAGCACACTCTGTGAGGGCCATGGCGACTTCAGTATCACACCTACGATCGGTGCTGCTTCCTGACATTTGCAGGGCTGCCACCTGGAGTTCTCTCCATACTTTTACAGCCCTTTATTGCTTAGACAAAGCCGGAAGACAAGATTCCATCTTCGGCCAGTCTGTCTTGCACAACCTATTTACAGAGTGACGTACCAACACCCTTCTGCCTGACCGGTGGTGTTCAGGATGCCCTCGGCCAAATTTCATCCTAGACCTAGTGCCTTGCACACCTGCGTAATATTTGGTGCATGCTCGGACATCCTCAGCTCAGTACTCACCCATATGTGAGGACTACCATCCTGCTTGCCTGTGAAAAAGCAAATGTTGCTTACCTGTAACAGGTGTTCTCACAGGACACGCAGGATGTTAGTCCTCACGAAACCCGCCTGCCGCCCCGCGGTGTTGGGTTCGTAACGTTTTCTTATTTTATTTTCGGCACTACCTGTAGCTTTTAACAAGACTGAAGGGGAACCCCTGCTGGCTGCAAGGTTAGTGCCATGCTGGGCATGCCCAGTAGGGGCTAGTCAAAGTTCTGGAAACTTTGACAGAAGTGTTCCGTGATTGTGCTCCATCCTGTGATGTCACCCATATGTGAGGACTCTTTCAGTGCTGCTGGAATTTTACCTCTCTCTAAAGATGTATTTACTATAGCTTGAATTAACGTGTTGGTTTCAGCACTCATACATTCAATATAGGCAAATGGACAAGGATTGAATCATGATACTTTTAGAGATATGTATATTTTTATTTATTTACAGGTATTTGTATATTGTCCTTCCTATATTTTTAAATCAGGGCAGTTTACAAAAATAAAAATATTCACAGTATGCACAACATATATAAAAATACAAAATGTTATAAATCATAAAATAATACTTCTGCTAAATGTGCTGTTTTTAGTATAAAGAAACATTTTTAATGCAAGAACATGCCAGAGATTAATTGAACCTTATGAAGAAGCATTATCTGTTTGAAAAACTAATTTAAACAGCCAGGTCTCGGAACACTTTGAAAACCTTGTGTCTGTGGAAGATTATGACATTAGTCTACTAATTTTCAAATGGCATGGTATTTATTATCAAGTAGCTGCTGGGCTTTTTTCATCTATTTTTATATGCTTTCAAAAAACCTCTTAAAAATTGAGACTCTTTTTCCCAGGTATATGAATAAATAGACTGGATGGTCATGCAATGCAGGGCACACTAACTGGCTTGCTGACATCTTGGGATAATAGATCTAAAATGGTTTGTTAATACCTTTTTGTGTATTTTTGCAGGACTATTCGTTTGATGCTTTGATTTGTGTTTCCCTTTTTAGCTTGGTGATTGTTATTGCAGCCATATATTTATAAACTCCCTTGACAGCTACTGATAAAGGTCCTCCATATTCTTATTCATTCGACGAAAGTCTTGGCAGTTTTGTGGGATAACGATGGATGAAAGAATGTTGCCTGAAACTATCCTGTAGGAAGATCAGGTTTGGATCTCTTACAGTAGATTATCAGAATTTAATCGGTAACCTTATGATACAAATTCATTAGTTTTAGAGAGTAGATATAGACACTTTTTTTGTGAGGTGGTCAATTAGTACGTTATATTAGCAGTATATGTGAAATGAGTAATATGGTAAAATTCTTCTTTTTGGTTCATTACAGTTTTAGTTTGACAGTGCAAGCACTGTCATGTAACATAAGCAGAGAATAAATGTTACCTTTAAACTCAATTTAGCACCTAAGAATTATGCAATTGCCAAATAGATTAGCCCAGCTGTAATGTAATTTAATTTAAGCCGGTGTTCTCACCCTCCGTAGTACTGCACAAGTCCTGTAACAGGACACTGTCTTGACACCAAGGGATTAATCCAATGAAATCCCTTTTAATGGATGACAGATAAACCACAAAAGGTCTCATAGATGTCTCTGTATGATATGGCTGCAGAAAAGAGGTAAAAAAGTCATTAATTGGTCAAAAATCCTTCAATGGGAATAATTGACTAACAGTTGCATTCACGATACTGAGTAACTGTGCTGAGTAAAACTGTCTTAGCTTACAAGTCTCATTTATAGTGAACTGAACAGGCAGTTCTGGCAGCACGGCTTTCAAACCGAGCTTTCAGGGTAGTCCGTGAAAGGGAAAGCCACCGCCTGGGTAATATTCAGTCCATAAGGGTCCAATGTTGATCTGGACTGGATATTGCCACCCTCCTGTAAACACAGAATTGGTAGGATGCAAATGATGTCGTCTAGATCCCAATGCATAGGAATATTCTCATATGCTCATTAGAGTCCACCGGCAAAACAAGTATTAGAACAATACCTGTTTCATAACTGGTCTCAGGCTGGATACAAAGTTTTACCAAGGACATGTTTTCAGTTCAAGGTTCTCATTTGGGAGGTGATGACACCTTCTGATATGAAGAAATAAACACTTCCTCCTTTTGTGTAAAACTTTCTCATATAAGTTGCCAAAATCATCACATGGATGCAAAACTCTGTCTGCATTGCTTTAGAGACCTGCACTTTTTACTCAGTCTATGTACATAGCAATGCGCCTCAGGAGTTATGATGCACATCCTGTTTAGCGGCCTCTGGTGTTTACCCTACGTCCCTCTTTTCTCTCTCGCTATTATTTTTAGATTGTTCTTTAAACAATGATCCCACACAATATCAAGTCACCTAAACATTTCCCAGTTGTTTATTCTGTGTGCTTCAAAAATATTTTTAACATTAACTGGAAAATCCTTGAAATTCCAGGTTTCAAAAACTTCGCCACCACTGATCCCTCATACAATGATTCATCTATGTGACACCATGGTTGGTCACATAGATACTGCAAAGGAAATTGGTAGTTCCAAATCAGATGTCCCATTGTGTGAAAGAGATGATAGAAGTGGTTAATTTTCTTGAGCAAAAAAATAATTCAAGTTTCTTTGATGTGTTTGGAAACTTTAGAAGAAGGCACAGTCTTTTTTTTTCCTTTAAATGAAACTTTATAAATATGTAATCATTAACAAACCAAGAAATACATCTTACATGGGAAAACAGTATCAAGAAACACAAAAACTAAGAGAACAAGAACAAAAAATTAAAAAACAACTTGATACAAAAGTCCACAAAATGGGTTTGTTGCTGGCTTTTTGTAGGCCTGGTACCAGCCCAAGTTAAAAAATGCACACTTTTGTTGGGAAGAAGATGGACTGGACCAGGCTCAGAGAAAAGGGGGCCCTATTTTTCTCAGGATGGACAGGGAAAGTATCCCAATCTTCCTTTTCCTGTTTTGACCACGTGACTGCACCCCTACTCCCCAATCTTTTCTTTCTTAAGTTGACAGATGCACCCCTTGAACCCACAGTCTTAGGTTTAAGCAAATAGTCACTTACTCAATGGGTTATATTGCAGAATTACAACTTTTATTCTTATGAGAATGCCAAGTGAATTCACAAATGTTAAAAAAAAGTTATCCAAAATGATGATTCACAGCAGAGATAAACATAATATATACTTTACACTTTCTCTTCCTCTAGCATTTAGATGTTAATCTCCTTTCCAATCAACCCTGTTATCTTAGGCAATATTTTTCCATAATCTCTTCAGTTCTCATAACTCATCACTGAAATAATTCTCAGAGGGAGCTCTCCAAATAAGGCCATAGGATCTTCCATAATGTGAATGTGATCCATAGTGTCCTTAGGTGCCTCTTGGCAATGCCTAGGAACATACTATTTGCACTGTAGCTTCCATGGTGGACATGGCCCTGCAGACCCACATGTTGAATCACCAGACTCCCTCAGAAACCATTACAGATTCCCAATGCAAAATCATAAATTACCAATCAGAACTCAGTTACATTGACATAGGGCCCTCATTCTCATCCACTAGAGGAATTCGTTAACACACCAACTTAAAAAGAGAGAGCCAAGAGCCATGTCATACACCTCTGCACCAGCACAAATCACAACATAAGTAAAAGCATAGATAAGTGGCAATATTGGAATAAAGTGTAAAAAAAATTGTCAGAGGACCAGAATTTGGGGCCTGGCCACATACTGTTTATCAGCTTAAGACATTAAGAAATTGCCATACTGGGTCAGACCAGGTTCCATCAAGCCCAGCATCCTGTTTCCAACAGAGGCCAAACCAGGCTACAAGTACCTGGCAAGTACCCAAACACCAAAACGATCCCATGCTACTGATGCCAGTAATAGCAGAGGCCATTCCCTAAGTCAACTTGATTAATATCAGTTAATGGACTTCACCAAGACTTATCCAAACCTTTTTTGAGCCCAGCTACACTAGCTGCACTAACCACATTCCTCTGGCAACAAATTCCAGAGCTTAATTGTGTGTTGAGTGAGAGAATTTTCTACGATTAGTCTTAAATGTGCTACTTGCTAACTTCATGGAGTGCCCCCTAGTCCTTCTATTATCCGAAAGTGTAAATAACAGATTCACATCTACTTGTTCAAGACCTCTCATGATTTTTAAGACATCTATCATATCCCCCCTCATCCGTCTCTTCTCAAGCTGAACAGCCCTAACTTCTTCAGCCTTTCCTCATATGGAGTTGTTCCATCCCCTTTTTCATTTTGGTGTCCTCCTCTGTACCTTCTCCATCGCAACTATATCTTTTTTGAGATGTAGCTACCAGAATAGTACACAGTATTCAAGGTGTGGTCTCACCATGGAGTGATACAGAGGCATTATGACACTTTCCGTTTTATTATTTGGTTATGCTCTTTTATAAACCATCCAGACAATTACGTTCTTTTGACAAATGCATGTTGGAAGTTCCTTCTGTAAAATCTGTTAGTCTATCATTAACCCGTAAACGTGTTTTCTCAGTTGCAGGTCCAACATTATGGAATTCTTTACCAGATTGTATCCGCTTGATTTCCAATCACAGAGAATTAAAAAAATCACTGAAAACTCATCTATTCATTAAAGCCTTTCAATTACAATAATATTTTTACAATCCATTTTATATGCACCGTACTTAATTGTTTTGTTTATAAATGTCTGTATTTTTGTTTTAAAATTATGCATGTGTTTTGGACATTTGTAAACCGCCTAGACGGATATATTCTATCCATTTGTGCGGTATATAAAAACTTTTAAATAAATAATAATTCCTAACATTCTCTTTTGCTTTTTTGACTACTGCAGCACACTGAGCCGACTATTTCAAATTATTATCCACTATGATGCCTACATCTTTTTCTGGGAGGTAGCACCTTATATGGAACCTAACATTGTGTAACTACAGCAAGGGTTATTTTCCCCTATATGCAACACCTTGCACTTGTCTACATTAAATTTCATCTGCCATTTGGATGCCCAGTCTTCCAGTTTTGCAAGGGCCTCCTGTAATGTATCACAATCCGCTTGTGATTTAACTACTCTGAATAATTTTGTATCATCCGCAAATTTTATATAGTTTTCTTAGAAGCCTTTCCTGAGGGACTTTGTCAAACACCTTCTGAAAATCCAAATACACTACATCTACCGGTTTACCTTTATCCATATGTTTATTAACCCTTTCAAAAAAATGAAGCAGATTTGTTAGCAAGACTTCCCTTGGGTAAATCCATGTGGACTGTGTTCCATTAAACCATGTCTCTCTATATGCTCTACGATTTTGATTTTTAGAATAGTTTCCACTATTTTTCCCAGCACTGAAGTCAGGCTCACTGGTCTATAGTTTTCTGGATCACCCCTGGAGCCTTTTTTAACATAGAAATGATGGCAGAAGAAGACCAAACTGCCCATCCAGTCTGCCCAGCAAGCTTTCACACTCTTTTTTTTTTTTCTCATACTTATCTGTTACTCTTGGCTCTTAGTAACCTTTTTTATTCTATTTCCCTTCCACCCCCGCCATTAATGTAGAGAGCAGTGTTGGAACTGCATCTAAGTGAAATAGCTTAATTAGTTAGGTGTATTAGCCACCGCAATAAGCAAGCTGCACCCATGCTTATCTATTTATCCAGACAATATATATATATATATATTTATTTTTTTTTGTTATAAGATAAATTTTTGTTTAAATTAGCCTCCTAGGTAGCTATATACCATTTTTATGTACCTTTTTTCTACAATCTATTTTAATTTCGTTGATTTTATTTCTCCTGTAAACAGTTTTGATAAAATGTATTTTTAAAAAGGTATATAAATACTTTTAAATAAATATGTAATTCAGTCCTTGTTGGTTGTTGCCTGAATATAGATCCACGTTTCTTCATTCCCCCCTGCCGTTGAAACAGAGAGCTATGCTTTTATATGCATTGAAAGTGAAGTATCAGGCTTATTTGGTTTGGGGTAGTAACCGCCATAATAAGCAAGCTACTCCCTGCTTTTTTGTGAATGCAAATCCTTTTTTCCACATTTCCTCATTGCCGCTGAAGCTTAGAGCAATGTGGGAGTCGCATTAACCGTGTGTGTTTATTGAATAAGGGTATTATCACCAGGTAGTAGCCATCGTTCCCGTGAGCCACCCACTCTTCATTTCATATCCTCTAGACTTTATGGATCCACAGTGTTTATCCCACGCCCCTTTGAAGTCCTTTACAGTTTTGGTCTTCACCACTTCTCCGGAAGGTCATTCCAGGCATCCATCACCCTCTCCGTGAAGAAATACTTCCTGACATTGTTTCTGAGTCTTCCTCCCTGGAGTTTTAAATCGTGACCCCTGGTTCTGCTGATTTTTTTCCAGCGGAAAATGTTTTGTCGTTATCTTTGGATCATTAAAACCTTTCAAGTATCTGAAAGTCTGTATCATATCACTTCTGCTCCTTTCCTCCAGGGTGTAGATATTTAGATTCTTCAATCTCTCCTCATAAGTCATTCGATGAAGACCATCCACCTTTTTGGTCTCCCTTCTCTGGACCGCCTCCAACCTGTCTCTTTCTCTTCGGAGATATGGTCTCCAGAACTGAGTGCAGTACTCCAGGTGAGGCCTAACCAAGGACCTGTACAAGGGGATCATCACTTCCCTTTTCTTACTCTATATTCCTCTCTCTATGCAGCCCAGCATTCTTCTGGTTTTAGCTATCGCCTTGTCACATTGTTTCGCTGACTTCAGATCGTTAGACGCTATCACCCCAAGGTGTCTCTCCTGCTCCGTGCATATCAACCCTTCACCCCCCCATCGAATACAGTTCTTCCGGATTTCCACACCCCATATGCATGACTCTGCACTTCTTAGCATTGAATCTCAGCTGCCATATCTTCGACCACTCTTCCAGCTTCCTTAAATCCCGTCTCATTCTCTCCACTCCTTCTGGCGTGTCCACTCTGTTGCAGATCCTAGTGTCATCCGCAAACAAACCTTACCTTCTATCCCGTCCGCTATGTCGCTCACATAGATAATTGACCAGGACAGATTCCAACACCGATCCTTGCGGCACTCCGCTTAACACCGCTCTCTCTTCAGAGTAAGTTCCATTTATCATCACACATTGTCTTCTGTCCGTCAACCAGTTTGCAATCCAGGCCACCACCTTGGCACTCACTGCTAAGCTTCTCATTTTATTCACCAGCCTCCTGTTCGGGACTGTATCAAAAGCCTTGCTGAAATCCAAGTAGATGACGTCAAGTGCTCTTCTTTGATCCAACTCCCTAGTCACCCAGTCGAAAAAGTCAATCAGATTTGTCTGACAGGATCTGTCAGCCTTCAGGTACAATGGATGATTTTAATGATAGGTTACAAATTTTAACTAATAGATCTGAAACTTCATTTTTGAGTTCTTTCAGTACCCTAGGATGCATACCGTCTGGTCCAGGTGATTTGCTACTCTTTAGTTTGTCAATCTGGCCTACTACATCTTCCAGGTTCACAGTGATTTGTTTGTTTGTCCGACTCATCACCCTTGAAAACAGTCTCTGGAACTGGTATCTCTCCAACATCCTCATTAGTAAACACGGAAGCAAAGAATTCATTTAGTCTTTCTGCAATGGCCTTATCTTCCCTAAGAGCCCTTTAAACCCCTTGGTCATCTAATGGTCCAACCGACTCCCTCACAGGTTTCTTGTTTCGGATATATTTTTAAAAGTTTTTATTGTGAGTTTTTGCCTCTGCGGCCAACTTCATTTCAAATTCTCTCTTTGCCTGTCTTATCAATATTTTACACTTAATTTGACAATGCTTATGCTTTATCCTATTTTCTTTAGATGGATCCTTCTTCCTATTTTTGAAGGATGTTTTTTGGCTAAAATTACCTCTTTTACCTCACCTTTTAACCATGCCCGGTAATCGTTTGCCTTCCTTCCACCTTTCTTAAGTGGAATACATCTGGACTGTGCATCTAGGATTGAATTTTTAAAACCATGTCCATGCCTGTGAACACTTTTAACCTTTGCAGCTGCACCTTGCAGGTTTGTTTTTTT